>NC_142664.1:29352179-29665617 GCF_026168435.1 Sesamum indicum
TTGTATAGCTTAATTCTTTAGCTGCAAAATTACTTGTTAACCTTTGTCTTCTCTTTCATGTGAGTTTTTACGTTTTCCTCCTTATCTTCCATTTAGGTAGCGCACTCAAGGTTATCTTTGGTGGCTGCTGCGGAGGCTACTCCTGTTTTTAATACATTTAGTTCTCTACAAAAAGAACCTAGTGGGGTCATAATAATTGGACCAGAAGGAGGTTAGTAGCTACCAATCTCCATGTCAAACCCAACCCCCCTTATCTAAATAAGAGTAAAAATTTTCAGTATTCATCAACATTGCACCATTTTTTGTCTTCCCGAATCTCTACCATCCAATTTTTTATGGAAATGAAAACAATTGATTATTGTTTTTGTGTGGTGACCTTGGATTACCAAACTTCATGGCATCTTTTTTTGGCCATTCTGGACACTTGCAATTGATTGTAAACCTACTATATTTAGACTTCACCGAGAAGGAGTTAAATTCTATAGTGGAGGCTGGTGCAATTGCTGTTGGTCTGGGCCCACTTCGCCTGCGTGTTGAAACTGCTACAGTGGCTCTCCTTTCAGCTCTGATGTTATGGTCTGACTCCCAGCAAACTGCCAGAATTTAACTGCACTTCGGGGAAGCTTTCTGTTCTTAAGGAGATGTATTTTATATATTCCCATCCCTTAACATCACATTAGTGTGGAACTCTGTATCTTCCTGTTTAATTCACCCTCTTTGGTTATAGTTTCTTGACGTAGTACTTGTTTTTGTGGTACCTTGCTTTTTGGAGGGTCCTTCATTGTATGAAACCAAAGGTATTGCACGGAATGTCAAAGCTTATAATGAATAGTGCTACAGTTATTTTTTTCTCCTTTACATTTGGATATTGTCTTTAGTGCCCGTAAAATGGGTACAAGATTTATATCTTGGGTTTTAGCCATGCTTAATATGTTGAGCATATGTAGGAGTTTGTATGTTCATAGAGGTTGAAGGATTTTTGTGGCTTGGTGCTTTTGCCTTTTTGTCTTAGCTTTCGATTTCGAGAGATTTCCTTTATGCATTGCCCTACCTTTTGTGTCTGACGCTCAGTATATTTCTTCACCTTTGATTGGTTAGACTTTCTTGAATGTAGCTGCATTACATCCAAATTTGGAAGTTAATCTTCAGGAATAGACCTACGTGATTGTGAAGTTGGAAACGTGAACTTCATCTGTTCCGCAAATTATTCTAAGTCAATAATTCTGCATAAATTAGTTGATGACGTCGTACAAATCCTTTCACATATTTGTCGTACATCAAAGAGAAGGGAGGTAAATATTACATCCGAGATTTGACGAATGATTTGTTTGTGCTATTATTGCCTTTAATTTGATCTCTCTCCTTTTTCTTATCTTTTTGTTCATTTGCCCATTCTTGAACCCCAATGGTCATCTCCAGAGTACCGACAACTCCTTAGATCAAAATCTGAGCAGAACTATCTCAGCTGGGGAAGGCTTCTTGTGGTTTTCCAGGTCTCAAGACACTATTGAATAACATATTCCCCAGAGAGGTATTTTTCTAGGGCTCTGCTGAGTCAGTCCCGGATCTGAGCTGAAGTCTCAAGTCTCGGTTCTTGTTTTTTAATATAAGTGATCACTGTTTATTATATTGGTTGACTTTGATTGCCTAAAGATTTCCAGTACTTTAATGTATATCATACAACGCTGTCATTGTCTTATATTACGCAACAGGAGGATTCACGCTTCCGGAACTGTGTCCCACACATCGTTATCCTCAGTCCGTACTGTCAAATTTGTAATGTAAAACGGGACTCGTGGCCTCTTCAACTGACCCCTCCAATTCTATCAAGCAATCACAATGTCAAAGGTCAAGACTGGGGAAAATTGACATTGATACATTGTTCTTGAAAGGTAAGTTTGGTTGAAAATTAATTCCTCCAGATACAGTCTGTTTTAGTTTATTACTTCTTAGAGTGCGTAACCGCATTATTCTCTGTGTTTTTTTTGAAATATTTTTGAGTTCTAAGTCTATTACATGGGCATATGTGAAAAAATCCATTTTCATTAAATCAGCAACCAATTTTTCCAAGTCTGACTTCTCCAGTTAATGCAACAGGACTAGAGTTGCATGTATATAGATATAGCTGCTTTGGGTTTTGTGGTTAGAATGAACTGACCGCTGTTCAACATTCTGTGGCTGCCAAACTTGACTCAAATTTTAATTTCATTCATTTCTTTTAATTGTGCATTAAAGTCAAATTTATTGGGTTGCTACTTTGACTTACGGGATATTTCACATTTTTTCCATTTTAGTTAATAGGGATAAATTTGATATAATTATACGTAGACTTCTTATAATTTTAGAAATTATATTTAGTACTCTTGAGATTTGTTTCCATCTAACAAATAAGTTTATCCATTAGTCAAAATTCACCGAATTTATTGATATTAACAAAAATGTTGAATGAAAATTGATATCTACCCTTAATTGGCTTAAAGTGATTTATTATATATTAAACAATTCTTTTCGAACGAAACTACTCTTATAACGGTGAAGATATATCTCCTGACATCCATTAACGTGTGAAGATGTATGAGCGTAATTTGATCATAAAAAGATTATTTGACAAGCTATAAGTCAGTAATAAATTAATCAAGGGTAAATTAAATTATTTTTTAATTTTTTTATTAATATCAACAAATTCAGTGAATTTTGACTAATGTGAGACTTATTTGTTAGATGAAAGCAAATCTTAAGAGTGCTAGATGTAATTTTTCAAACAACATAAGATTTACGTGTAATTATGTCAAAACTCATGACAAGAAAGTGTAATCATCCCTAATTAATATTAGCAGTGTTTTTCCTCCCTTAGCTTGTAAAATCATAGTTTTTAGTATGAATATGAAAAATTAGGTATGGACAGAGTTTGATAAAGAAATGAAATTAGGATTACCAAGCTCGGATCGATATTAATACTGAGCTCTAATATTACGAATTCAAACATGTAACTATACATAATTAATAATTTTGTCATGTCTAATTACATAAATTAAATGGGACTTATATATATATATATAATAGTTAGTTTTGAAACTTTGTGAAAGTGTTAATACAGGTTTAACACTTTTATAATTTTTTCGTTTGTTGATTAATTTGAAAAGTTTTATTATTTATCAAATCAAATAAAAAAATTTGATAAGTTAAATTGGTATCCGAAGTTTGAATTGGATTGGACACGATAATACTGAATGCTGGTAAAAATGGGAATGCAAATAAAGAAAGTAAGGGTCTGCATATTGATCACGTGGCATAATATTTTAGTACAGATTTGTGAGTGCATGTACCTTTGAGCAGATTCTGCCAAGTGGTTTACTAAGGAATGGGTGAGGAGTATTAATTCTTACAATCATGTGAAAACAATCAGAATTGAGCTGAATTTCGTTGCCATGTCCTTCTTTCTATTTAAAATTCTTTTCTTACAAGAATTGGGACTCAAAAAGGTCTTTCGTTACATTGTTTCTCTCCCAAAACCAATTCATATTAGAGTTGACAAAATAAACAGACTTGTATAGTTTTTTGAATCAATGGTGTCACATTATTATTAGGGACAATTACATTCTCCTGTTATTAGATTTGGTATAATTACATATAATTTTTTTGTGGTTTGAGAAATTATTTCTAGCACATCTGAAGAAATTTGCTTTCGTCTAATAAATAAGCTCCTCTATTAATCAAGATTTACAAAATTTGCTAATATTAACAAAAAATCAGAAAAAAAAAATTATATCTACTCTCAATTGATAGTACTAATTTATTACAGGTTAAATAATTTTTTTTATGATCAAATTAGCCTCATTCGTCTTCATGCTTTAATGCATATGAAAAGGTATATTTTTACTGTTATAAAGGGTAATTTAGTTCGGAAAAAAATTGTTTGACCTGTAACAAGACAGTAATAAATCAATGGAGGGTAAATATCAATTTTTATTCAATTGTTTTTTCATTAATATCAGCAAATTCAGTGAATTCTAACTAACGAAGGGATTTATTTGTTAGGTGGAAGCAAATCTAATGAGTGTTAAGTTAATTTTTCAAACTATAGAAAATTTACGTGTAATTACACCAAATCTCAAAAGAAGAGAGTGTAATTATTCCATATTATAATTGTTGCTTTAGTGAGAAAGTTGGTTTTGAAAATAAAGTTTTTTTATTTTACTACATTTAAGAGAATTTCAAGTTTAGGGAAAGAAAAAAGCATATTATGTCTTTGTCAATTGTCTTTTCATCCACTCATATTTTCCAATTTTTGACAATAAATTATAAATTAATCACATCACAAAACTCATTACGTCAAAAACTGTTATCCTCCCAATATTTCAATTAAGGGGGCGTTTGAGTTTGACGCAACTTAATTATAACATTTAATAAGTTTATAAATACTTTTTTTAAATTTATAAGATGCTATTTCGTCTTTTTTTTTTTTTTTTCTGTTTTTGGGACAATATGGTACGTCTTCTTTTGAGAAAAAATGATTGAAGCGTTTGAATAAAATAAAATAATTAAATTTATAATACATTATTTAATTTGTAATTAATATAAAACATATGGAACTAATTGATTATAATATTGAAAATAAATTGAGAATTTCGTTTTCTTTTAAAAGGATTTAATAAATTGTTTTGTAAAATGATTTATCGTATTTATTACTTAAAAACAATAAAAGATAAAAATGATGGGAGAGTGAATAATGAATAAGCATTACACTCTCCACTCTTCGCCCATTCAACCCCTTAAATACCACTGCTCAGACCAACCTTACACTCTCTCTTCAGCTCCCATACCATTTCATCTCTCTCCCCACTTTCTTCACTCTTTCCTCCCTCCCTCTCTTCCCCACAGATTCAAAACCCCCTCATCAATCTCAGATGAAACTAAGCTAGCATTTCTACTCAAAACCATTCTCTCTACTCCTACCTATTATAGTTTCCGGGAGTGAAGATGGCAATTCAGTTGGAGAATTTGGTGGAGTCGATAAAATCGAAGGTGCGATCGTTGAAGAAGTCGAAGAAGCCGTACGTTAAGATGGACAAGAGCGCCAGCGTTAAGGTCGAGATTCGCAGTCGCAAGGCCAGGAAACTCATCGACAAGACTCTCAAGGCCGCCGATCGCCCCGGAAAGAAGCAAATCCCCTGATTTGTTGCAGATAAATCGTCTTTCTGTTTATGTTGTGCCTTTATATTTTTGTTTTTCCTTTTGATTTCCTGCCTGTTCATGTATAGAAATATGGAATTTCAGTCGGCCGATTCTGTGTTTCTCCTTCGCGAATCCAACCTACGTCGGTGCTTGGGGTTTGAATCCACGAAACCGTTTCGGTTTCTTCCTTTTTATTTTCTCTTTTTTCTTAGAATTAATTTTTATTTTCCTCCTCCTATTTTGTGTTAGTTTTATAAGCTAATAGAAGAAATGTCAAATTTTGCGCGATACATGGAATTATAATTATTATCATTGAAAGCATAATTAAAATTCAATAAATAAATTCCCCCCCAACCTACTCCTTTTGTTTTTAGGTGAAACCCTCTCACTCCTTTTAGTCCATTTTAGAGTAGTAGCGCACACATCTAAATCAACCTAAAATGAGATTGCCCCTTTTTTAAGAACAATGATACTGTTTTCTAACTTAGTTAAATAATTTTTAATATTAAAAAATGAAATTAGATCACATAACTTTAGGTATAGTTTGGCTACATCATTCCATAATTCATTTTAAAATAATTGATTTGGCAATATATTATTATGTATTTTAATTTTCTAATTGTTTAATTAATTATACAATTGTAGATTGAATGTGCATAATGGATAATGAAAGTTGTACAATTCAACTTTTATTATTAAAATGTAATCTTGATGAATTTTAATTTGACAAAGTGATTATAAAAAATGGTAAAATATGATTAATATTTATGAATAATCTTATATTCAAATAGGTAAAATTAGAGTACCGATATATCTTTTTTTATCCAAAAATTTTGACCCATATTAAGAGGTGATTGTAATAGTCTAAGTTAAGTGTTTATTTATTAAAAATAAGTTGGAAAAAATATATTTTTAACTGTTTAAATTAAATGTATTGAAATAAAAATTATCTTGTCTTCATCATTTTTGGAAATTATTAATAGTATTTCAAGTTTAGATTATTCAATTATTTTTTGAAACATTTTATAAGGAAGGAGAGAAGATTGGCAGGTGTCAAAGAGGGCTTACGTGTTGGGTTGAAGGGACACGTGTCAAGAGATGGTGGGTGGTGGGTAGTAAGAGGTTGCCCAAACTCCTGGAACTACTCATTTCTTCTTCCTTTTTTTTTTTTTTTTTTATGTCAAAAACTGTAAAAGAGCAATGACGCGACGAAACATGAGGACTTCTTCATCCACGCGCCACACCACTGATGATGTTACACTTGCTCCTTCAAAAAATAATTTGCTATCCCTCAGTTTGATAATTATTAAAATTAACAAAAAAATATATATTTATTCTCAATTAATTTATTACCAGTTATTGTACGTTAAATAAATATCTTTTAATTAAATTATTGTTGTTAATATTTACACCATAATGTATGTGTCGATGTATATTTTCATTCTTATAAAGTATTTTTGTGAGAACATATTTATTTAATATGTAATAAGTGAATACTAAGTCAATTGGGATTAGATATGCATTTTTATTTAATTTTTTAACTTATATCGATAAATCTGATGACTTTTGACCGACATATAGATCTATTTTTTTAAAAAAGACAAACATTATCTACACTAAATGTAATTATCCAAACAACAAAAGTTTACGTATAATTATATAAATTTTTTTCTAGAAAAAAAGACAGTGTAATTATCTCTAACAATAATTAGATATCAAAACACGTTTGAAATAGTAATCTACAAAAAATTGATATTAAGTTAACTAAGTTAAATATAAATTTTAACTTATTATTTTTGTTCATATCAACAAAGAGTATGAATTTTGAAAGATGAATGTATCTACTTGTTATATTAAAATAAACATCCAAAAATATATTAACTGTAACTTTTTAAGACATAAAATTTATGTATAATTATACTAAACATATAATGCAATGTAATTATATGTTTAAAGCGCGTGCAACTCACATCCTCTCAGGCGTATACAGACTGGACACCCCCCCACGCTGAAGAACACCAAATTTCCAACTGCGACCTTTCCTTCCGTCCCCACATATCTTACCGTTTTTCGTCTCTTTTCCTCCGAAACCTCCCATTCCCTAAAACCCCACACCGACCACACGGCGGAGATCTTTCGTCGGAATCCATGGCCTCCGCATTAGCAAGAAACGGACTCCTAGAAACCCAGTGGCACCACCATCCCATACACAGCATATGGAGGAGTAGTTTGAGACGCTCCATACCCGACCCAGTTACAGCCCCCAACAATATTGGTAACCACCTCCATCACCCCAAAAGCTTTTCCCGTTTTACACACTCTACTTTCCGCAAGGCGAAGGAGCCTGAGTTTTCCGCTCCTAGAATGCTATCTTCTCGTTTCTCTTCGAGGGCATCATCGTCTCCCCAGAAATCCGGGTTGGTGGGGTGGTACTTGGGCATGCTCAAGGCCCGACCCATTTCCACCAAAAGCATCACCTCCGCTCTCATTTACACCGCGGCCGATGTATCCTCCCAGGTATACCGTTCTTTCATTTGATGCATAAAGAATTCCCTTTACCTGTTCTTTTGATTTATTACTAGTAACGGAAAAAAGAGACCTTTTTTTTTTTTTTAATTTGTTCTCCCTATTGCTTTGATACAAGAAAGTAGGCTTTGTTCGGTTCTTCTTGATAATTCAATTGACTGATCTTGTCGTATGAATCTATCTTTTGTACAAGACGATTGTAGGGGAGAGTTCAGAGCAGTATGATCTGATTAGAACTCTGCGGATGGCTGGATATGGAATGTTGATATTAGGGCCTTCAGTGCATTATTGGTACAATTTTATGTCGACAGTTTTCCCTAAGCGTGATCTTTTATCGACGCTTAAGAAAATGGCGTTGGGGCAGACTTTGTATGGGCCTACCATGACTGTTATATTCTTCTCTGTGAATGCTGCTCTGCAAGGTACCACAAAGTGTTCATCTTGATATCATCTGCAGTTTAAGTAATCGGGGTCTATTTGAAGAATTTTTTGATACTCTGAACAATTTAATGTGTGGAAATCATCTTCTTGCAAAGATCGTGTAATGTATTGTTTACGTTCGTATTCTGTAACTGGTAACACCTCCATGGGCATTTTGAAGGGTCTTGAATAGTTGAATGTGATTGCGCGACATTTGCTGTTCTGGTAGGCAACTGGAATTTCCTGGAATGGCAAATAGGGATTCTATTTTTGATGCTATGGACTCGATATGCAATAATCGTACATCCGTTTTCACATTAGAGCAGTGTTACTTCAATTATGCTCTATTCGATGATCTATCTATATTCATAAATTTGTGTAGAAGATATGTCTGAAGTGAAGATTTTGGATGTTTCTATTTTAATGGATGCTTTTGGAATGTAGTCAGTGTTTATTTCAATGGCTGGAAACCTTTCATGTAATTGCGAACATAAAACTTGTTATAGTATTATTATGCTACTTTATGTGAGTGCAGCACATACTACATGATGAAAGGATCTTATTTTCTTGTAAACCCTCTTATCAAGAACTAAGTATGACACCAGTTCTAATATGTTGCACTTTATACTGTCTTTCTCAGGTGAAAGTGGTTCAGAGATTATTGCAAGATTGAAACGTGATTTGCTCCCTACAATGATTAATGGCATTATGTACTGGCCACTTTGCGATTTTGTGACATTCAAATTCATCCCTGTTCATCTACAGGTGAGATCCCAACTATTGGTTCTTTCTTCCCTCCACCCTCATTTCGTCGTTTTAGGCGAAGGAGATTTATTGATATCTAAATTCTGTAAATGTCTTGTTACAAGATGGGCTTATGATTTTGTTGGTGTTAAATTCGGCAGCCACTGGTAGTCAACTCATTTTCGTACCTATGGACGGTTTACATAACTTACATGGCGGGCTTAACAAAAGTTGGTGCCAGTTGAGGAGCTATTGTTCGCTGATGGCATATGACTGCCAATCCTGTATTGATTCCCCAGCTTGTCTCGGTGGGAAGCGGAATGGATCTGCAAAGCAAACTCACTAAATCCCTTGCAAGCTACCATGTAGTGCTTGTGCCAAAAGCAGGAGCAATATGCTAAGGAGTCCTCATTTCTTTAAGCAGAGTAGTCAATAGTAATGATCTCCGAGTTCTTTACAGAAACTAGTGATAGAGATTATGAAGTCGCTGGTTTCTGTTCCTCAAGGGCAGTAGTAGTTCTTGATGATACTAGTTTATTTTGTCATCCAACTAGAGGCAAATTTGTGCTCCAGGACAGCTATTTCTTGTATATACTGACTCCACTCATTCGTAGTAACCACCTTGAATTAGCTATTCTGCTTTCTTGAGTGTAGCTAAATCGTATACTGACATTTGCCCGGATTGCAGCAGATTGTGTTCGCTCCCCAGTATTGATGAAGTAATTGTTTCTCAAAATCATGAATTAGACCTTTTTCAGTCATTTTCTTTGCACGATAATTGTCAAATAGCTACCTTCCGATTTAGGAGCTAAAGGGGAGGCCTCAGCTAACAAAATGAGCGACGCACGAAAGTTCCTTTGATCTGTTCCCAAGATTGTGAAAACTAAAGAATGCCAATCCAAAAGCAACTGACATTTTGATATGTGGTGGCAAAATCAGACCCCCACTAGTTGCAGCATAACCTAAATGATGAGGGTGTTCAGCCAAAATGTACTCTGGTTCTTGAATTTACAGAAACGTGGGTATCGGCCTTTCAGACTCGCAGGAATCTGCAGCAGCTTCTACAAGCAATATCTACTAAAACTATGTAAGCCATCTAAGGTGCTCCACAAAGCAATTCCTATAAGTAAAAACAAATAATCTGATATTCATAATGTTATGAATCAGATTTCTCTTTGTACTCTTTTTTTCCTTTTTTCTTCCCCTTTTGTAACCGAAGATTAAGTAGCATAATATTCTTACAACCACAAAGTGGTCAAGACATAGAATGCTTCTTCTCATTGTGAAACCAACATATAGTACATAGCAATTTGAAAAATTATATCAAACTCTAAAGGCAACAAAGTGCTAACACTATCAAATGTGTAAAATTGCTTGTATAAATCTTCCCCTTCCTAGCAGTGAATGCAGTTGACATCTATCTACATGCAGCCAGGTACCTTGATTTCCTGCACTGTTCACGAATCATGACTTATTCTTCGGGAATTCCAGTGGATACCATGTTAGAACTAGAAGTGAATGTTCAGAGCAGGTCGTGACATCATTTGTTCACTGAGTTACTTCCAAATTGTGCCGTTTACTCCCCTAAGGCGTAGTGGCAGATCTTCTCAAGCTGTATCGACCAATCTTCCCCAAGTATACAAGGATTTGACTCCATTGCGACACAAAAATCTAACATATTTACGTATTTGGGTTGAGTCAGTAATTGGCCATTCAACCCAGATGGAATTTGATTATTTGATTCTTTGCCAAGAATATGAGGATTTCTACACTGTGATCCAGCAATACCTATACATGGATCAATTAATCTCCTCAGGAAAACGTCCAAGCTATTATTTAAAAGGTTAGCACAGTCGAAAGAGATTTCAACTCCCTCCAATGCCAACTTCTTCTGCAAACGACTCCTTAAAGATCTTGTATCAGGTAACTCACCACTACTTTGACAAGTCTCGGCAAAATTGTTATATGAATAACTATAACTAAGAGCTTTACGAGCACCAACAACATTAACTGAAACACCAAGAGGAGCAGTAACAGGACTACAGCTCCGGACATCCAGGCTTACAGCAAATTGTTCAACTTCTTCCCCATCTTCCACTGATACAACATCAATTGGAGGCCTGCTGCCAAGAGAATGCAATTCCGTTGGACTTTCTTGTCCATGAATTCCTGTAACAGTTTCTTCACATGTGACACTACGGCTCTTACCCAGTGGCCCAAGAGGGCTTGGACGATCCCGAAACTTGCGATCCCTGATGACAAGAGACCTACATTTCCGAGGAGACTGAGGGAAAACATCACCATAAAGAGGTTGCAGACAGTTCTTCTGGTAACCGTTTGCGATTCTAGAGGTGTTTCCTTCTACTTTTCGAGCCTTTCGAGGCGGGAATTTAGCAAGACAAGCATTTTGTACAATAAACCTAATAAGCCTATTATGAAGAGAAATGTTCTCTCTTCCAATCATCCGCACACAGCTCTTATCAAACTCAACCTTGCTAAGCTTTAAACCGAAAAACTTCTTCAACTCATTGAAGTACTTTTCAGCTCTTTGGTGCCCAATCTTCCAAAAATAAGATCTTTCAGCTCTATTGTATCCACTCGAGTAAAATGATGGTTGGCCACCATTTTCAGTTTAAACTACATAACACAGCCAGATCCAAATTAGTAAGCCAGCAAAATCATATCCAACAATAGCATTCACGATTGCCAAAATTCACTTACTACCATACATTGCATACATACCCATTATCTATATAACAACTTGAAAATCCAAAGTAACATTACCGGGATACGGATTAGCTAGATTAAAGTTTAGAAAGAACACTCTCCTGTCAAAACAAAATCAAGATTAAATTTTTATCGCTGGGGAGTAATACTAAATCTCTCAACTTGGACGAACAAAAACCTCAGTTTTCCTATCCAACTGTAAAGAGACATCATCTAACAGTCTGAAATGCTAACTTCAATATAATTACTATGTCAAAAAGGGAGGGAAAAGAGAAAAAATTGCGCATAAATACCAGATATAATGTAGTAATCAATTCAATCCAAACCCACTTCACATTTGGAAACACAAAACAGAGCAAAACACAGAAACCAGTTACGCTTAATTAGAACAAGAAAGCTTAGGAGACAAAAAACAATGAACAATCTTGAATCACACTCGGAGCCAAGTTCACATTCCGACAACTAATCCAAAACCCAGAAAATCGAATTCAATTTCGAGGGAAATAAGAGCAAGAAAGCGAGAGAATTGACCTAGTTTTGCAGCTCGAGAGTGGGATTTTATTTTTCCTTATTTTCTCGGTCTCCGTCCCCAATTTGCTTGTTTGATCAAGGGGCCGTCTTTTTTCCCGAGTTGAACTCTGTGCGTAAAATCTAAAATAGAGGAGCAAGAACAAAGCCAAACACGGAAGAGGCAATCTAAGCTTAGGCCGTCTTGACATATCATACAGACCGGCTCTTTTTGGGTAGTAAGAAGTAAGCAATCATTTTCTTAGTTTGTATACTTGTACTCACGTGCCTTGCCAACTCGTGCAATTTTTTGGCTCTCCAAAGCGCCTGATGCCGCTAAATCTTTTTAGGCTGCACAGATTTCTATACATAATATTAGCTCCAATCTGTTCTATACTCTCTATTTGGATACCACAACCACCAATTACTCAAAACGTAGAATTTGTTTTTTTGTATAGTTTTTATTCTCATAAAAAATATAGAGTTCGTCATTTTGTATAATTTTTACCTTCTAAAACTCGTCATAGTTGTATTACTTTTACTCTCAATGCAATACTAGAACAACTTATAATGTAAAATTCAGTGGAACTAAGTTCATTTCTACTGTATGTGTGAATGTAAGGATCAGATTAAGCATTGTCCTATGAGTTTTTGTAAGGAACTTTTTGTAATGGATCGGTTTCACTAATTGAGTTAGCCACAAAAAATTAATCTAATCTAGTATTTTCTCAGAACGAACATATATATTTGAAGTTTGGTGCTTTATGTCGCAAGAACTATGACAGAAACTAATCACTAGTTCTAACAAGAGGAATGAAGATCATTTGCTTGTAAGTAAGCTGCTGAAAGCACAATATTCAATCAGATTCTGGAGTTATCACTGCAAATGTAACTGTGTTACACAAACTGCCTTCTATTCCAACTTTGCAGCCTCCGTTGGTGAAATATGGGATGCATGACTTGTGGTTGATGAGGGCAGATCTGATGAGAGCATATGAGATGCTTCATCGCTAACTGCTTGATGCTGTTATGACACCATCAGACGATCTTAACGTAATGTCTGTATTGGAGTCGATCCAGTTCTGTTTCTGTTGGTCTTAAATTCAGCAGCCACTGATAATCAACTCATTTTTATACCTATAGACGGTTTACACGACTTACATGGCAGGCTTAACAAAAGTTGGTTTGAGTTGAGGGGTTTACTGGTCGCTGATGGCAAATGATGGCCAATCCTGCATTGATTCCCCTGCTTGTCTAGGCAAGAGGGGGAACGGATCTGCAAAGCCAACTCACTAAATTCCTCCTGTATTGATCCCCCTGCTTGTCTCTGTAAGAGGTGGAATGGATCTGCAAAGCCAACTCACTAAATTCCTTGCAAGCTACGGTGTAGTGCTTGTGCCAAAAGCAGGAGCAAGATGTTAAGGAGTCCTCATTTCTTCAAGCAGACTAGTCATAGTAATGATCTGAGTTCTTTGCAGAAACTAGTGATGGAGATTATGCTGTTGCTGGTTTCTGTTCCTCAAGGGCAGTAGTTCTTGCCCTTCTCCTTGTATTTGTTCGCTTCTATGATGATACTAGTTTATTTTGTCATCCAATTATCACACTAAGAGGCAGATTTGCACTCCAGAACAGCTAGTTCTTGTATATGCTGACTCTACTCAATAGTAGTGACCTTCTTGAATCAGCTATTCTGCTTTTCTAAATCATATACTGACATTTGCCCAAATTGCAGAAGATTATGTTCAATTTCCAGTATTGATGAAGCAATTGTTTCTCAAAATCATGAATTGCACCTTTTCTCAGTCATTTTCTTTGTACTGTAATTAATAAACCACTACCTTCGGACTTAGGAGCTAAATGTGAGTCCTCAGCAAACAGAATGAGCGACCATGAAAGTGCCTCTCATCTGTACCCAAGATTGTGAAAACTAAAGAAATTTAAAGCAAAAGTAACTGATCTTTTGATATGTGCTGGCAAGATCAAACCCCACTAGTTGCAACATAACCTAAATAAGGGTGTTCAGCCAAAATCTATTCTGGTTCCTGAATTTACAGAAACGTGGGTTGCAGCCTTTCAGACTCACAGGTAAATGGCAGCAGCTTGAGGGAGAGGAGGGTGAATGAAATTGGAAAGGGATCACAAAGCAATTGCTATATGGTCAGAATAAATATTCCGACATTTGTGATGTTATGAGATCAGATTTCCCTTGCACTCTTTTTTTTTTCTTTCCCCTTTTATGAGATAGAATGCTTCTTCTCATTGGAAACAAACATATCGTACATAGCAAAATTTAAAAAATTATATCAAACTCTAAAGGCAATAAGGTGCTAAACACTATCAAATGTGTAAAATTGCTTGTATAAATCTTCCCCTTCCTAGCAACTAATGCTGTTAACATCTATCTACATGCAGCCAGGTACCTTGATTTCCTGCGGTCTTCAGGAATCATGACTTATTCTTCAGGAATTCCAGTGGATACCATGTTAGAACTAGAAGTGAACATTCAGAGCAGGTTGCGACATCATTTGTTCAATAAGTTGCTTCCAAATTGTGCCATTTACTCCCCTAAGGCACAATGGCAGATCTTCTCAAGCTGTATAGACCAATCTTCCCCAAGTATACAAGGATTTGACTCCATTGCCACACGAAAATCCAACATATTTATGTATTTGGGTTGAGTCGGTCTTTCTGCAAATCTTCTGGGTAATACGCCATTCAACCCAGATGAAATTTGATTATTTGATTCTTTGCCAATAATATGAGGATCTCTACACTGTGATCCAGCAATACCTATACATGGCTCAATTAATCTCTTCAGGAAAACATCCAAGCTATTATTTAATAGGTTAGCACAGTCCAAAGAGATTTCAACTCCCTCCAATGCCAACTTCTTCTGCAAACGACTCCTTAAAGATCTCGTATCAGGTAACTCACAACTACTTTGACATGTCTCCGAAAAATTGTTATATGAATAACTACAAGTAAGAGCTTTACGAGCACCAACGACATTAATGGAAAAACCTAGAGGAGCAGTAACAGGATTACAGCTCCGGACATTCAGGCTTCCAGCAAATTGTTCAACTTCTTCTCCATCTTCCACTGATACAACATCAATTGGAGGCCTGCTGCCAAGTGAATGCAATTCCATTTCACTTTGTTGTTCATAAATCCTCGTAACCGTTTCTTCACATGTGATACTAGGGCTCTTGCCCAGTGGCCCAAGAGGGCTTGGACGATCCCGAAACTTGCGATCCCTGCTGACAGGAGACCTACACTTGCGAGGAGACTGAGGGAATGCATCACCGTAAAGAGATTGCAGACAATTCCTCTGGTAACCATTTCCGATTCTGGCACTGTTTCCTTCTATTTTTCGAGCCCTTTGATTCGGGATTTTAGCATGACAAGCATTTTGGACAATAGACCGAATAAGCCTATTATGAAGAGAAATGTTCTCTCTTCCAATCGTGCGTATGCAACTCTTATCAAACTCAACCTTGCTAAGCTTTAAACCGAAGAACTTCTTCAACTGATCAAAGTACTTTTCTGCTCTTTGGTGCCCTATCTTCCGATAAATAAGATCTTTCAGCTCTATTGTGTCCACTCGAGTAAAATGATGGTTGGCCACCATTTTTAGTTTAAACTACATAACACACAAGAAAACACCAGATCCAAATTAGTAAGCTAGTAAATCATATCCAACAATAGCAATCTCATGATTGCCAAAATCCAGTTAGTACCATACATTGCATCCATACCCATTATCTATATTACAACTAGAAATTCGGAAGGAACATTACCCAGATACGGATCAGCTCGATTACAATTTAGAAAGAACACTCTCCTGTCAAAATAAAATCAAGATTAAATTTTTATCGCTGGTGAGTAATACTTAATCTCTCTACTTTGACGAACAAAAACCTCAATTTTACTAACCAACAGTAAAGAGACAACATTTAACATAATATTTCTGAAATAGTACCTTCAACTAATTATTGTGTCAAAAGGAAGGGGAAAAGAAATAACGCATAAATGCCAGATATAATATGGCAATCAATTCAATCCAAACCCATTCACATTTTAGTGAAAAGCACAAAAGAGTACAAAACCCAGAAACTAATTGCACTGAATTGGAGCAAGACCGCTTAGAAAACCGATAAACAATAACCAAACTCCGATCACAATCGGGACAAAGTTCACATTCCGACAACTAATTCAAAACCCAGAAATCGAATTGAATTTCGAGGGAAATAAGAGCAAGAAAGCGAGAGAAATTGACCTAGTTTTGCAGCTCGAGCCTGGGGTTTTATTTTTCCTTATTTTCTCGGTCTCCGTCCCCAATTTGCCAGTTTGGTCGAGGGGCCGTCTTTTTTCCTGAGTTGAATTCTGTTTGTAAAATCTAAATTAAGGAGCAAGAACAAAGCCAAACACGGAAGAGGTAATCTAAGCTTAGCCCGTCCTGACATATCATCCAGACCGGCTCCTTTTTGGCTACGGACTTAAGGCCGCGTTTGGTTGTCTACTTCTAGTCACGTGCCTTGCCAACTCTGGCAATCTTTTGGCACCCCAAGGCGCCTCATGGCGCTAAATCTTTTTAGGCTGCACATAAATTCCCAAATTGGTTGCCCTAACAAATTATTAGCTCCAATTTCTTCTAATACTCTCCATTAGGATTAAGACAACCTGAAAACGGAGACCTCATCACTTTATATATTAATATTTCTATATTATTATAAAAAAAAATATTATCGTGCCAATTTTTGAATACTCAAATTTATCATTTATTTTATTTCTTTTGATTAAAAATATTAGTCATGTTAGTAATTTCAATATTTTAATAATCTCACAATTATATTTTTTTTCCTTTGAACGGCCTACTACTCCATATTTCTCTCCCACCTTACTTTTCTACATTTATTACAATTTATATTATAATTTTTTTCCTCATTATCTCACACTATAATTCTTTTATATGTTCGCGGGAATCACGTGCTATAATAACTAGTATATTATATATAGGATCAACTTATAATACGAAGTTCAGCGGAGCTAAGTTTCATTTCTACTATATTGGTGTGATCAGATTAAACATTGTCCTATGAGTTTTTAAGGAACATTTTGTGATGGTTCGATTTCATTAGTTGAGTTAGCCACAACAAATTTAATCTAATTTAGTATTTTGTCATAACGAGCATATATAGAGAAAATTGTATTTTTGATCCCGAATGGTAGATATAATTGTTTATTTGGGTCCGTATTTTTTGGGTTAGTATATTTGATCTCATAGGATAAAAAAAATATATAGTATTTTTTATTGCATATGATAAAAAATTATAGCATTTGGAACAAAAATGCTACAATCTTTTAGTTTGTAGGATGAAATGTACTAAACCTGTAATCTGTTGACTAAAAGTGCAACAATATCTATCGTGTGGGATCAAAGATGCAATTTTTCAAATACACACACACACATATATATGGGACAATTACACTTTTATCCCTTGAAGTTTGGTGTAATTATACGTAGACCCCCTGTGGTTTGAGAAATTACATCTAGCGCTCTTGAGATTTACTTTCGTCTAACAATAAGTCCCCTGTTGGTCAATTTTATCAATTTTGCTGATATTAACAAAAAAATTGAATGAAAATTGATATTTATTACAGGTTACATAATTTTTTTTCGATTAAACTACTCTTATAATCGTGAATATATACCTTCTCTCATGCATTAATTTGTGAAGACGTATGAGGGTAATTTAGTCATAAAAATATTTATTTAACCTGCAATAAGTTAGTAATAAGTCAATTTAGGGTAAATATCAATTTTCATTAAGTTTTTTTGTTAATGTCAGCAAATTTGGTGAATTTTGACTAATTGAAAGACTTGTTTATTAGACAGAAGCAAACTTCAGGAGTGCTAGATATTATTTTTCAAACCACAGAGGATTTACGTGTAGTTACACCAAACTTGAGGAACGGGGAGTGTAATTATCTGTATACATATATGTTCCAAGAACTATGACAAAAACTAGTCACTAGTTCTAACAAGAGGATTGAAGATCATTTGCTTATAAGCTGCTGAAAGCACAACATTCCATCAAATTCTGGAGCAGATGACATTCGTTGGCGTAGAAGATAAAAGCAATACCTCACTTCTTCTATGTTTAAAATGAAAGTAAAACATGTTCTACCGTGACACACACACACACATACACACACCCACACCCCCCCCCCACACACACACACACCCACACCCCCCCCCCCACACACCCCACACGCGCGCGCGCACACACACACACACACACACACACACCCCACAACCCCCCCCCAACACACATGCACACACCACACACACACACGCACACCCGTAAATAAGCATAAAATGTGGCGAAACTAAGGTGACATCCTGCACGAGAAAAATAGTTGTGAAGATAGAAATAAAGACTTAGAAATTGAAGTACAACGGTAAATGTAACAAGATGCAGATGACATTCATTAGCGCAGAAGATAAAAACAACACCTCACTTCTTCTATGTTCAAAATAAAACTAAAACATGTTCTACCGTGACACACACCCCCCCCCCACTCACACACCACACACACGCATACACTCACAAAAAAAAAAGACGCACACACAAGGAAATGGAAAAGCCAGAACAAGGAGGGGGCATCATTCAGCAAAACTTCTCAAGCTTGTGGTTGATAAAATTGAAAAAGAAATGCAGTAGCTGATTAGAACATATAAAAATATATTCCTTGACATCATGATCTCAACAGAAACCTGCTATACCAGATCATGATTTTCAGAGAGGTTGACCGAAAAATTAGATAATATTATTCAACAAAATCATTGACCTAATACAATTACATACATAAAACACACTGGAAACTGTTGCAACCTTCTTTGCTCCAATAATAGCACTAGGTTCAAAAGAGCAGCAATAGTTAAGCTTTTCTGGATGCCCATAGGCAGGTTACCCCCAAAGCATCGAATAGCAACCAACAAGTAAAACAACTTTAAACTTAATAAAATTCCAAAGCATTATTGCAATATTTTAACTAACAGGACCGATCATATGTCGGAATCACATATAGCATACTCAGTAAATATCAGAATTCTTACAACCAGAAGAACAAAGCAATTAAAATGATATATTACACCAAACTGAAAAACCTCACATGCACCAAACTAATGCATTGCCCACTAAGCTAAAGTGGTTTTCATCAAAAAGCTCATCAACCACCAGATTAAAGATTGAATAGGGCACACTTAGCAGCAGTTTAGAGGAACCTTAAAAGCACAAGACATATCACCCACTGTAGAAGCTAGTCCTCTTCATGGCGATGCATCCTGCTCTTCTTCTCATACCGCTTCTTGCCCCTACCCACTCGCGAATCATTTGAAGCACTGATGTCGGAATCAGAGTCTGAATATGCCTTCCTGCTCCTCCTTTTATGCCGCAGATCAGCATAATCATCAGAAGAATCATCATCTGAATAATGGTGACTCCTCCTCCTCCTCTTCTCCTTCCTACTCTTTCTCTGTCTTCGCCTGCGCTTTAATTTCTGCAATACACACACACCCCACACACACACACCCCACACACACACATATACACACACACACGCACACACCATACACACACACGCCCACACACACCACACACACACACACCCATAAATACGCATAAAATATGTCGAAACTAAGGTGATATCCTGCACGAGAAAAATAGTGGTGTAGATAGAAATGAAAACTTAGAAATTGAAGTACAATGGCAAATGTAACAAGATGCAGATGGCATTCGTTGGCGCAGAAGATAAAAGCAACACCTCACTTCTTCTATGTTCAAAATGGAAGTAAAACATGTTATACCGTGACACACACACCCTCCAACACACACACACACACTCACATAAAAAAAAAGACGCACAGACAATGAAATGGAAACGTCGAAACAAGAAGGGGGCATCATTCAGCAAAACTTTTCAAGTTTGTGGTCGATAAAATTGAAAAAGAAATATAGTAGCTGATTAGAACATATAAAAATATATTCTTTGACATCATAATCTCAACAGAAACCTGCTACACCAGATCATGATTTTCAGAGAGGTTGATCCAAAACTTAGATAATATTAATCACAAAATTATTTCCCTAATACAATTACATATATAAAACACACTGGGTAATTCTACAACGTTCTTTGCTCCTATAATAGCACTAGGTTCAAAAGAGCAGCAATAGTTAAGCTCTTCTTGATGTCCACAGGCAGGTTTCTCCCAAAGCATCGAATAGCAACCAACAAGTAAAACAACTTTAAACTTAATAATATCCCAAAGCATTACTGCAATATTTCAACTAACAGGACCGATCACATGTCGGAATTACATATAACATACTCAGTAAATATCAGAATTCTTACAACCAGAAGAACAAAGCAATTAAAATGATATATTACACCAAACTGAAAAACCTCACATGCACCAAACTAATGCATTGTCCACTAAGCTAAAGTGGTTTTCATCAAAAAGCTCATCAACCACCAGATTAAAGATTGAATAGGGCACACTTAGCAGCAGTTTAGAGGAACCTTAAAAGCACAAGACATATCACCCACTGTAGAAGCTAGTCCTCTTCATGGCGATGCATCCTGCTCTTCTTCTCATACCGCTTCTTGCCCCTACCCACTCGCGAATCATTTGAAGCACTGACGTCGGAATCAGAGTCTGAATGTGCCTTCCTGCTCCTCCTTTTATGCCGCAGATCAGCATAATTATCAGAAGAATCATCATCTGAATGATAGTGACTCCTCCTCCTCCTCTTCTCCTTCCTACTCCTCCTCTTCTCCTTCCTACTCTTCCTCTTTCTTCGTCTGCACTTCAATTCCTACAATTTATACCTACAATTTACCTAATTCAGAAAAGTGTCTTCAATTTCTGAAAAAGAAAAACAAAAAAGAAATAGAAAAGTACCTTCAAGGTAATCCAACTACCCATACTGCTCAAAAGGAACATGAGATCAGAAAGTAAACCAAAATCCAAAATGCTATGAATACATGGGATGGTTAACAAAAAACAATTAGCACTGGGTTCGCTTTGTATTTACTAAGGCATGTAAATGTAACCGTGGTACACAAACTGCCTTCTATTCCAACTTTGCAGCCTCCGACAGTGAAATATGGGATGCGTGGCTTGTGGTTGATGAGGGCAGATCCGATAAAAGCCGGTGAGATGCTTCATCGCTCATGACATGATGCTCTTCTGACACCATTGGTTGTCCTTCGAGATCATCATCAGACGGCCTTAATGTAACGTCTGTATTGAAATCGATCCACTTCTGATTTTTTGCATGAATCAGGGTCGGGTACAAGGCAAATCCTAGGATGATTACTGCACTGCTAACTAAATAAGTCTTTGGGGAAGCCAGACACATGACGAGAACGAGCAACGAAACAGGAGGCAAGCAGAGGATCGTTGCACCGAATGTTTCCAATGGGATTTTGTACGGTCTGTGTAGATCTCGCCTCTTTATTCTTAGTTTGATGAAAGCTGCAAACTCAAGTAGCATTCCGACAGCGTAGAGGAAGTTGAGAAATTCCAGGATTTCCTGAAAACTCATCCACGACAGGAAGATCACGCCGGTTGCTGAACACAGAATGCTGAATGTGGGTGTCCCGTATTTTGATCTGCAAGAATTTAGAGATGTTAAGACGAGATGTTCCGTTTGTGATTAGGACAAGAACTTGAATTCCCCCAGTATATTAGACGATGTTTGGATAAGCTTATAAATTATTTAAAGCATACAGAAAGATAAAACCAACCTGGAAGCAAATATAGAAGGGAGCATCCCTATCTCACTCATTCCCAAAAGCTGATAAGCATCACTGCTCATTTCAGCTTCAAACATCCCCATATTCGACAACGCAGAAGCCGCCTGAATCCACCATTTCAGCCAAGGCCCCCCAATCAACATCCCAATTTGCGCAAAATAACCGGCACTCCACTCGCCTGAATCCGTTTCCACAGCCCCAGTGCCGACAAGCAACGGAACCAAATACGAACAAACAACCAAAACGACAGCACCCAACAGCGCCCTCGGAAACGTTCTACTCGGATTCTCAACCTCCCCAGCCAATGTACTTGCATTATCCCAATAATTCAGATTCCAAAACAGGCTATTGAAGTACCCTCTCCACTCTACCTTCCCGTAGTCGACAACAAGCCATCGTCTAGGCCTAATTCGAGGAATTGAGATAACAGCCATGACAGCAAACGGGAGCAGCGAAAAACAGGCAAGCAAAATAGCTGAAAATCCGACAATGTGCAGACCTCTATAGTTCAAGTATGTCAATGAAAGAGTGATCCCTAACAGAGCTGGAATCCTAGCAATTGTATTGCTAAGGATTGGGAATGAATGCTTCAAGTAATCAAGAAAGAGTACCGGGTAAAGGGCGTTATCCATCACCCCACTGAACCATCTCCAGAACCCTTCTTGGAATCCCCAAAAAGGGCCGAAAGCCGATGATATCCAGAGCACATAGCCGCCGTTCGCCGGAAAAAACGTGGCGAGCTCCGCCGTGACTAGAGCTTCGGGGATGCTCCAAAAGAAAGGGAAAATCAAGAAACCGAGCAGAGATAGAAGAGGACCGCCGCCTGCTCTGACTGAATCTTCAACACCAAATGGACCCCCGGAAACCTCGTAGAAAATCAGGGCAATCAGAGGTAGTATTGTCAGCTTTGGACTACCCTTTGCGTTTCCAGCGTTCTTGGAATCATTCTTCATTCCCTCCTCACCCATACTCACAGAGGAGACAGAGAGAGAGAGAGAGAGAGAGTTGATGGGCATATGATTCAGGAAAAGTCAAACATCTACATGATGATTCAAGATATCAAGGATCATGGTTGATTTTTGCTTTAAATGAGTATTGATGAATCTTCGTAAAATTGCAATATTGATCCCATCAAATTTGGTCATTTCAACTGTGATCTCATATTTAGTTAAAAAAATATTTTTGATCCCAAATTCCACTAAAAAATATATTGTTGGTTAAAAAAATAGCAAGTCTAATCTTTTATTCACTCCGCCATCCGTTTCATATTAGTTTTCTCAAGTGGCCCTAAATCATCTATTAATTCTTTTGAAAATCTATACAAATCCATTCAAATTTTTCTATGCAAAGAATTTGAGAAATAAAAAGACAAAATATTTTTAAAAAAATTAGCATTTATGACTATTGACTTTCTACTATGTACATGTAAAGGTCATGTAATAATTTTCTCTTCTAAAAATTACCACCTAACAATAAAGTATCACATAAGTCGTGCCGTTAGTTTACTACGACTGAGTGCTAAAAAGGATCAAATCTGAATGCTTTTGGATCAATAGTGAACATTTTATTTTAACCCAAGGCAAAAAGTAAAGTTTCAGAAAATTTGGGACCAAAATTAAAATAATTCTTTCTTTGGATCAACATTGCAATTTTGCCAAGAATCTACACCGTACATTTAAAAACTTTTCTTGATTGAGAGTCAAAAAATAACAATTTACAGAGGAATGATAGAGGGTTTGGACTTCAAGAAGAGGGTGGGATCTTTATTACAGTATTTAGATTGAGTCACTACAAAATTGGTAGCCTGTCGGGAACGTGCAGTCGTGAATGAATGCCCTATTAAGAATTACCTACTCCAAGACAAGGAAATCCAATGCAATCCACATTTTATTTTTTTTTTAATTTTTGGGACATATATATAATTTTGAACTTTTATCTTGAGTCAGGACATAATCTTTTCAAAAAAGTTGTACATTTGGGAAGAATTTTAAGAGATTTGTGCAGTATCATACACTTAAATATATTTTTTTTGTAAATTTCGAGTAGGCATAGAATTGAAAATTTTTTATTTTTTCAATAGTCCTGATGGCATAAAAAAAAAGAGTAATAGATATAGCAGCAAATTTAGTATTTAAACTATATATTATAAGAGAATTATATAATTTCATCAATAATGTCTTAATTCAATAGTTAAAATTAAAATTATAGGTTCGAGATCTACTAAATATTTAGATATTTATTTTATTTTATATAAATTTATTGGCACAATTGTAAGAAACTTGGGCCAATTTCAACCAAATCGGTTCAATGACAACTCTATTTGTTTTAAGGGCCCCATGGCCCAATTCTTGGACGGAAATTGGTCTCAATTTCATCGTAACTTGTTAGTACTAATAATTCTTTGCCACCATCATCATCATCTTCAAAACCCAATCAACAACGATGTCCGAAAATCCGCTTCAGCTTCTCTTCCAAGCGTTTGGCAAAGTATCGGAGTGTGTCCAGACTCATCTCTCCCTCTTCATTCTACCCTCCACTGGATCATCACTCTCGCTCACCGCTAACCGGAGTCCGCTTGTTTCTCCGTCGACGCCCGACTTTCATCTTCTCCAACCGGCGGAAATTCTTCAAAAGGTTGCCCTTTTCGAGTGTCTAAAATGTTACGTGGTTTGTTTTGTTCCAGTGGAATGAACTTCTGGGTGAAGTACAGTAACTGTTTGATACAAGTCCTGAATGGACTTCTTCGTCTTCTTCTTTTCAATTCTTTTTATCTTTTTCGTTGTGGTTGGGTGGGCAAAATCACTCGTTTGCTCGTTCTGCTGAATGTGGATTGATTTCCCATATTAACTGATTAGGTACATTTGTGCTGCTTATTGTTTTTGCAGGGAAACTCTTCCGGTCCAACAACAAAAGAGGAACTTGGAAGAGCTACATGGACTTTTCTTCACACTCTAGCCGCTCAGGTATTTTCATAGAATTTCATCGTTCAAATTCTTGTTCATCTGTTCTTGGAAATAGGACTCCTTTTATCATTTTTTTGTTCATTATACGAGGCCATTAATATCCGATTCTTTTTTCTTTTGGGTTTAATATGGCAATTTTGCTGATTGTATCTCACCATCCCTGGAACACGAGTAGTTCCCTCTTTCACGTGTTTGATCATTAATACGTTCCTATTGGAGATTAATTTGCTTTATGTGGGTGTTTCTCCTTTTTTTCAGTATCCAGATAAGCCAACCAGGCAACAGAGGAAGGATGTAAAAGAACTGGTATGATCGTTTTTATTTCTTCCCAAGATTAGGCATGTGTATTGGAGGAAATACATCATTCTTCTTATTTTAATGTCATGTTTGCTATAATAGCTGAGTGTGTTTGATTCCCTGAAATACGGTTTTTCTTGATTGCCTATGTCAAATAATTTTGTTTTCTCAATTAATTGATCTCTGGGATTTGCTTTCTTGGAACTAATAGTTCATGCTAGTGTTAGGATCATCACCAAGGAATTAGGTATCACGAAATGACTTCATTCAGCAGTTGCCCAAAATTGATGTGAACAGTTTTGTGTTTCTCATGCAGATGGCAATATTATCTCGCATGTATCCTTGTAAGGAATGTGCTGATCACTTTAAAGAAGTTATAAGGTGCATGCTTATTCTCCTCCTCACACCCCCTACCTCATGCCAGAAGCTGACAATTTCACTCTATGTAAATATGGGTTTTCTAACACTTGGCGTATGCGTATCAACATTTACCCTGGTTCTCGTTTGATGATTTTAGGAGATTTGAGCAACTCCCTTGAGTATTTGGCCCTCTGAAATTTTATGTTGCCCATAATAACCATAGAAATGTAGAGTGTTGCTACAGCATTCCCCACGATATCCACCATACATATGTAAACCTAGTCTCTGGTTTTCGTCCCATACCCTTATAAAACCTTTTTAGAAAGACAACAAGATTAGTCATCTTCCAGTTTTAATGTAGCTAGAAGATTTGTTTCCAGATGAAGTAATGTTGTAATTAACATCATAAAAGAGCTCTGTTCTACGGGTTTTGCGAAAGCATTCTTCTATAGGTATGAGCTCCTGTTATTCTTTGAGATATGCTCAAAGAAAAACTAAATAGAATCAACAAGTACTTTTAATGGCTTCCAAATACATGTTGCTTCAGCATTCCAATTGACAGGCACTTGTGCAATTTTCAAATGCTTATGCAGAGCAAACCCTGTACAGGCTGGTTCACAGCATGAGTTCTCCCAGTGGTTATGTCATGTGCATAATGTGGTTAACAGAAGGTAATCTATTTAATAATCTGCTCTACTACGAACTCCTCTCTTCTATATATGCTCAAGTAAAAGAAAGAACTCTCACTTGTTTCTACAGCCTAGGAAAGCCTGTATTTCCGTGCGAACGAGTGGATGCACGGTGGGGCAAGTTAGAATGTGAGCGGCGGGAATGTGATCTACAAGGGCCTTTGATGGATTTTGGTGATGAAGCAAAATGAAGAAGTTGTACCATATAGGATCTTCTTTGTGCCTAATTTTGTTCAAATGAATGAATTACATGAAATGTTTGTTTTTTTTATGAAGCAAAAGGATCAATTTTTTGGTATAAATCTGTTCGATTGTGAGATGACTGTTGGAACAAAGACAAGAGTTTGCCATAATGATTCAGCTCAACAGATCAAAGGTACATCGGAAACAAGATATTGGAATCTAATTAACTGAATTATGATACAATTTTAGTATCCAAAATTATTATTGTTTCTCAATTTGTTTTGATTTAATGTTTAAATTATATTATTATTGTTTCTCAATTTCTTTTGATTTAATGTTTAAATTATTTTATTTTTACTTATTAGTTGCATAATGAAAGATAAGAGAAATTGGCCCGAAAAGAAGAGGAAAAAAGAAAAAGAAAAAGAAAGGTTGACCACAAGACATATCTGAAAAGACATGAATACCCTTAATCGCCTCTTGTAATCTCAAAATCAGCATTAGGGTTTTGTAGCTGCTACATATATATTCACTTCGCGCTGCTACATATATATTCACTTCGCGCTGCTACTATCCAAAACCTTCAGACGTATCTGCGATTAGGGCTTTCACTTATATTCATCGGCGAACTTGTTTGAGTTGAAAGAGGAAGATGGGGCACTCCAACATCTGGAATTCTCACCCTAAAAACTACGGCCCTGGATCTCGCACCTGGTATCGCCCTTTCTCCGTCGCTGTTTAATTTCATCTATACCGGTTTAGTTTTACTTTACTTGTCGTTTATTCGCCACTTGTATTTGTTGATTTGCTCTTACTATCGGTTGTTATTGATTGTGAGAAGCGCCTATTCTTTTGGGGAGTTATATTTCGATTCTGCTTCATCTGTCGAAAAACATTCAGTTTGAATATAGTTTTAAGCAAGATATACTGCCAGCAATATTCATCTAATCAATACGTGAAAAGAGAAGTGCTTTTGAAGGACGGTAGTTTACTATAATATGGTTCCTGCTAATGTTGGTGGGTTAGGAAAAAAAATAGTAGACTAAATTTAATGTGGGTTATTGGTGTAATCCCTAATTTTTTTGGAATTCAAGCACACATGGATTTAGGCACAATCAAAGCCAATCACATGGCTATTTATATTTGTAGTGAATTGATGACCAGTATAAAGTCGGTGACCAATTGATTCCAGAATAAACAGACTGATTGACTGGCTTGCTGACCCTTGCCCCCTTGCAATATTTATCAACTGATTTTTTGAGCTTCAACTTGGATTTCTGGTTTGCTGGATATCTTCTTGTGTTTATTTATTTTTGGGTTTTTACTCACCATTAGTTGGTGTTGACAGCCGTGTCTGTGGGAACCCCCATGGATTGATTAGAAAATATGGTCTGATGTGCTGCAGACAGTGCTTCCGCAGCAACGCAAAAGAGATTGGCTTTATTAAGGTAAACTACCTGTGTTTTATTATGCATCAAGAACCTCCTGCCTTTACATATCTGATCTCCATTCTGTTTTGTGCCCTCTTTGAATGCAGTATCGCTAAGCTGTGGATGACAGTACTATTACAACCTTGAAGAGGATTGTTTTGGTTTTTCCGATGTCGGATACCTAGAAGATGATAGTTCACATTTCCATTCATCTTGCACATCTTTTCTTAGAAACAGATGTAATGAGAATGATTCTTCCAATCTATGATTGAACTCTTATTTGGTTTCTGGACCAACAAGTTAGTTACATAATCTGGTTTCGGTAGTCACTCATCTCTTATTATTGCATTGTAGTCTTTCTCTATGGAATTTAGTTGTGGTTTGCAGTTTCACTATCGCTAAATATATGCTCCTTGTTAGTGTTTTAATTTTGATATTTTGTTGGAGGTTTGTGTTTGTAAGAGATACAGATGGGGTGTCGAAAAGTCTAACATAGGAATTTTAGATTTATCCTAGTTAAAAACTTTATTGTCAAGTTCTAGTACTTGTTCGGAAGTGTGCCTGGCACCTGTCTAACTGAAGTGCCCCTATTATGGTAGAGTTTAACATTTGTGTTTAATTATTTGTCGATAATTTAACTTGGCTGGACATCTTTACATCAGTTGTGGGAAGGGTATTCCCGAGTTACCGTCACTGACATCTCCCATTTGCTGCAGCAGTCAACGTTATTTGGTTGCACTATTTGGGGGAGAGAATTAAATAGGCACCCAACTGAGGTTGTTTTCTTAGGCGGTTGGAATCCAAAATTTCAATAAGTTCATAATGACATAATAACACTTGATAATCTTAAATTGGAGCATTTTTGGTTGAGTTCTTCCTAAGCAAGTTGTAAATTTTAAAAAGCAAGCTGACTAAATAATTACTTTTTGAAGAAAGGTTGATGGGATTCTGTAAGTTTTATGAGATAATATAATGGTTATTTAACATCTTAGTTATAAATTTGAAACGGTTTGTGGTATTTTTCTTTAATTTTATCACCAGAAGATTCTTGATAATGCCTTGTAATTAGTTGGTAAAGATCTCATATTACCACTGAAACGAATTAGTTTAGCCTAACAATCTCTTGCTGGTTTCTTTTTCTCTTGTGACCCAATTCAAAGGAAAGTTGAAGTGTTGTTTTCTGTTGACACTATTGTTTGCATTTGAGGATAGCCTTCTTTTTCCTTAAAAGATGATCGTTTCCAGGCCTTCCCTGTTCAGGAATACTACCCATTTTGGACCCTTCAATTTCAGTCAATGAATCCTTTTATTTCAACTACAACACTACCCATTTTGTATTTTTCATTTAGTATTGTATTTTATTCGAATTCAAAGCTTTGTGTTTGGCACGAGTTTTTGTACCATGTCGAACCACTAATTCATCAAAAAACTAAGGCTGATGAATAAGTTTTATTTTAAAAAAATATATATATATATCCGGAACAATCTGATTGGATTAGATGATGTTATACCAATATGGAGTCCTCTACTAAAAGAACAAAAAATCCAATTTGGAATAAATTCAATCTAGATCTAGATAAGAAGCAGAACACAAAATTTATTAAAGCAGGAAGATGGTTCCTCACAAGTCCCCAATTATAGTTGCCCCAACATTACTTAAAGGAAACTATTGTAGCAAAGTTGGAAAGTTGATAGTTGAGTAGTTAGGATTGTATTGAATTAGAGAGCACTTTTGAGTGGGCCAAGGCCTAACTCTTTTACTTACATAACAAACATGACCTAATGATGGATGTATTACATTTTAACTTATTAAAGTGTAGTTTAAGTCACATGATTCTAATTCTCTAACCAACACTATTCTGTTTCTTAATTAACCCATCATTATTGTCACCAACACTCCACATTTTGCCTTTTTAACTTCTCTATCTATTACTATTACTATTACTATTACTACATACTTTAATAAAGTCAAAAACATTATGCTTATTAGTGATGTAATTCATTCAAAAAAATACTTTGACATGTCTGTCGTTGTTGTATTTATTACTGATATTGATACTCAATTTAAATTATATGTATAAAACTTTGTACAAAATATTTGATATCAAAAGTTCGAACGGTCTTTTTACTGTATATACATATTAAGATTGAAAAATAATTTTATTGCGTGCTCGATATAATAAATATTATTTCATATAATAATACTAATAAATTTTCACAAATAATAAAAAAAAAAAAGACAGATCATATTATATCTTCAGAAGATAATATTTAAAAGTGCAGATATAATTATTTTACCAACAAAAATGGACAAGGAAAAATTACAGATAAAATTGTTTATATTTGTTACAATTACTCAGAATGTATGAGAAATAATTGAATTACTTAGAAAGGTAGGTTGTAATAAACACGTGCATAGCCATGCCTACATGTCCTAGATTTGCTCAAGTACCAAAATATTTATGGCAACTCTGTCTGTATTTATAAAAGAGAGACAAGATTTCATGCATCATCAATAAGGACAAAATTCTTCACAGAGATTTGTACATATCACAACTATACACTCATAATACACTCTTCTACTATCTATTATTTATTTATTTATCACTTATAATTTAAAACCTATTATTTCTTGAAAATAAATAAATTTAACTTCCCCCTATCCATTTTCACCCTATGAAATTTATATACTTTTTCTTTTTATATTTTCTTCCAAATATCAATATACCCTATGAAATTTATACATGTAAGAATCACTTTAATCATCACGAACTCGAAATTGTGTTGGTAATAATGACGACTATATACATATATATAAATAAATAATTATGTCATGTTTCTAATATTAATTAAAACTCTAATTTAATAATATATAGATTTTGTTTTAGGTGCACGTGATGGATTAATTTATCAATTTTTGATTGGTTTGCTTTTAAGAAAAGTGAGGTTGAAGAATAAATAAATAAATAGTGAAGTTAGAGTGGAAGTCGCATTTTTAGTCTGTTTATATAGTAAACTAATTAGCAGTATCTTGTATTTTCTTTAGTATATTTTTCATGTTGTCAATGTCTAAACAAAAGAGGCAATTTTTACTCACAAACAGTGACTATAACACCGTAATACCAATTTTATTATTATAACAATAATACTTCTAAGTTGATTTTCTTTTTCTCTTTGTTGCTTCTTTCTTTCTTTTAATTTAGAAATATGATGTATTGATTTATATATTTATTGTATTATTTATTATATACACATAACAACGGCGTGCCATAATAATTAGTATACATATACAACATTAATTAAACGGCAGAGTATCTTATCATTAGTTGTATAATATGAATACAGTAAATGTACGTACGTAGTCCAATACATTGATTTATACGCCAACCAAGACTAAGACAGCTGGAAAATTAGGCAACAAGAAAAGGGCAAGTAGACATAGATTAAGACGAATAGGGAGGTGGTGTATCCAAAGGCTATTTATATATATAAAATACGCAAACCATGAATCTATTTAGTATATACTTTGCATAATCTCGACATATATATACAGCGTCAGCATGTTGATTCACTTTGGTAGAGATAAATTCTATTGATATTCAATTTTTTTTATCGATGTACATTTGGACGATAATTGCTGAAGGCCAATAAAAATAAATGTGATTTATAAATATCCCTTTAAACGACTTATAATAGTATTTGAGAAATGGCATTCTCGAGTGGCTTGTAAAATTGCTGATTTACTTAAGAAAAAAAATAATATTATAAAAATTATGAAATAAAGGGAATAAAATATTATTATTGTAGTATACAATTTTCGTCCGTATATAGAAAAAGAAAATATATAAATTATGGATGCGTGAAGAGGAAGGGAGGGGAAAGAGAGATTGATGGAGAGAGAATGTGACGGTACATCTTATTCCTATATGAATGAATCATATTCACATCTATCCCAAAATTAAAAAATAAAAAAATAAAAATGAATGAATATATGATATATCTCTATCTATCTATCAATCCAAACTTATATAATACCAAACAACCTAAAAAAGGTTTTGCACTCCAATGCCCTTTAATATTTTGTGGGCACAACACAAAACGCACCTCCATCCTCTCTGCACTCTCCACTCTCCACTCTTCTCTCCTCAGGTAATATATATATCTATATATATACATATTGTTATTTTATCTATTTAATAAAATTCGTCGTGTTAAAATTTATAAATACACTCTATGTTTTACGTCTCATTTTAGTTTTTTATCTTTTAAATTTGAATAAAACTGTAATAATCCATTATTGCTCCATTATATCTTATTACCATTCTTGATCGTTGCACTTTTTTTATATTTTTGGTCCCTATCTACTCCATTTGTTTCAAATTATAGTACCCCTTTGTTTTAGTTGATTTTCTTGATGAAATTGAAAAAGTAAAAAATTTATGTAATTTGAAATTATTATCTTAAAAACTAATGATTCAAAGCAAGCAGTATTAAATATGCAAGAAATTACGTTTTTTTTTTCAAAAAAATAAAGTTTAAATAGACACAAAAAGATCATAAAATTTTAAAAAAAATGTCAAGAAAGCACTTTAATATTTTGAAAGGGAAAAAAAACATCTAATACTCCTTTTTCTCGTTATGCTCTTCACCCGCATAATTTGCTTAGTTCTAATAATTTTTGTATGTATATTGTCTATTTCGTGCATATACTACCTAAAAAAGTACGTCGACATATACGAAAACTAAGTGCTAACTGAATATTTGAATTTTTACTTAAGGTAAAATAGATAAAACACGGGCCAACATAATTTAACCAACCATGTTCCTTGATTAGGAGTGAGATTAGTTTTCATGGGATATTTTGCTTTTGCCCCCTCAAAATTCATAAAATGACGCTCAAGCCCATAACCTTATAAAACCTATTCTCTAACTAATTGTTGCATATTTTATGTATGATTTGAAATGTTGACAAGGAAACTACTTATGAACCCAACACTCTACCTTTTCTCTTTAACTACACCATTATTTTCTGATTATTACACTAATCAACATATTTTTACCTATTTACTCAACTGTTTTTTTACCCTAATTATTTACTGCACCTTACTGTTACTGGTTTTTATACATTGTGGAGCAATGAGCCAATTAACTACGCCCCTAGATCGCTAAACTATTTCCCTAAATTGGAAATTCATCTTTTCACCTATGCCACATATTTTTTTTAGTCAATTTTACCATGGGTTCAAAATAAAAGGCAAATTTTATTTTACTTTTTTTGCTCTTTTAAAAGAATTAAAATCAATTTAAAATTTCTTTTTAGGATTCGAATCGGTGACTTATCTATTGAGTTGTAATATCATAGATTAGAGTAATTATTTTTATTTTATATCTTTTATTTCCTTTATTTTTACTATATGTAATTTCTATGAAAAAATGTGTACATATATAAAGAAACATTTATGAATATTGAATTTTATCATGAAATTGACGTGCTTCGATGATTTTTTTATTAAATATTATTTTTTAAATAATTATATACGAAGAAATATGAAATAAAAATCTAAAATAAAGGTTAAAACAACATAGACATCAATGTCCAAGACAAGAGGACGGTCATGTCCTTAAAAATACAAATACTCTCAACTTAAGATAATGATTTGTTTAACAACAAAGTATTAAAATATGGAGATAATAAGTGCACTAAACATCATTAAAAAATGATTAATTAAAATTGGGCTTTTTGCTATGGTGAGTTGTGAGCGTGAGCGTGAGCGTGAACGCCCCCCCGAAGTTTCTCTAAACCCCAAACCCACCCCAAACTGAATGTACGAAAAGCTCTCTGTGTCCCCAAATCTCACTCCCGCACCAACTCTCTTTCTCTCTCTAAATTCTTGCCGGAAATCAATTTTCTTTTTTTCAGATTTGTTGTATCTACATCAGCTGCGCTGCTGGGCGGCAGTGTGGGAAGGCAGCGAAAGGGGAATATTGGGGAAAGTGTGTGATCTTTGGGAGACCCATTATGGTGTTTTGAGCTACAGTGGGATTTCTTGATCTTTTGTTGCAGGCTCGGATGTTGATACCAAAAGGGTTTCTGGGTAAGTCTGTTTTTCTGCGGAAATCAAAATGTGAGAGGTGAATTTTCGGATACACTGTGTGCGCGTGTGTGTGTATGTGTGTTCTTGATTGTGATGATGGTGGCTGCTGTCTCTGGAGCAGCTTCAACAACTGACCCACAAAACCCCAAAATCAACGCCTCCCAAGATGAGCATGCCAGGAGACCGCCATTGTTGCCCTCTGAGAAAGATAATAGCAATGGGGTTTCAAACAATCAGAAAAGGCCCAAATCAAGAATTGTGTCTTCTAGATACATGTCCCCTTCGACTTCCACTTCCACTTCAAATTCATCCACTGTTTCCTCGTCTTCCTCTTCTTCTAGAAGGTATCCGTCGCCTTTGGTTCCAAGAAACTCGACCCCTCTGTCTAATGCACCTTCCTTAGGCTCCAAGAGGTCTGTTTCTGTGGACCGGAGGCGGCCAGCGGCTGCAAGGCCTTTAACGTCTGATCTTGATTCCAAGCATGGGAATGCCGGTGATATTTCAGCTGCCGCAAAGCTGCTTGTTACCTCTACTAGGAGTTTATCTGTTTCTTTTCAAGGAGAAGCCTTTTCTTTGCCCATTAGTAAGACCAAGGTGGCCCCTACTTCGCCTAATTTGAGCAGTGTGAGGAAGGGAACGCCAGAGAGGAGGAGGACTAGTACTCCATTGCGAGGGAAGGCTGATGGGTTAGGAGATCAGGCAGAGAATTCTAAGCCTGCTGATCAGCATCGGTGGCCAGCCAGGAATCGATTGGTGAATCCCTTGTCGAGGAGTTTGGATTGTAGTCGGATTGGTGGGGAGAGGAGTAAGCTAATTGGATCTGGGAATGGAATTCGAGCATTACAACAATCAATGATTGATGAGAGGCGGCCTTCGCTTGATGGTAGGTTGAGTCTTGATTTGAGCAATTCTGAACTTCTAAAGGTGGTTCAACGAGCACCCAGTGGAAGTTCAGTTGATAATGAGGCAGCAGTCCCAGCTGATCTCACCGCATCTGATTCAGACAGTGTCTCTTCTGGTAGTACTTCGGGAGTTCAAGATTGTAATGGGGCTTCCCGTCTGCGAAATGGGCCTCGTGGAATTGCCGTCTCAGCCAGGTTTTGGCAAGAAACTAATAGTCGGTTGAGGAGGCTGCAGGACCCAGGTTCACCTTTATCAACAAGTCCTGCGTCCAAAATGATTGTACCGCCTAAACTGAAACGGTATACGAGTGATGGTTCATTATCGTCTCCACGGACAGTGTCATCTCCCATTCGTGCGGGTATTAGACCTGCTTCACCTAGTAAACTTATGACGCCTGCGGGGTCATCTCCATCACGCGGACATAGTCCATCTCGCATTAGAAATGCTGTTAGCACCATTAACAATAATTTTAGTGAAACACCCTCAGTTCTTAGTTTTGCTGTTGATGTTCGGAGAGGGAAAGTTGGGGAGAACAGAATTGTTGATGCACACTTGTTGAGACTTTTGTACAATCGGCACCTGCAGTGGCGCTTTGCAAATGCTAGAACTGAAGCAGTGTTGCTAGTGCAGAAACGCAGTGCAGAGGTAAGATGCTGTCATTGTTACTTATTTGCTGAGCATACAGATCCGGTGTCTCATTCTTGAATATAAGCCCTGAGCATGTCTAATAACATCGTTTGTGGTTCCGTCTTTCTGTGCGTTTGCATGTCTATTTTTCTCCATTTCGTGCTTGAAAGACACACTGACTGATTGATGAACTTGGCCAGCAAATAAAACCTGATGTTTCTTTAAGATGTCAATCTCATTATTTCATTCAGACTTTTGTCAATTCTCAATGTGTTGACCAAAATAGGTAGTTCAATGGTAGTTAATGCTAAGATACTCCGATGTGATTTATTAATCTGTTTGATGAGGAGTATAACCTTTGCTCATGACTTCCATGCAATCTTTGCTTCAAGAAGTGATGAGTATATATATTCCCCTGCCAGGATAGTCTTGCTTTCTGCTGTTGTTTTTGCTGTCATTCCAATTTGATCTCCTTTTTCTCTTGGGGTTTACCAAAATTATCACTTTCCTTAACAGTGACCTTAACTTAAAATGTGACCCAAGGACCTTTGCTTCAGTTCAGCCTTAATCTTTGCCTCAGCTGCAATCCATGTTCTGTTCCTAGTTTTCAATTGCATAGTATTATGAAGAAATACATATTTTAGTTTTTCATAAGATGATCTGCTCATATTTACATCTCTAATAGTTTAGATGGTTGAACTACATGTTGGTGTAGTCGAATGCAGGGATGCAGATGAATATGTTTTTCTGATTATTGCTTTCATAATAGGTAACAACCTCAGCTTATCGACCTAAATTTTGCATTTGATTGCTAGTGCCTTTAGTATTATTACTAGTATTTTTTCGGGTGGATGGTTGATTCGCATTTATCTGCAGTATGTTTGACATTTCTGTGAATCAGGCGCAACTTCAGTCTTTTCCTTTTGGCTTTTTTGGCCCAGTATTCATGTGTTTGTCATTTTCCATTTTAGTAGAAAGTTATTACTTCCTCTCTGAGGCCTTTGATTTTAGTTTAATGCGTGCATACTAAATAAACGAGATTTTTGGGCTTGTGATCAACATGGTTGAGTAGCGTATAGAGATTATTTTTTTCCCTTGAAGTGTTTTTCTGCCTTGTGAACTTTCACGAGCGAAGTCTATGCCTTTAACAGAAAAATCTATGGAATGCGTGGATAACAATCTCAGATCTACGTGACACTGTCACAAAAAAAAGACACAAATTGCAGTTGCTGAGGCAAAAGTTGAAACTAGCCTCCATTCTAAAAGGACAAGTAAGCTCTCCTTCTCTATCTAGGTTTCCATTTTTATAATATCAAAATCTTTATAACATTTTGGTTGAAAGTAAACCATAGACGGCATTGCAAGTTCTTATCCAATGCATAGCTTCTTTTGCTGTGAAGTTTTAATGAATTATTGTTTGTTAGTTGCTATAAGGGACTATATACAGCTGCAGCTTATGGTTTTTATGCTACAGAGTTAATTAACAAAATACTAGTTTTTCTTTGTCCAATTAAATCTCTTGTTGTCAGCTGAGCTTTTCTCGTTTGAGCCCTCGCTCTTTGTTTATATTTCTAAGCCTATACAGATATTTTCTTAATTTGTCATTGAAAATGGTTGGTTTCTTTCAACATAGATGACCTTTTTGGAAGATTGGGCTTCTTTGGATAAAGACCACTCGATTTCTTTGATTGGAGCTATTGAAGCTTTAAAGGCTAGCACTCTTCGTCTTCCAGTTGTTGGAGGAGCAATTGTATGTCCCTTTGCTTCCTCTTTACTGTATAAAAGATTTCACCCTGTAGTTTGATCAACCTAATAATCCCTATGAATTTCGACAGGCCGACGTCCAAAGCTTGCAGGATGCTATTGGTTCAGCAGTCGACATTATGCAAGCAATCTATTTGCTTCTGCCAACGGTAATCTCTCATATTCAATCTAATCCTTCATAATTCAAGGAAGGGAAAAAAAGGAGAGGTTTCATATTTATGCGGATATTGTCTATCCTGAACAATTTCACGAATTTTCAGGTTGAGGAAGTGAATTCATTAGTGAGTGAGCTTGCAAAAGTGACTATAAAAGAGCGAGCGTTACTTGAACAATGCATAGACTGTATATCCTTGTTAGCAGCCATGCAGGTAGATCCACTTCTCTCTTCTCCCTTCCAAACAGTCTTTTATATCATACTACATGGTGATATTTTTCCCTTTTCCGGATTGAATAAAACAGATTAAAGACAGTAGTCTGAGGGCACACGTACTACAACATAACCGTATATGAACAGCATGACAGACTCGTTAGAACTGATTGTACTTGACTGTCGACTCTACATGCTAACACCTTTGGACTTAGTGGAGGAAGCAGTGAAGGTAATAACAAAGGACCAGATGACTAGCCATTGGCTTCTCGTTTGGCAATTTTGTAACACATCGGTTTCTTGGCCATCCACTCCAGGTATCCAATATTACAGGAGGGGTCCTCTTATCACACTAACTAGTTGTACACAAGCACGTGTTTTCTTCTACTTTTTCCCTTCCCAGGGAGAATGGAAAACCGATGTACATATGTAATATTCTAACTGCATCATCTCCATCATCAAGCAATTATCCTTTCAGCCCTCTCTTTATGTGCTGCTTTTGTTATTTGAAGTAGTTTCGGCAACCTCTCGAGTGATGGTGTATGTAATTTCCCACACATTGGTTCATTTAGTAAAGACGGGTTGCTTTCTATTAGAAGGCTGTGTGTTTGATTCTTCTATTGATACGAGGACTGTGTTGGTGGATAATTATAAATATTCCCACCAACAATCTTATGGTTTCGGGTATGTCCTGATCTGTGGTGACGCTGAAATTAAAGACACCTAAACTTTTCGTAACCCGAAAAAGAAACAAGTGGGTGCAACAATGAATTGTAGAGGCATATATATATATATATATACATATCTATCTGTCTATATATAGTTTTAGGCAACCAAAGAATATAAATTAATAGAATTATGGGGTGTGGTGTGGTGTGGTCTGCTTATCTGGTAAATGGATTAGCAGCATCAATATCTTTTAGGCTAAGTAAATTAGTGACCTCAAACCTCATCTATAACTGATGAGCTAATTTCCATGGTTTAAATTCGCTTCTTGTCTATTTGCCATTAAAATCTTCAGTTATTTAGTGCGTGTAATAGAGGAGTAGGGATCAAACAAATGATGATGTGGTAGATCCAATGGCCAGCTCAGTCCATTCGTCACAAATTTATATAGACAGTATCGAATATTTCTTGTAAGAAATGTTATACCTATTTATGTATTTATAGAATGAGTTCATCCCATACATATGAAGAATATGTATCAAGTATGATTGGTCAAATCACATTATAATAATATCATAAAGTATAATTCGGAGGTTGTTATGTTGTACGTATATATCTTGGTATGTATAGATAGACCATCTCAAGCTATACGTACGGATTTGCAAGTTAAGGATGGGAGCTGCAGATCAGACATCTGTGTGTATATAGGAAAAGTTGGTGATGATGAACTATACATTATAATAAACAAACTCCATTACTGTTGTTTGTTATAATTCAGAGTCACAATGGTAATTAAGTGACACTTAAGAATATGAAAAAGTTTGATGGCAACTTAATTTCATCTCTTCTTTTTCAGTTGCCCAAAAATCTCATAATTTCATCTGATTGATGTTCATCGTTTCAGCCGCTAAGACATATAAAAACACAACAAGAAAGAGATACAATTACTTCAAAAGAACAGCCTCAAAAGCTTCGTTTCATGACATCCCACCTGCTCCTTTTCCACTAAATCTTGGCCACACACAAAACCACTCTCCATCGTCGTCGTCTCCGACTCCTCCGACGGAGAAGCCGGCCTGCGTTTTGACCTCCCTCGTCCCGTCATTCTAGCCGGAAAACCCGCCGTTAATCGGAGATCAAGGCCTCTTCTCTCATCATTACTACCAACCTTCAAATCTCGTGACCCGTACAAGTCATCGTTATTATATTCGTCCAACTCCGGCGACTGAGCCAACCCGGAAAACTCCGGCAAGGAGCGCGGAATGCCGCCGCGGAGTACCGTGTCCACGGCCGACTGGCAGAGGTTCCAGTTCCCTGTCCACAACAATCCCACTGCCCCATTCACTGGATTTACAGTCCTCCCGCACGCTTCAAACAGTAAAGATTGAAACAGTGCTGCAAATAAAAAGATATTGAGGAAAGATCATCAGACGCAGCTGTAAGAATTATTGCATTATAGAAAGGAGAGAAGAAAGAATTAATAGGTAGGTAGGTAGATACCGGGTCTGTGGGATTGAGGGACAGAAGAAAGGAAGGACATGAGTCCGGCTCGGCCGAAGAACTTGGCCACGAAAAGGGTGGCGTTAGCTTGAGCTTGAGGGCTCTCAAATGCTTGAAGACTTTGCCTGAGAACGCAGTTGTCATTGCAGCCCTTTCGGAGTATTCTGCAACCGTTGCAGCTCATAATTCTGTCAGGTACATGCACAAGGAATTCGGTTTGAGAGAGAGGGTTAAGGGGGAGGGGTGAAGAGTGGAGAGAGATGAGGAATATATAGAGGGGAGGGGTGGATGATGATGCAACCATGGGGCTGGTGATGTGGAGAATAGTTGGAATATATATATAAATGTGTATGTATAATGGGTTTGGAGTAAACTAGGAATATAGCACTGAACTGATCAAAGGAAGAAGATTAGTGCAAGAGAAAGAGAGAGAGTAGATTGGTTCCTTATTGATATTATCCATCCTATGATTTTATGACCATCATTTCATTTCCCCGCCTGCACTAATCAATATTATTATAATTAAATGTGTGTACTCTCTACTCATTCTCGTGGGCATTACCACAACTAAAATTAATCCGCTTAATTGCATACAATCTCGTGAAAATATCAAAATACATTTTTTACCCAAACAAAATGTTCAAATATCATAAAGGCCCCTCTCCTTATACATAGATTATATCTTATTTACATCGAATTTGAATGTGAATCTTGTCTTGAAGTAGCATTATGAGTCGTCATTTCAACCTTGTACACGATTTGATCCGCACATATAGTAAGAAAACCAATATGGAAAACAATTTTGATTACCCTGCTGCCAAAGGTTTTTTACTGTTTCTGCTGAGTTTAATGTTTCTGCTTTCTCAATAACAAATATATCTAACTTGTTTTGTTCCAGTGAGATTGTTTTGCAAATTCTTCTAAAATTGTCAATATCATAGTCTATTATTTTTCAATGAGATTGTTGAGTTTTCCAACAGGATGCATGTGGCATATGAAAATTAACGTTATTATTGTCACAATGATAAATTCCGATTGGCCCTTTCAACACCATGTAAAGGTCTTATCATGATTTTGGGATATATATATATATATATATTTAACCTTTACTTAAGATTCCTTCTGTCCTTATGGTATAGTTCCAGTGCTAATGCTGCCTACTTAATTATGACTCATCCTTCACTAATCACCATTCCAATTTCTATTAATTTATAATTAAACCCCTCCCACTTACCTTTCCATCCTTTCAATCTAATGTTTAGGGCATGCAAAATGATCATAGTACTCCATCATCATAATGGCATCATGAGTTTATTACATATCACATTATCAACATAATTAATTAAAAAAATAATTAATTATATAATAAATGCAACCCACATTTGCTATGTTGCAACCAAAATTGATTTTCTTTTTGTCAATTAGAAAATGCTGGTTAGTTATAGTCTTCGAAAATTGTAGATTTTTGGGGTTTATTTGGTTGGATTTTTTGCAAAACATAAAAAAAAAAAAAAAAGAATCCCATAAAAGGAAAATTAGGCGCCGCCCCAATGAAATTATACTTACATTAGCTGTAAATTATTAGATTAACATATGATGGTCGATGATATCATATATAATTTGACGATTGATAGCTTATATAAGTACAAATTCAAATGACCAATTGGCATCACTAGCCTTGTAGTAGAGAAAGTTGTGATGATGAGGGCTTTGTTTTCACATGAAATAAGGACAACATAAATAAGTGATTTAGGATGAAACAAAGGCCCCAAGCTCATTGGATTGGATAAAGCTGGCGAAATAAATGCAGCTGAAAACAACAATAAGATTGGCAAATTAAACCTAAGATTTACAATAAATTAAGAAAACATGTCTTCGTCGATGTTAAATATATATATATATAGAGAGAGAGAGAGAGAGAGTCATAAGCTGGCATCTTAATCCGATCCATGGTGTCTTTGTGCATCTGATGTGGACCACAACATGAATCCAAAGACAACTGAACTGTTTTCTGCATATTCCAATTCTCAATTAATGATTTAATTAAAAGAGCCCATTATATATATAACAAGTGTTTAAATTATTAGTGATACGAACATACGTAACTCTTTTTGTAATAATGGATTTTGATCTCCAAATATTTATGACTGGCCCACTTCTGAGTAACTTTGAGCTGGTCTACACAAATATATATATATATATACGTGTGTGTATATATGTGTGTGTGTGTGTTTATTTATGTTTAATATCCATAATGTATGTGTTGATTAGCTAAGAATTTGGGGAGGGTAGAGGCAGTGTTTGGGGTGATGCATGCCTTACATGATATTTGTCCTTCCAAGGAACAGAGAGGCATTTGATGTTTTACACTCTCGAGAGAGCAGCAAAACAACAATTTTTAATTATATTTTTCTTGGAATTATTAGCTTTTAAGTTAAACTAATCAAATTATGAAAGGTTTTGCAAGATGACGTATTGATGGGCTTGGCTTTACTTGTATAACATTATTCAAATTAAAATTCTTTGCTAGATTAGATAGGTTTCATTAATTTTATTGATAAGTTTTTGGTCCATGATGTCATCTATTTGTTATGGGGATTTAATTACAAAAAGTGTCCCATATATTGATCATAAAACATAGATTACAGGGAAAGGAGTAATGATGATGAGACCAGGTTGAAATGGTTTAATTTAGACAAGATCATCCAACAATCCTCGAAAAACATGATCATTATTCTAAGAGGAGTTATATGCCTGCAGAAGATATATATAAAATTTAATTACGTCCTTATAATGATTTATTATATGATGATGAAAATATACATCGCAAGGTGTTTGGATATGCGGAGGAATGGTGAGGGAAATAAGTAAAAATATTTGGGTGACGGATGTTTCAAAGTTTGGAGTTCCAATGGATAAACCTCTTTTGCTGTTCTCTATTCGTCTCTTTCAAAAGTTATGACACAGCACAAATTAAGGGAATTTGGAATTGGCCATCTTATCCATATTCCTCATATATAGTATTAAATAGACCATTCCGTTCCACCTTTCCACACATTTCTTTACTCTAAACAATTGTCTGACCTACTTTCTAATTGGGGAAAGTTTTTATTAATTCCCACGCCCATCCACACCCAACCCCACCCCACCCCCGCTACCAACCACCTTCTGCATATTCTTTAGGCACTGTGTCTTTGAATGTGTTAATGCTTTTTACTTGGATGTATTTTCCAGGTTTGAAGCAGGCTTAACTGTCCGTATTCTGGGCATTTGAGTAAAACCAAACTCTGGAGAAAACCTAAGAAATGTCGTAATAGATACAACCCTGAGATTAGCAAAACTTGGGAATTAGACTTTGGTCAAGATTCAAGTGTGTGAAAAAAATAATCACCGTGTCCCTGAATGAAGTAACCAGATGCAGCACGCAGGGCTGTTTTGTTCACTAACAAATTTCAGTTCGCGTATCCTGCAAGAGGATAGCAGTTGCATTCATCAACTGTCACACCTCCTATTTCAAATGTGCAAGTGATTTCTGCATTAATTAGCTAGGCCACAAGGAGCTGAGTTTAGATGCCAGTTTTGCACTCTTGTAGTCGTCTCTGAGCTGAATAAACCTGAATTTGCAACCAGTTCAAGTTTAATTTTCATCCCCCAAAATCAGCAAATATTATAAAAGTGCCAAAAATGCATGAATGCGGAATGTGGCCATTCAGTCACAGTATTTATGAGAAAGTTTTCACAAATTTTTGCAGTAACTGGACAGAATTCTGGCAATCTCCATCCGAAAAGCATAAAAGAACTTACACAAGCACACAAATGCTGTGAACCAAGACATAATTAAGCTATGTTTAGTAGAGAAGAATAGACAATAGCCAGACCTTTGTGCATCTTTCCGGATACTTGGGGTTCCCTCAAACAGACTTGACAGACTCTCAGGAGCAACAATAAAGACATTGGCCATGCTGTAGAGAAATTATGCCCATGGATCAAGATCGCTTCCTTTTTTCTTTGTTGGATAAAGAAAGATTGAAAATTTACCAAAAAAATATACTCACATGCCCAGCAACTCAAACTTCTCATCTAATGTGGGAGCATTGAAACGACGAACAAATTCCCCATATTCTGTTATATCACGCTTAAGGCGCAGCCCTCCACTGCAGAAGTTACATTGTAAAAAGACAGTTAAGAATATAAGCAGAGAAACTCAAAAAGGAAAGACGAAAAAGAATGAGAGGTGAAGTTAATTTCTACAAGTTTGATAGGGGCCCCCGAGATTCCCAAGGACAAAGGACAGTCAGAATTTTACTGTAATATTTCCATCCCATTCTATTGATTGATAAATATATTCTAGAGAGCATGATGGTTCGAATAGAAACCAACAAACCTTGGTAAGTTGTAGTTAACACTCGTAGTCAGAAATAAGAGCCCACTTCAGTCCTAAAAGTTGGCTTTCAAACTGAGTATAGGCTTTGCACAAGTGATTTTAAAGGAAACTCTCTATTTCGATAGAGGAAAATTACATTATAACTTAGACATCAACGAACACAGAAGTTGATCAGCAAATGATAGAACACAAGAATTGCAAATCCAATCACTTGGTCATTTATATGCTTTCAGAACTAAATACATGTAAAGAGGTAAATTGGAGCTACGGATTGAACATGACGGAAAAGTTAATGAATAAAAGTGATGCTCCAAAATTCATTGCCAAGGAGTCATGAAGGGCGCATCATTAAACATGTGCATTACCACCAGAGATGCAGCTCTGTTGAAAGTGAACATCATTAAGCATGTACATTACCATCAGATATGCTCCAAAATTCATTGGCCAGGAGTCATGAAGACCACATCATTAAACATATACATTACCACCAGAGACGCATGTTACCAATGAAAACATAGATCAAGAAATACCTCGGGTTGAAAGTGAACTTCTGCCAATGATTCACCAGCCCCTTGTGGAAGCGATTCCCCTGTAACAATCAACCCATAATTACAGTTCAATCCCATTATAATACCACTGCAGAATGTCCAAGAGTACCGTATTTATGATTCAGTCACTGACCTTTGGCTAAAACATCAAATGGTAAATAAAGCTCCCACTATAACCAACTCAAGACGCTGGTCAACATCAATCTACAGTTTCACCTCACAATTCATGAAAGAGAGAACCTTCGCTTTGATCCATAGGTTATGGTTTAAAGTTAAAAAAATAGAAAATTTATACAAATATGTTTTCTTGTCTAAATGTTTCATAGTTTTCAATTACGAAGCTTATAGAAATTGACTATATCTTAACATTGTCAAGACAAAGAACATTCCTGTAAAATCAAGCTAAAGTTGTTTTCTTATAATTAAAAAGCATGTTGTTTAAAAATTGTGGTTCATAATAGATATAGTTATTCCTATTAAAATGTATCCTTCAGGTTTTGATATATTTCATTCTACTTTTTTTTTGTTTACTCACTTTGATTTTGCTAGTAGTCAAATATTTCAGGTAAAGAAATGCTGTCTCACTTCTTCATTGACTCCTTGAGACAGGTGATATTGGATTCTAATAATCTCTCTGTTTACCAGTTGATGCCTTTGTTTCCAATTGCTCACAATATTCTCAGTAAGTCATTTTCCATCATCTTCTTAACTCCTTCAGAGCCAGTGTTACCTTGAAATTTCCTATTTCTTTCCTATCAGCTCTGTGGAGCATTGCTCGCAAGGGAACCCCAGATGGTCACGCACACATAATCCTTAGACACAAAACTCACACCATGCAAAAACCATGATCAAGTAGATGCATGCAGATATGAATATAGAAAACACATTATGAATAAACTTATAGATGCAATATGCAAGTACAGCAAATACAGGGAGAAACGCTTAGACCCACGTGTCATATATTCCACGTTGAATCCCCCTTATGTTGCAGGATTTATTATAAACTGATTGTACAAAAGCTTGCTTCAACTGAGACCGTTTACAGAACATTTAGTTTTAGTTATGATTTTTATTAGGTGCAAAGTTATGATTCGTAAAATCAATTTATGGACCTACTTCTGTTAATGTACATAAAGTAAACATTTTTCTGAAGAATGGCAAAAGCAATTATTGCTGTAATTATGTCACAGCTAATTGTTTCAACAAAAAAGTTAGACATGTCAAAGTTAAGTAAGAAAAATTCAACACATTATAACTTCCTCGAAGCCATGGGAGCTATCAGAAGATAAATGCTTAAGAGGAAATCTCCATACCAGTTCAGTGAGGAATGCTTGTTTGTTAAGACCTTCAAGAGATGTGAAAGCAGCCTCAAGCACCCGGGAAAGATAAGCAACGACCCTGACATTTGAAAGAGAAGTAAGCACTACAATATTATACAAGAACCTCATATTTGGCATCTCTGAGAATATGATAATGGAATATGAAGACATCCAGTATGGGTATCTAGAAGCTATCAAATGATAAATTCACAAAACATGCCACCAAAAGAACATTTCTGATTAATTTTACAGGTAACAAGTTTCAAACTGAATTCCGAAGACTCAAATGACGCAAATTCAACCTAGTGCAGGCATTTGTGGGTCGGTGATCAGGAACAAAGCCATCATCAGGTGATCGATAATCTGTGGCTTTTTGCTCAGCTGATAGCAGGCGCTCAACCTTCAAGAAATTCAAGGATCTATTACTCAAATCCAAGGAGTTGGAAAAGAGGCTTGAGAAAGATGTCAAATTTTCCAATAAAATTGGTGCAATCAACCACCAAATTCGTAACTAAACAAAGAGTTGACTTCAGAAAGAACTTCAACATACCTCAGCCATCACTGTTTCAATGCACTGCTGAAGCCCCTTGTAAGCAGTAGCTTCTGCTCTGGACATTGCGGTTGACATTTCTTCACAGGAAGCAGCATGTGCACCATCCACAGGTAGCAACAAGCGGGAAATAGAGTTGGCAAAGTACTGCAGGGCATGAGTTTATTCTTAATGAAGTTTATCACACAATAAACATCAAACACATATAACTAAAAGCAAATTAACATACTTGCTGAATAATAGCCACACTACTTCCACACCGCTGTACCGCAACCATAAAAGACCTGAAACTGCTTTCCCCAGCTGCAGCAGCAGCTTCTGCCTATATATTACCAATTAAAGTCTCATATAAAACAGTTTATGGCCGACCTATCAACAAAGAAGTTTATAGAGCTTAATTTTCTCTAGCTTACTGCAACAAATAAAAATACCCAAAAAAGTTAAAATGATCAAGTGATTACTGCAGAAGCAGCTGCAGCAGCTACTCTTCGACTGACGCTAGTTCCCAGAAGAAACCGTTCCCTTAACGCTGCTGCTTCAGTCAGACTGTCCCGGGCTCTTTCAAGGCCTTCTGTTATATATTGACAGACCTGAAGAAGGAAAGGAGATAGGAGATGGGACCAAAAAATAGTTATTTGTTGCACATACAAGAAAAAGAAATATCAAAATACAGAAAGAGACCGATGAACTCACCTGGTCCAAAAGGCAAGTGAAAACAACCCGTACCTTGGCTGCAAGGGTAGCAGGCTGCATGATAGCAAGAAAGTAATATGTAAGGTATTAACACATGCTATGAAGTGATATCAATATTCATGTGATTACTTCTAGATAAACTCTATGTTATTCCCCCCCACCCCCCACCCCTCCCCAAAAAAAACAGAAAAAGGAAAAGTCCCACCCAGAGGCCACAGAAGCATAACATTTGAAGATGATGAATGGCAAATATGATACCCAAGAGTCCTGCATCTCAATCAAATGTGTATAATCTGGTTTGAAAATTTTATTGTGTTCCTATCCAACCTGAATTGATTGGTAGAACTCAAGGATACTTTCCACCAATTCTCACTCAGAAATGTCATGGTATAATCATTTACTTCAGAAAAACAAACACATTAATCAGGATACCTGTGATGAAAACAAAGAACATCTGGATATGGCTTCTTCGTTCCAACGTACAAACTCGGTCACCACACTTACGGATATTTGCTGTTGAGAAGATGCTATGGAAGCTCCCTTTGATCGCCCAATTGTCCCTGATGATTCAGAGGCTTGCTGGTTTTCAGCACGCAGTTCCTCCATCTGTATGATTCATGCAAATATTTTATTTGGAAAGAATTCATGAAGCGAGCATATTATTTGTTGTAGCAGCTGCCAGGTCAGGAAGCAGCTCTTTATTTGAAAGAACATGAGAAGGGTAAAAATGAAGATAAATAGTTTTCTGGCACACCTTTGCTTTATAGAGTTGCTTAAGTGAAGCCTGTTCATACTCTATGTATACATCTTTGTAGGGAAGAAATAAAGCCTCCGTTAAGCCTGTATAAAGAAATAAAACAAGTAAAGATATATGTTTATAGACCAATTCTGTAAAAAGCACAAAGTGCCATTCAGCATAAAGCAATAATATTCCAGAAAGAGCTGAGCCTTGTGAAGCCACACGATCAAAAAGATGCCAGCCCACTGTCAACAGTTTTGATTAGAGGTCTCCTTGACTTGGATTTTTTCTTATATTTTCTGGTTTTATGGGAAAAAGAATAGACAAGTGTCCTTTAGTTTCTTTCTTTATTTACATGGAAATATCTCTTCAGTATCTTGTCTCCAATCCTATCCAGGTTGATTCTTGAAGAGACTAATTTTGTACCGATTGACGGGTTGCTTAGTGAGCTCTTTCCCTAGCTTTGTACAACCAAGCAGACAAATAAATCTTCTTCTGTATCATCAGGAGAATTAAATTCATTTTGTGTTGAAGAACATACCCAAGACAAATTAAATCATCTTCTGCATCAACTAGGAGAATCAATTTATTTTGTGTTAACGCATATTGAAGAAGGTACCATGCCACAGCAAAAATAATACTTCAGACGGAAAGCCATCTGACTTGAAGAAATATGAACAAGTTCACAATTTTTACCTTCAACATCCAAGTCACCGCACCCAATGGCACTTAAATCTCTAGCAAGGTCCAGTGTCTTCTCATATGCCACTGCTAGCATTCTAAGGAACTGAGGGTATTGTGTAAAAGAACTATTAGTAATTTTAATGAATACATAATTGCATTTACTAGCCACAAATAGAACTCACTAATATAAGTCCGCCTTCTTCCATGGGAGGTGGATGAGCAAGAGATGGATTCACCAGTAGCCTCTCAAGAAGTTTTGGAACTCGGTCTTCCATCACGCGCTGCATACCAAAAAAATCTCAAAATCACTATATCAGAACATAACAATGCAAAAGCAATAAAGTGTTCTCTCTGGGTACGTATAATAGAAGAAACAAGGGTAATCTTACTTAATTTGATGCTGTTTCATTTTGGAAGAATTGGATGGACTCAGTCATTTTAATAACATTAAGTATTATTATCGAGTTGCTTAATTTTCCATATTAGTAAGTGTTCTATTACTTCAGCTATAAGAGAAGCAATTGAATAATTGAAAGTGTGGTCAGGTAACTTTCCTAATCCAAAATGCACGATTGCAGTATTTTAATACTTTCCCAGTTGAAATTGCTTTTGTTTTTTTTTTCAGAATATTGCTTTCTCAGAACTTAAAGGTCATAGTTGGGATCAGGCAGTAATCAATTTTAGGTGAAACAATTATTCAGAAAAGAGTTTATAACCTTTTCTTGTGCAAGTAGAAATGGGGATTCAGGAGTTAACAAATTGAAGCCTCAATGTCATGCAGAAAATATTGGTGCCAAACCCATTTGGTTCGTCCAAAAGAAATTACTAGGACTTAGAGAGATTCATAGGTGTTTCTCTAGAGTATTGAGATTCCAGGGTTGTTTTCTTGTTAGATCTTACTTTTAATCATCACTTTAATATCTAGTTTGTTAAATTTTCCAACATCAGTTTTTTCTGACGCACACTAATTACTCCACAGAAACATTTCAAAAGGAGCCTCCTCCAGCATCCCATTAAGACAATTATGTTAAAGTGACAGGAAACTATGAGAGCTCAGGACCAAATGGAATGCAACAATCAGTCCCAGGGAGTACCTGAATCAATATTGACATGACATCATTTGGGGAAGGAAATACTGCTGTTATTGTTGCTGACTCTTTCCGTACAGTATCTGCAAACCAGTTATACTAAATCAAAGGGACATTTCAATACCAACTCCCATCAGATGAAGTGCAGTTGTTCAAACCTGTAATGTCCTTGTATAATGAAGAGAGCCCATGGGCCACATTGCTAGGACTAGGCTGAGAACCAGGGTCACCAAGAACCATTTGGGCATCAGCATTCATGACCTCCAAATCAAACATTGGACGTAACCCCACATAGTGTTGCATAGCACTGGTACCCCTGTTAAACTGAATTGCAAAATTAATAGTGAAAAGGAGGAAATAGAATGTAAATTGGTAAATAACATTTTCTTATGATTTTTACTTCTATCACCAAAGAAAAGATTGAAGAGATTAAGCATATCTGAGGGAATGCTCGCCGAAACACAACCTATGTAAAGGCAACTATAGTAAGTTGGCAAAGTATGCCGCCTGCTCCAAAGAAGGGGAAATAAAGTCCACAAACAGAAATAAAATTGCCAGCAATAGAGGAACTATATCAAATGGCCTCATCTTTACAACTATTGAGTCCTAAAAGATGCTGCTGCTGTTTCTCCTCAGTCACAAATATTGTTGTATTTACTAAACATGAACCTTGGATACATGCAAACATCATGGCCAGAGATCTGCCAGTTAAAATCAAATACATTACTTGTGACAAAATCTTTGCGCATTCTGCCATTGTAGACAACTCCTTTCTTTGCGAGGCAGAATCAAATCTGGCCAACAATCTATTTTCCAGTTCTGCACACGCATATGAAGAAAAAGAACTGTCATTTTTTACTAAAGCAAACAATATCCAAAATAAGTAAAGACATGCAAGAAACAAGATTCATCCAGTTAAATTTGTTTGGGCAATGGACATTGTATTTCGAGCTTTTGATATTAAGTACTGGGCCTTAGATATGTAAACTTTTAATAGTGATTGCTTCAAAAAAAAACTCATAATAACATGAATTCTCAATCCAGAAGAAATACATTATCTGCCAGCCAAATAGAATTATGTAAGATAGTATTCCTAGGTCTTGGCTAAATAATGCGAACAAAACAACGTTTAAAACATGTAAGCACATGAAATAAACTAATTGGCACATCCTCGGGCATAACAGATGCAATTCTATGACCAAATATTGCTGCAGAATCTCGAGTTGTTTTAACATAATTCACTGGCTACCTTAAATGTGAAGTAATGAATAACTTGTCCATTCATGACAATTGAACTATGATGCTGAAATGTAACCTGCTGTGCAAGCCTCATCGACATCCCAGAAACTTCAGTTGATTTTGTCGAATTGATCAATATGGAATTTGTTGATTCCAAATACTGATGTAAATTTAATAAGGCTCTCTGTGGTAAAATTCAAAGTTATTATCTGTTCTGCTTATTTATTTAGACCTTATTACTACGAAAGAGGGTCTAGCTATGCTCTTAATTCTCAAGAATTAAAGATTTGAAACAGACAAATACAAGAGAAGTTTTTTGTCGGCAGCAAACAATACAAAGATCAACATCCTGTGATGGAACTTGAACCAGAAGATGAGATACCAGTATTCAAGAAAATTGTCATCAACTTAGCTACATTACAACATAAAGCAATCTTTTACATCCAGAAAATAACTATGAAGAGTCTTTATTACATTATTTACACACTGGGAGTTGTTTGAAGGATCATAGTAAACATACTTGTTTGCATTCTTAACTGGTAGATAACTGCCGAATCACTAGTCCCATACAACTACTATAGAGTAAACCTTACATCATTATGCAAGTTAGATGTAGACATGAATCAAGTTTCAGATAGAAAAAATGAGACTTGGCCATAGTTAGAATCAGTGTAATGAAAATTTTCTTTTTACGAAAGAAAATTTAGTTATATGTTAAAATATGTTGAGTACTTGGATTTGCATACAAGCATCCCAAAAAAAATCCATGTGAATGGCAGTGCAAATATTAGTTCTTCTGGTGTTTTACCATTAACTATGAAGTCAAGCAATAAATAAGGCATATCATACCATTGCAGTACTCTTGGAGGTTACCAACCGCAACTTCCAATCCTCTGCTGGCTGTTGCATTCCCCATAACTGATGATACAGCCATGCCTTTTCTTCCAATATCCTCCTCAGCAAATGATCCTAAACTTAACTTTGTTACCAAACTCTTCATGCTTTTGAAATCAAAGAAAGAAAGTCCTTAGCTTACAGCTCATTAAGAGGAGGCCAAATCCCAGTCCCTCTACAAGCTAAATTGTATCAATATCATATTCATTTGTAATAACACTTATTGTTAGCATATAAATATTTTCTTAAATATCTTTAGGTTCTGAACATATACCAGAAGTTTCCTAACTCACAAAAAATGACAAAAAATGTCATTCAAGAGGCAAATCAAGTTCACAAATTATTCAGTAACATTATCAATTCTAGACCTGTTTGGCATCTCAATTTTCTTTTATACACACCATCGCATGGACTTCAAGGCGGTCTGTTGACCCCCTTAACTAGATAAAAATAAATTTGTAGATCCAAAACATTTTAGATTATACATACAATTGATTTGCTATTGCCAAAAAAGGGGGGGGGAACAAAAATAAAATCAAACAGAAGTGTGGCAAATTGTAGAAGAGGGACAATAAAAGTGGCATATACTTGTAAGTTAAAACTTTACTATAAAGATAAAACAGTATTCGTACTCTAAGTATATAAAAATCACATGCAGAATTAGTTGGGCAACATTAATGACTCTGTCCTGTACCTTTTTCTAGTAACAACAGTAACTCGGTTACTAATTAAGACAAACAGTATGCACAACAATTACGAAAACGTTCATCTTACTCAATTTTTGTGCAATTGAAGCTGCCTCAGCTACCCGACTATCATCAGAAAATAGAGGTGAAAGTTCCATTAAGTCACCAGGACTGCTATTGAACTCCATCAAGTACTGCAGGATAAATCTATTTAATGCTATACAAGAGGCATTTTGTTCAGCTAATCATCACTCAGAGATAATTATAGGTAATTTTTTAACCTAATTATAAAAAGTTTACCTTAATAAGATCTATTGTCTGACTGGCAGTTTCTCGCTGGGCATCTGCACTCTGACAATAAAGCATTAGATAGATAAAATGTAAGATCTTAAATTAACCCATAGTTTGGCCAAGAAATGTATTAGCAGTGCTGTTGGCAAAGAAAGCATCAGCATGAAAGTGCAGATAGATTTACACAGTACAAACTGTTTTTATATCCAACAAACAATAGCAAAGGAATGAATCATAATAAACACAAGAATCTGGAAATTTTCAGCACGACCCAAGGTTTACCTGCAGATGGTCACCTATCTTAGCAGCAGTTTGACCAACACTTGATATGCGTGAATCCAACCTTGCAAAACTATCAAACAAGCCATCGACTCCTTTTTCCAGCTGCAGATCACCCACAGAACAAGAAACAAAAACTGTTAGCAGATTTATACTTGCACTCATAAATTGAAATAAGCAGAAAGATTTGATGATTATCACTCTACAACATGCACTCCACTATGTATTCAGCAGAAAATATGGAACATCTACATAGTCTCAGCTAACTAACCTCGGAAAGTGTCTTGCGGTGCTTAGAGTCTTGGGTGGCAACTTCATTCTTGAGATTGTTGAGTTTCTTATCAATCTTTTGGGAGGCATCAAGATTAGAAAGGTGATGAGGTGTTGTACTTGTACAATGCAAAAGAGAAAAAGCACCACAAAGCTGAAATTATACCTGCTTCCTAAGATCAATCAACTGTATAGATGAATTCTTAAACAAAGATAAAAGAGCATCTACTTCAGGAAACAGTGGGCTTGATATTCCTTGTGATGCTTTTCCAGCATCAGAGTGAGTTCGCACATGACCAGCTGGCATAGTATCATTCGCACCAAGTCCTTCGGATGTTTCTGTTTCTTCATCTAAATAAGATGGCAGCAGCTCATTAACTAAGTTGCCAAACAACGCATCGAATGAGAAGTCGCCCTACATTATACAAATAACCACATAGCATAATTAGCTACAAGGATAAAATTCATTTAGAGGCAATAACACACACATACACTCCAAAGCACTCTCTGCGGGCCTCACCTTAAAGTCATCAATATCAAGAACAAGTGGATGGGAGTCGGTCGATGGCGATTTAGAAATCCTACCAGTCCTCTGACCATCTTTAGTCTCTTTCATCTAAGTCAAGAAGCAAAAATGACAAGCCATGAAGTATAACGGGCATCAAAAACTAATAATGCAATCAAAATTGATTTGATCAAGTCAATTCTAGAAGATACCGAACTATAATTTTTGGAAGACCAAAATAGATGTGAATTCAACATCACCATGTAATGCCAACCAGATAAGTAGTAAGTTCCAAGCTTTAAGAGAATGGCTTCACATGACGAATATACTATTTAAACTGAAATTGTAAATTGACTCAATTAGTTCTAAATACTGCTCCATATTTTTAGTAAAACCAGTCATGCAGGGATGTTGAACAGAAAGTGAGCATTGTCCTGTTCTTCATTGCACAATTCAAAAAATTTCATCAACCCCATAGTATAACCTCCCCTGGAGTTTGAATTTATGAACTTGAGAGGAGATGGAAGTTAAAACAAATCTCCATGTGGCAATAAGATCAGAAATATGACAAGTAAATGAGGCAAGCTGAAAAATAACCATTGCATCCATGGAACCAAACCAACATAAGGACGTAAAGCAATAAATGTTTCTCATCAAACTCTAAAATATATTCAATAAATCCAATCCAAGTTGAACCGCCCAATGGTCTGCCAATAAACCATTGCATCCATGAAAACCAACCAACTTAAGGACGTAAACCAATAAATGTTTCTCACAAACTGTAAAATATATTCAATAAATCCATCCAAGTTGAACCACAAATGGTCTGTCATACTTCTTGCAATATATAATTACAATGAACTAAAAGCACATTGATGGGTCACTCCCTTCAGCATATTCCACCAGCAAACTAGATGACAACAAGAAATACAAAGAAAAAATATTTTAAATCTTCAGAGGTTACTTAACATCTATAGCATCCAAAATTCCAAATATGATCTTGATTATGGAAAATTCACTTAAGGGAAGGACACAATAACAGCAAGAGATCAACTAGACTTTGCACGCACACACACAGGGAACAGCAGTTGCATTCAATCCACAACGTAATAATACCCGATATATTTGCCTCAACAGCAGACAGATACATTGGCCCCCTAGGAAAGTGTTTTAGCCCATCACTTAAAAATGAAAATGCAGAAACATATATGAAAGGCAATGTAACTTTTTCCTTTTCTACCTTAACTTCTTCTAATTTTTTGTAGAAAATCTAAGGAAGAATTTCTGCTGCAATTACATACTGTAACTTTTCCCCATAAATTTGCCCATTCTGGCTACATTAAATAATTTGTTGCCAGACATGATCCAGGACAACCCAATAAATCGTGTTTCACTTGCAATTGTACTTGATTAGTTACTGGTTGCTTCCTTTGGGATATGCATCACTCGCATACAAAACTCTACATCCTTCCGCCAGTGATTGCTTCAGTTTGTCAAATCTGAGTATGGACTAGAATTTCCTCATCAATGTGAACACAAATAAATTATAAAAACGGATTACAGAATTCCCTATTCCAATTCCGAATCATAAATGAATATGCATTGCTAATCACAAAAGCTTGTAATAAGAGAATTACGTAACCCAGCATTATAAAAAAACAGAGAGAGAGAGAGAGAAAGAAAACGGTTATTCCATAAAAACCACCAAAGCCCTACACTCATCCAACGGAAACCATTAATTTAATAGCAAAAATGGACAGCATTTAATCCAGATAAAACGTGAATTAATATTCGAAGTTATGAACTACAGGATTCCCAATTTGGCAGACAACTCCCCATCAAAGCCAAACAAAAATCCATCAAATAAACCAAAATTACCTCGAAGTCCAATAATGCGGGTGTAGAAAACGGCGGGGCTACTGAATGCCTTATACGATAGTGAAAGAGAACCTTCTTAAAGATCCCAAGATTCAAGGGTACATATATATGTATATACGATACTGAAAATCCGGATCAAACAATAACGAATTTAACGAAGAGAAACAAAATACAAAGTAAATTTACAACGATAGCAATTTCTTTAATGCAACGGAAACAAATTTTGATTCGTCAAAATTTGTGTTAGAATTACGAGATTGGAGTGTGATGAAGGTCTTTTACTGCCCCTTAGGTAACTGTTACGCATGAACAGAGAACCAGTTTTTTTAACCGAGGTTGAAATACATCTGTAAACGTAATTATTACTGCTGGGTGCTGCCTTCTGCGTGTGAAAGACCTTATGGCCCTTAAATTTATGAAATTTACTTGTTTGTAAAGGAGTAATTGATGAATCGGATAATTATATTTTGTCATCTGAATTATTAATTATTTTTATATTTTAGTATTTTATTTTTCTATGTCGATTATTATTTTAATTTTATAAAATTTTATATTTTATCATTTATAACTGTTTTTTTTTTCAAAAGACATCATATGCAATGCACATATAATATTTAATAGTTATGTGATGTGATATTTTTTATATATGCACAATATGTGATATTTTTTTAATATAAAAAAATGATCACATATGGCAAAAGATAATAAGTTGATACAAAAAAATATCCTTATAAATTATAGTTTTATTTATTTTTTTAAATTTTGTGATTTTTTTATGATCTAAGTGAATATTTATTTTACTATTTTTTCAAAATTTTTCATCCATATCATCCATTTTTTATAATTTTTTTATTTTAAAAAAAAATTATAATAAGAGTAAAATTGACAATTCTCAACTTCTATTCAAGGATTACAAAATTTCATAAGGCATCAATATAGTATTTATAATTTTTCAAATAACGAAAGGATATTCTTAATTATGTCCACTAATTTTGTTCACGGTCTAATTTATCACATGTGGCACTAAAGAATAACTTGGCACTTGAAGTGGATATATTTTTATATCTTCTCTCCCACATAAATACTTAATAAAATGTGATAATTATCATTGTTAGTAGAGTAGAGCCAAGTTAATAAACTAAATTCTTTTTTTCCCTTTTTATTATATCACGGTATATATATACACACACATAGAAAAAGGAATTTTAGCTGATTTGGTGATACATAGCATACAGAAATTGAGCATTCGTACATTCAAACTAACCCCTTTCTTGAGAGCGTTTGTATCTAATTATTGTTAGTCGTTAGAGCAGCAGCAGTCTATACTCTATCGTCTTACACAAATTGACAGTAAAAGATTGGTGCTAATGAAGGGATTCTTTACATCAATTTTTTTGACAGCAGATTTGTCTCACTTCTAACATCATACTAACACAGACTCTGGTTTCTTACATAAGCAACAACATTAATTCTCCTAGACTGCATTGCTATATTCTTGATCAGGTAAACACAACTAATATCGTAACATGCTAATGTCATTTTAGGAAACCAAAAAAGAGCAGCAGGATCAAATCTTTTCATGCTAAGACACAGAGTGCCTCCCTCTCCTCGTCGGCGTGCTTTTCACTTCATCATGGTTAATCGAGCCAAGACTCTCCGATGAGTCCGAGCTGTTCTCCGCCTGCCCACCTTTGCTTGACCAGATTTTCGAGAAGATTCTCTTTGACATGATCAAACCTTTCATTTTACTGATAGCGGCCCTGTCAGAATTGCTAATCCTATTCTCTCCACCGTTTCTGTCATGGACAGCTACGTGCCCCAGTCTTAAAGCAGCAAGCTCGCCTCTCAGCGCCCGGAGTTCTTCTGCTGAAGCAACACCATCCCAATCCTCATCATTATTGGTAGTGGTCGACCTTGAGCTCCCATATGAGGCGCAGTTGAGGTCTTTAATGGCTTTAGGTAAATCAGGGGTGCTGCTGCCAGATGAAGCAGCAGCACGGACTTGCTCAAAAAACAGAACCTGTACCACGACACGTAAAGGTAGTCTCTCGTTTTGCACAGCATGCATGCAAGCATCAGCTGACAGCTTCTTGCAGTCCATCAGCCGACATATTCTCTTCCTCTCGCTCTTGCTAATCCCGGGATGCTCCTGCATACCCATCATCAGTCAGATATATGCAAGTGCCAGTGCAGATCCTGATTATGAACATCTATAAAGTACAAAAAGTTTCTTTGTGGCGCAATACATGATTGTTGGTGGTTTAATACATGATTTTAGTTAATAATCTAGCTACTGTAAAATTCTAAAAAATAATGAAATGTACGAATTATTTTTTGATAAACTGCAGAGAAAAGTTCAAGAGGATTTTACCTTGAGATATGTATCAATTGCCCGATATAGACCATCATGTGCTGGTCGTGAAAAGCTAGAGACCATCTCTGAGATACCAATGAAAGACGAGAGAGGTAGGTTAGGATCCTTTGCAATCTCCGCAAGGTAACCATCGACAAGCTTTGCCACCATCAGCTTTGAAGCTTCAGATAAGATCCCAGGCCTTCTAATCTCCTGAATCTCACTGCCGTTTTCCATTTCAGTTTCGGCATTCTGATCTTGTGTCATGAACTCTTCAAGTATTTTCTGGACTACATGGACATCATACATTGTCTCTTCCCCCTCCTGGGCTCGAATTAAAAGATCACTAACTGAAGCCTCCTCCAGTTGCTGTCCTATCCTTTTCACCAGTTCCATTTTTATGGTTTCAGCTGAATCAGCTGAGACGGCAGCTTTCAACAACTTAAGCAAGAAACTACAAGAGACACTGCCTTTTTCCGCAGGCAGAAGCCACACAATTGTATCCAAAATGGACCGGAATTTAGACATGTCGTTATGCTGGATCACATTCTTGCCAGAGCCGGGTAATCTCCGGTAAGCATAAGCTTTTAATGCTTCTCCAATCACTTCATTTGATATAATCCCTCTGTTCTTAATGGTCACAATGACACGCTTATACAGATCTATCTCAAGGTCAGATAAATCCTCAACCCACCAATCATTTGGTATCATTCGGCTCCTGACACTGTTCCAGCTGGGATCGTTTCCATTGTCCTCAGGAATCTTTTTCCGGTTATACGTATAGGACCAGTCCACCTTGGAAACATCAACCGAGGCCTTAGAAGCAATAGCATCAATGCAGTGGCTGATTAATTTCAATTCCTCAGACAACGGCAGGAAGGCTTTTGTAGTCTGAAGAATTATAATAGAGTCCTTCCAGCTCCTGAAAATGCTAGAGTTCAGGAAAACGTCAACCTTGTAGATAAGGTTGCCTTTCTCAACTGTTTCATACATTTCAAGATACTCAGCGGCACAACGAGTTGCTACGACGTTATAAGCATTTAGGGTAACAGTCATGCCATAACAGAACTTGGCACATACTTCGAAGGCACTGGAACCACCTGGAATATCATGAACATTGATCTCGTCACCGTTTCCTTCATTAGCTGAAGAAACCAACTTCTGCAAGCGGGCACTTTTAGAGAGAAGTGGGAACTGCAGATTTCATTTCAGCAGCCGATCAGTATGTAGAATTATATGCAGTACTTCAGATAAACGCTTCAGGAGAATGTCAATAAGGAGAAGGCACGAAACCTATAAATTAGAACTCTGCTCTAGTCTACTCAATTTGTACTTGCTAAATCCCCGATTATTTAATTTATGAATTGTCAAAAGTGATTGCTGAACATAGAAAATTCAAAATACGGAGATACAGATTCTTCAGACTCGACAAGTCATGATAGCTAGGAAGCACCAAGTACTAATTGAACAGGGTCGCTTTAGTGTAATTGTAAAATCATCATACCTTGTGTAGATAAAACTTCACATCACCAACATGAACAATGACATCCGTCGCTAACTCACTAGCCACATATCTGCAGATACAAAATTTTCACCTTTTCAAGACAAAATTCTTCTGCAATAAATATAAGTAGCCAAATAGATTTTCTTTGTGAGCTTCTGAAGACAAAGACATAATGTAAAATCACAAAGAGAAGAGCAGCATCAACAGTATCATTTGGATTGAAGTAGCGGAAATGGCATCTTAAAGTACAGTCCACTTTCTAGACTTCATAAGGGTCCCTTCATTATTGTTACAGCAAAAACTGGTAGCAAACAACAAATAAGTGGTTAGCAGGATTCTCAACCCGTTTGATTGATATGTTCATGGACATCACTATCATTACTGTCCTTTTACAACCATGTTATGCAGGCTTGGAGAAAATTAACTCCAAACACATTTCAGTAATTTAATTACCCTGTCTCTTAGGATAGAAGGAGTTGCTCGATAAAAGCTAGATTTCTGCGCTGAAAAAGCTTCAAAGCAAAAAACCGGATGTGCCAATAAACTATCCAACCAACCAGTAGTGATGCCAGACCACAGCTAGAAAAGTGTGAAAGAAAACAAACAAAATCCATAGTTTCCCAAGTCGGCAAACCAAGAGCAATATTCCATAAAGAACCCCAAAAAGAAGATCAAATTTTCTTGGAGTAAGAACATCGAATTTCACAAGTTATGATGGAAAGAAAACTGATCCTGCTCAGATATATCTAACTGAGGATCTTTTATCAGGGTGGAATTCCAGCAGTAAGGTTTACTTTAGTTGAAAATAATGATCTTGAGAATAGCTAGTGGAAGCCAATAAACAAACTTTAAGAATTTTATTTTCCAGGTGATAGTGACTCCGGATTTTACAAGAGTGGCCAAGGTTTTGTACCTCCTGAAACAGGCAAAAGATAAAGGTGGGGACTACTAATAAAACAGTAACCAGCCAAAAGATACGAAGTTCAAAAGAAATCGAGAGGGTTAACACAATTTCAGAGGAGTGGAGAAAGGGAAAGACATTAAACAACAAAAGCAAATTCACCTAAGCTGGTGAAGTGCAAAACTGTAATATCAGTAAAAACAAACCACAAATGTTAATCCTTTTAAGATGATTAACAAAGATCTAACCTTATGTTGTTTCCATCAGTCTGAAAGGTATCAGGCTTGGATCCAAGCTTCATAAACTTCATCCTGCCGACTCAAAGATCTGTTTCTTCTCAGATACTTCAAAACTATGCTTCCACACTACTCAACTGAAAGCAGCAAAATGCACAACCCCAGAATGACCTTCGGGCATCCCCGAAGATCCGACAGGACTCCAATCGAGGAAAGAAGAGCTGGAAATGGCAAGATGTAGAGGGCCTAAATGTGGGGACCAAATTTCTGAATATAGCCAATTCCTTGAACTTCCAGAGGAAAGGTAATGGGATCTCAAAGAGGGGAAGGATATATATTTCGTATGACCGAATCTTAAGTCTTAACAGCAACCAAGGCAAGAGCAATTTCCAGAGAGAAAGAGGGATATAATAGAAAATAGAGAAGGAGTTTTTACAGATTTTAAGTCTTTTAAAGAAATGGTTCACTTGAAGGGAAAGAGAGCTAAAGAATAGGTTGTTTCCTTGGTCGGCGGCAAAGCCCACGGACTTCGGATGCACCTAGTCAGCCAGGAGACATTACCAGCAGACTTGCACACTAAATTATTCCCCAAAACCAGAGAGAAAATGCCAGTAGCACTCAATCTGACTCCACCCCACCACCTCCCTCTATTTCTTTATCTTTCTTTCTCACTCTCCCTCTCTTTCTTCACTCTGTTTATCCGTTTCTTTACTCATATTCTTTAATATAAAGGTTTACGGCAAAAACTCAAGAAAAAAGAAAACAAAGGGCTCTTAAAAGCTTCAGTTTCCAAAACTCATAAACAAATCAGAAACTCATCAAACATGTGCACTATAATTACTTTGGCAGTTCAAGTCTGAATAACCTGCAACGGAAAACAGCATCTCGGTATCAGTTGAATCAACCACCAAAACGGAAGACAACAAGCATCTTTCCATGATAGCTTTGCCGAGGCGGTAAGAATAAAAAGAGAAGATCGCTTATAGAATACAGTTTTTTTAATGGATTATTAACAGTACTATCTCATTCATGAAAAAATAAAATAAAAAATAAACATCAGCGACCAACAAAATCTTAAGAACAGAAGCAGAATCATCTTATAGAAAACAGAGTAATCTGCCCACTGATAAAATTATGAAGACAAATCACCATCACCATGTGCTGTTAACATCATGCAAAAGTCGAAGAGAAAATGAAAATCAGAAAAGCATCCAAGAATTTAGTCAACAGACAGAACCCAAAAGCCACTCTCCATGTAAACCCCACCAAAACCCAAGACTTACTAATTCTATGAACAGCTTGTAGAAACACAAGAAACCCACCTCCAAAACTGCACAGAGACTGAGAAAAATCGAAGCCAAGACCCATTCAACAACCCTTTTGCAGACAATCGTATATACGGTTTTAACCAATAGGGGGAAGAGGATAATTAAAACCCGCATGCATACTACGGACTTCTATGCAAAAAAGAAGTCATTTTGCACAGACACCAACAACGAAAATCAAGTCTTTGTCCGATAATCCGCAGAACGGACAACGAAATACTCACTCAAAAGCCAAGATACGTGCTGTGTGTGCTCGCCCGTTTTGCTAGAATGGGCAATGCAATTCTTTTCGTCCCACAATTTCCCTTTTCCTTTTTCTTGGCAAACACAAAAGCCCCATCAAAATTTATTGTTTTTTTCTTTCACTATAACATAGCTAGACAATACCGATTTTAAGTTCTCTCCGCATCTCCTTTTCTTGAGATTTTTTGCCTTGAGATTTTCCTCTTCTGTGAGAGTGTATATTGCACTTGGGACTTGGAATTTGTTTGTACTTTGTAGTAGTGATTGAGATCAAGACAAGCAAATTTGCTACGTGAAGCACGCCTCACTGACACTCAGCTTTCTTGCTCCCTCCCTCTCTTTTAACGTTGAGTGGTGAATTTGGGCCGTTTCTCTCCGTCTGTGTGTGGGATGGGATTTCATAATAACCACTTTGTGTGGGGGAAAATACAGAAAAAGGTAAAAAATTAGGGGCAGAACTTGAATTTCTCCAGTAAAACCAGCTCATTTCTACAGTATCCATAAATGCCTGTGTTTAATTCAAATTTTCACTCGTTTCTTATATTACAAGGAGTAAATTGCACTTTTTTCGTATTTCTAATATAAGTAAGTAATAATTAAAATATATAATAATTGAAAATTAAGATTCTTTTATCCTATTTGGAGAATTGATTCAAACAATTAAAATTTCTACAAAAAAAAAACACACACACACACAATAAGATGTGTTTTACAATTTTATATATATTACACTCAATACTTAATACACTGAATAATTAAATAATTGTCAGATATTTATTTTTTAAACGAAAATAAATAAAAATGAATGGTACATGAAAGTCATCAAGAATATTGAGCACAACAAGTGGGGTCGAAGTTGCTTTGATGACTGCACAGATCTTTTTTACTCCTACTCCATTTTTTTATCAATTTTATTGCATTTAATTTCAAGTATGAATATTCAACTACACTATTTAGATAATCATATTCAATGATTTTTGCTGTAGCACATTAATTTAAATTGAGAAGAATGGATCTGAAAGTCAAGGCCTCAAAATATTTAAATGGCAACTACCGATATATTAATTGGGAATATTTTTAAAATAAAATTTAAATGATAGATTTGAGTTTGACTGCCTCATTATTATTTTATTATTATTATAGGTCAAGCGTCTCTCTAATTCCAAAGTGCCTATCAAAATAAATTAATATTAAACATATAATATAATAATAATAATATGCACCTTTTTTCCTTTATTTTGCAGCTTTAAGAATGCCATATAAATGGTGTCTTTATTACAAGCAGAATGACATGCATGTTGTATGTGTAGAGAAGTATGCATAGTGTTTGGGTTCGTTTTTTGAGTGTCTTGTTGTGTTTTATAAAGATAGAGAGAGAAAAATAAAGATAAATAAGTATGTGTTAAAGATAGTATGTATATTTGAATTTATTTTTGGAGATAATTTAAAATAAGTATTTTGTATGTTTAATGTTATGTTTTAGGAAATAAAAATTACTGTTCATTGTCAAATCATGTCTTTTTTTATATATATTTATGTATATATATGTGTATATATATGTATTTATGCTAAAACCGTTAAAAACACTCAAATAAGGTGTTATTGTATGATGGCAAATATTGAGTATATTTTGAGTCATTTCAGAGATAACTTGCAAATGAAAATAAACATAGTGATGATTTTTTATAAGGTCAAGGGTACAAGTTATAATTTGTTAGACGAAAGCAAATTTCAAGAGTACAATGTGTAATTTCCCAAACAATAAATAGATTTACGCGTCAAATCTTAAGGGAGGAAAGTATAATTATCCTTTTTTTTTTCTAAATAACAGTCAAAATAATTTTAAAAATTCAAAAGTATTGTTGTCACTATTAAAGATCAAAAGAAACTATACTTAAAAAAAAAAAAAAAAGAGTTCTTCTATTGTGTAGTTTATTATTATTATTATTATAAGTTGTATGTTAGTCGCGTTATATACGAAAATTAAAACTATTTGTTTTTTAATTAATGTTGGCCGTCCCATCTTTAAAAAGAAAGTGCATGCAATTTCTTTCTCTTTTTTTTTAAGGTCTATTTAAATTATTTATTATTTATTTCCTATGAGGACAAGGGAAAGTAGCTATTAATTTTATTAGGGATTTTGGTCAAGTGTGGGGGTGATTTTGACATAACATAGTCAGCGGACGTATTCTCATCATTATGTCAAATTCAAACTTAATTTATCTAGAGAATTGAACTATTTTATTTTATTTTCAGAAAATAATTATAATATATTATAAATTTCAATAATCCACGACTTGTATTGATATAAAAATTATTAATATTAAACATTAATGACTAATTAACAAACTTTGACTATAATAAATTAATAATTATTATTAAAATATATGATCATTCATATATTAATGAAATTCAAACTATTACGTCACAAAACCGCAATTTGCCAACTAATCATTGAATTAGACATATGGTGATGTTGTAAATTGATGAAATATTTAAGTTTAATTTATTTTAATAAATTCATTTTATTCAAAATCATTGGACCAGTGATAAGTATCACACTTTTCTTATAATTCAAGGATAGCGAGCAATCAATTTATATTGTAATTAATTAATTATAAAATAAACGAACCCGTAAAGTATAATAATTTTTTGTATTGTTCTTTTTAGAACGATTGTTGTAACGGACTCTTTCATATATAATAAGTCATAATTATCGACAAATTAAACATTCCCAATATAGGTCTTTAATATTTTTATTTTGTAAAATAAATAATGAACTGCAATGCTAATTATATTATACCAGGATTAATTAAGACAATCAATACTCCTAATCAAGTATATAAGTTAACAAAAACAAACAATTATCCACATTGATAAGAGTCTTGTGGGGCTAGAAGTAAATTTTTAGGCGTTTGTTGTTTCATTTGAAAAAAAAGTAATGAAATCTTAATTTATTTTAAAATTTTAATAAACTTATTTAGTTATAATCGTATTAATTATAAAATTATTACCACTAGCTAAAATTTGTGGGGTTTTTTTTGTTTTTTTTTTGGGGTGGGGTGGGGGGGGGGGGGGGGAGGGAGGGGTGTTGATGCCCATGAGCTAGCATGCAAACTAATAGCTTCTGGCAAATGCCTTTTTCGCCTCAAATCCAATTAAAGTAGCCTTCACGTTACCAGTAATGTACCACCTCAATTATTGTACTAATCACTTCCTTAATTACTTAATCTACCCCCACTCCACCACATGGCCGTATACGCCTACTTACTCTCCTGTAATTAACCACATCTTCTTCATTAATCATCTTTGTACCAACCTTTTTCCTTAATCATATTATGTGGCCTCACAAATAAGATAATTACTGATGCCGGGACCACACCTGCGGACCGACAAATGATTAAAATGCCTCTACACATTTTAAAAATAATCATACACTCTAACTATTTGCTGTTCAGATTAATTCGATCCATAATTTCGTACTCTTGCATCATTTATATTGATGGTCATTTGATCATTTTTTTTTTCTTTACAAAGTCATTAGCGAGTTGCCTAAACAGTCCCGACAGGACGGGTTCGACCATCTAATCATTTATTGATCAACAAGCTATAATTCGAGATGTCAAATGTATATTTCTTTAGAATAGTTATTACTAATCCGAAGTACGCTCATATTGATCATACCAATTTATTCATCACCGAAGGACAATAATTGAAACTAGTCCAATATTATGTGGTTCAAGCTTTGTGGCCCTAAGTTAACTAAGACTAACTTAAAAAACACAAATAAAAGATGAGGACAACTCGTAATGGATCTCAATTTGACCACCATATGAAGATGCCCTAATCATAATAAACAACAAGTGGCGACTATTGGTATACAGTGTTTGGCACGTTGTTAGGTTTATGGTCACATGAGAAAATCAGATGGGCCTACCTCCAAACGGACAATTTCACTGTCAATTTCTTTTTACTACCAAAAATAATTTTTTTTTAAAAAAAAGGCCTATATGGAAAGCTTAGGACATGAAATGAAACAGGCTGGCAATGAGTTTCAATTTTGGGGAGGCTGGAAATTAAATCAGGGACATTCAATGAAAAGGCGCTATATCTGAGCAGCCTAATGCCTATGGGACTTGTTCTTTGTAATTATCAGCAGCAGCACAGTAGCAATAAAAACACAGAAGCCCTGTTACTGTTAAGAAAAAAGGGGAATCAAAGACCATCATCATCGTCATCATCATTATTATGGTTTTCGCTTTTACTTTTTTAACTTGTACCTCAATCAATCAGAGCTACCACCTCCCAGGCCACACTTTAATTTCCTCTGCACTGCAACTAATTATTATTTTTATACTACTGCAGTGTTTTTCTTATTACTTGCGCATACTGTACTACTTTACTCCTTATAGCTCCCAGCCACCCTAGTTGGTAGCAGTTGTTGTCATAATAATAATAATAATATAATAATAATAATAATACTCCACACCGACCACTCCACCGTATTGTACGAGGTTTTATTACAAATATTGAATGACTTGCGCTTCCAAGAATCATATATGTTTTGTTTATAAAGAATTTGCTTACACGCAACTCGGTCATGGAGTCTACATTACCATGTAATTTTACCACCAATCCTACCAAAATAACTGCATTTACATTTATATTTTGGGAGATAAAAAGTTTCAGAGTCGTAATAATAATTCCAGTAAACTCGAAATTATATGAACTGCAAAGTTCTTTAATACCTGTTTTGAGGTAGTTTCTCCACTTTATGATTGGTTTCAGATCCTTCTGTCGAAATGCAGCCTTTTCGTATAGTTGGATTGGGTTAAAATTATAAATATTTTTTTTAACGAGTATTTCCCAATCGAACAAGGAGGATGATACCTGAAATCACCCAAACAATACAAATCAAGAAGCTCTGAGAAAATGGAGTGGGGCCTCAGGGGAAGAAGATGAAGGTATCTGTTCAACAGAGTCGGAAGGCATGAGCCACGAAAGTATTATATGATTGAATTGCTCATGTAGAAATTATACAATCTTCTCCCCAGTATTACCAGTAAACACAAACTGATTGATGTAAATTGAGATTTCTCACTATCTCCTCTTTTGCTCCATATATTTTCCACGGTGATAGCAGATACACATAAAAGCCAAAGTTCAGAACTTCGTTGTTCATGTTATCACTGAGTAAGTAACTTTGAGTCACACGCGACAATCTTGACTGAATCAACAGTTTCCTGGCCGTCCTCACACTTGAGCTGAGCATTTTGTAAGATGAAGGTCCACACATTGTCACAGAATCTGTAGGTGTGAAGATGCCCCTGTAGTGAATGTGGTGATATTAGAAAACAGGAAACATGGAGCAGTCCAATCTTATCATAGACTAATATCAAAGTATAACTGGATTTGGAAGGCAGAAACAGAGGTTAAAACAAAAAGACACGCCACTAGACCCCAACAGACAAGGCAGATAAACCTAACAGCATTAGGCAATTTTTCTAAGTCAATTACACTTCTTCAGGCAGGGCAAGTTAATCAGCAGAATGAGTGTCTCGAACTCACAGCCCCAATGAAATTAGGCAAAAATTGTACAAGGATGCGAGCTGGGAAGGGAAACATAATATTGACGGGTACCACAGCTGATGGTTTTCACCTTTTACAGAAAGATTTAACAAAGCGCAAGATTCAAAGAAATAAAAGTGTAGGAAGGAAACATTATTGAGAGAAATCAGTAATTAAAGAAAATAGATTAACTGAAGAGCATCAGCCGACCAAATCCACTCCAAAAATGAGTCGCTGATGCATAAACATCAGACCCAAGGTAAGAAGTAGAACAGCCTAAGCTTAATTCAAATTTGTGGAGAATACAAAATATTTGCTGAAAGATCTAATGGGAAAAAAAAATACATATATTTTCTTTTAATAAGCCATAAAATGAAACCAGAAATTTAATTCAGAAGTTCTCATAAATTTATGTCTCAGGTCATATGGTTGCTCCACATTTCAGAAAATCTCCTAATGCCATATTACAGGCGAGCCACAGACAAATATGAATGAACATGGGAGAAAACCGAAAATAATAGGAAATGAGATGAGTAGAGGGGGAAAATCCATCAAAACCACCTAACTCTTTATAATACATGAATGTAGCATTATAGAATTGCAAAAAATCTGCACTGACTAAGAACTATATAGATTAACATCTTATGAAATAAGGATACTTCCTGTTTCTATTTTCATTTCTCTAAGCCTGGCCAATCTATCAAAAAATTCTAAGTTATTTCAGACAAACATTTCCAAAGATTTTTCAAGTCCGCTGCATCAAAGAAGTTAAAAAGTAAAAAGCCCTTGCCAAGCCATATCTGTCAAGTTCTTGTAGAACGTCGAGTAAGTAACCAACTTTCCAAGGACTAGTGCCACTTGAGAATTGAGATCAGTCGACTTCAATACCGTTTCACATTTATCCCCATTGGCTTATGTTGACATCTGTATTGATGTTCAGATACCTATGAAGCATCTGACGTTCAGAGCAAGCTATGGTAATTCAGATTGACATTGAGTGATAATTCAACAAAATGTAGTGCTCGATCTAAGATGACTAGTTATTATACCTGTCTTCTTGAGCTAGATGACTGGATGGTGAAACATTCATTTAGAGGTCCCTGCCTCTGCTAGGAGATCTAGGTTGGGGCTTAGTGAGTCTTTTTCTTCTTTTCAGGTTTTAAAGGCATGCAGATTATATTCTCACCAATTTACAGACTATAATCTATACTAGGAGGTCTAGGTTGGGGCATGGTGAGTGTTTTTTCTTCTTTTCAGGTTTTAAAGGCATGCAGAATTATCTCACCTCATATTCTCACCAATTTACTGACTATAATCTTATACTAAATTATTAAGGGTGAGGGGTGTATAGTAATATGCCTTGGTGTGTATTACGTGTACAGACTAATTTAACCTTATATGAAAAGAAAAAAAAGGGAAATGACAAGTGAATATTTTTTTCCCTTCTCTCATCTTTTATCTTGTTCTTTATCCTCTTCATTGTTGAACTTCTTATCTCCATAAATTTTACAATGCCTTTTTGCAAATAAATTATGTCGAGTTCATGATAACTATCACATTCATTTATTTAATTTTGAATGAGAATCACAATACAACATATATAACCAAAGTTTACATTTATTGAGGATGATTAATGTTATATAATTGTATAAATATTAAGTGAAATTCTATCCTCTTTTGCACAGACATCGAGTGTGCCACAACCACTAGTTCCTTATTTACCATCTTACCAGCCTTCTATGATCCTATAAACACATATGTGCTACAAACACGACCTGTTGGGAAAAACCAATCAAAGAAATATCGAGGATAGTACAAAAATAGAAAATCCATCGAAAAGCAATGGGCTGATATTTAGGTTTAAACAATAGTGGATGACAACAGATGGTCTCGCAACACCAGAATACAACCACAAGCATAAAGGAACAGGCATCAGAAAATTAACTTCTCTACTCAATAAGCCAACTCCCATTAGAAATAATTTGCCACAATCAGAGAGACAGATACAATAAAGCTTTAGTAAAATCCTTAGAGCAAAACGGAAAGACATTCACCTTAACAGAAACCTTGCTCTTCACCTCACTTTCCAGAGCTTCGGTCATTGACTGCAATCATCGAAGCAAAATATTAGAAATAAGCATTTGTGGTGCCTGTGCATGTAGGAGGAATTAATGGATGTAAACCAACACATACCCCCCAATGAAACAAAGTAGGTTACAATTTTTCTGGCTCCTTTTGTCTTTGTCACACTTTAGCTCCCTCTCTCACAGGAAGCAAAAATAAAGGCCAAATCTATTACACAAGTATGGAGCCCAACCTCATGAAAAAACCTTAACCAATACTTTTAAGTCTATTATTTGTACCTTATTTTGCCGTAATCAAACATGTAACCAAATTCCACCTAAAACAATTGACATTCTTCAAGTCATGTATTTGAGTGACTAGAACACTCAGACAAGTGTTTCCTTCTTCTCTGAACATAATATGAAGGAAAATCCCGTGAAAATAGTTCAAGTAGATCTTTGTTAATTTACACATTTATTTTAACTATGTTATGATATTCAATTACAATAAAATGTTTGCAAAAATAGTACTTAATTCGTGAGTATATTACTTTTCATCTTCACTTTTTTGCATTAAATTATCAAATCGAAACGGAGCTCTGGTTTATTTCTAGTTCAGCATTTCAGCTACAACTGAGATTTCTAAATTTAAATTGTTTTTATAATCTTCCATTTCTTTATGATAACAGAGAACAGGTGTGCAATAATCATCAGAAGTACAGAAAGGGACAACCTTGTCGAATTGAATGAGAACTTGAATGGCGAGTTCGGGGCTGAGAATTCCACCAGACACCATCTGATCCAGCGTCTCTGTCAAGCACATTCCAATAGTCGATCTCCTGTAGAGCTCGAAAGTCGCCATTCTTCTCCAATAACAGCACTCCCCTACAAAAATGCACCACCAAATTAACTAAACTCTTAAAAATCAAAATAGCTTATCCAAAAGAACCCAAATTACAGTCAATAAACATTTAGAACATACAGCAAATCAACTTCGAGGGTACGTTTGATCGGTTATTATGTGTTGATTCGGAAATTTCAACGAATTCAGCGAGCACGCTTCGACGCAGAGAGATAGGATAGAGAGAGAAAGAGAGGGAGATGAATTGGGGCCTTATATACCCTAGATTTTGTAGTTGAAGGATTATATAGGGCAGTGCCGGAATGGCAATTAGAAAGACCATTTTACCCTTTGAGATGGGCTTTTAAAAAAACAGATTTCAGCCCAATTTCAACTGTACTACCCCAAATCAATTGGGCTGAGGATTGACGTAATTTTCCAGGCCCAAAGTTCGCTTTTATTTTTTAAAATTGGGAAAGATAAAGGAGAATTAAGTGAAAATTTATTTTATTTTTTATAATAATATCGCAGCATGATATTTTTTCTCCGACCAAATTTATAACATGAATTTCAATAATTAATAACCATAATTTATAATTATTAATATCAAATACTTTTGACCAGTCAATAATTATTATTACAATATATCAATAACTAACAATTAAAATAGACAACATTCGTGCATTTACAGGATTCCAATGCATTACCTCATAGGAAGTTTTACATATTATAACTTATTAATTCTTCATCTTTTGAACTGTCTTGTTAGTTAGTTTAAAAGTACTATAAACTATCATTATGTTCCACTAGGACCAATGCTAATGAGCAATGTGAAACACACATTTATTTTTTAAAGTGAAATGTTTTATTTATACACAAAATATATACTAAATAAAAAGGATAAATTATAGCACGCTCATATGACATTTATCATAATTACAAATATTTTTTTGTTATTTGAGAATTTATAAATATCTTTTTTGAAATTAATGATCGTCTAACAAATACCCCTCATGACAATCCATTATAAAGGCATCTTTATTTATAAGACTGTTAATTTCAAGATAGTATTTATAATTTTTTAAACAATAAGAGAGTATTAATTTATAATTATAAAAACTTGATTTGTTACATTACACTATTATTTAAATGAATTATGATTATGAAAAAAAAAATGATTTTGATTCGATTTTTTATTACATAATTACATTATTCAATAAATTAAATTTGAATGTCCATTCAATCAATAAATTCGCATCATACCTAAACATAAGACCCCAAATCTTTAATTTTAACTATTAAACTAAGACAATATTGAGTCAAAAATATAAATGTATGTGACAATCCGAATATTATTTTATTGTAAGTTAGTATCATATTTTATACTTTTTTTAAATATATATAGATTAAGCCATCAGTATATTTGAAGGACATATTCTATATGCCTAATTATTATATATATCAAGTAAGATATGAATGAAAAAGAAAAATAAAAAATTCCGACTACATATATATATATATATATATAGAGAGAGAGAGAGATTATATGATGTTAAATGTGTGTTATTATTAATGCAGGGTGTTATGGTTATAGGTAATTAATAGTCAGTGGTTACGCCCTGTAAGTGAAAGTTCCAAAGAGACAAGTGCCAAGAGTTGTTGATGCACATTCGTTTTCAGCTGCCATTTATTACCATGATGTCATCACCACACATGGGCTGCTATCTGTTTAATCAATCATTATAATCAATCATCACTACATCCTCACCATTTTTCTTTTAAATTCAAGAGCAATATGTAAATAGAAATTTTTTTTACATATAAGTATAATTTTAATTTTTTTTAAAAAAATTCAAATTTTTTTAAATATAATTAACTCTATATCTTATCAATGCAAGTATTGATAATAATATTCATTATTTTATTTGTACAGGGAATAACACTCCTTATTTTTTTTTAAAATTACAATAAAGGGATAGGGTTTCTACACCAAACTCCCTCCGTCTAGGCAAAGACGATTTCAATAAAAAAATAATCATAATAATAATGTTCAATGCTTGTTGAAATTGCCTTATGTATATATATATGGGTCAAAATTTCAAAAATTGGAACATGTCTGTCTTTGACATGTAGGAAATTAATTAGTTATTATGATAAAGAAAAAGAAGTAATCTTATTATACACATATTTATATCATGAGGACGGGAGAATCTTCGTTTGAGGATCAATTAAGGTTTGTTGATTTGTCCTGATAATTGATAACGACACTTTACAAATTAAGAAAGAAACAATTAAACAGTAATAATATATTGTGAAAACTTGGTAACAATTAATTGAAGTGAAAAAATGAGGGACGAATTAGTCCAGCAGCATTGAAATTTCAAAGCAATGAGTTAAAAGGAAAAAGTGTAGAATTACAATCTAGTAATGGATAAGATCATGAATCTTCTAACTTCCTATCTCCTTTTCATACTTTACTAATCATTAATTTATGTCGGCTACGTTTTGTTTTTGGTAATAAAATTGAATTCCTACACTTAAAAGAATTCCACTAATTAATATCAGTATTATTTTCTTTTAATAACAATTTTCGTTTATTTATTTGAATCCGTTTTGATATATGGATATTTTAGAAAAAGGATATATGTTATATTCTGTATTACCATTATTATGTATAAAATTGAACATCATTTCACCAACTGCTGCAAATAATAATAGTGTGATATATAGTTGGAAGAGAATGATAAATTAGTGGATAATTGAATAAATAATGGGTGCACATATATTTGAGCGATGGGTAGCTTCAAATAAACACGACCTTTCCCCATCTACCCATTCTATAATTTCCACATGTGAATAAATTAAGATCCCATGGCATCAGCAGCCTTGTCCCACTGTACAATCATATTCTTTCTTTTATATCCAAATTTCTCTCTCTCTCTTTGTCGCCATCATTATTATTATTTTATATGTGTATATAAATATTCTCAAACTGGATTAAATCAGAGGTGTCCGCTTCGAATTTGTAGAGTAATGATCTGATTACAATGTAATGGAAAATTCTAATTAATTATAAAATAAGTATGTTAGATGAATTATTTTCTTTAAATTATATATTAATTACATAATAAATATATTGTACGTTTCATATGCTTAATTTAGCTTGTTTGACTAATTTGGGTCCGAGTTAGTAAGAATGTAACTGGGATTATATATATTAATTAAGCTCCACTTGAGTAGTGTGAACTGTAAATACAGCTCATGCAATCATAGATTTTTAGTGGAAAAGATTAAGGAAATAAAAGCTAATATGATGAATTTCATTCAATAATATTAATTACCACTTGGGAGCAACAAATACTTTTGATTTAATGTTGGACTTTTTTGAAGGTGCTTTAGTGGTTAGGTGTTTGTATATATATAGAGCATAGCATTGGTTGCCGAGTGCAGAATCCCCAACAACTCTTAAACTGATTACAGATTATAATTAGCAACTTAATCAGTAGTGGGGCGACGACGCAAAGATGCCTGCTTTCAAAAGCATTAAGATTGCTCATTATCCTTACTCTTCTCCTCCACCACCATCGCCTCCTCCTCCATGCCCACCCCCTCCTCCTCCTCCTCCTCCTCCTCCTCCGTGTAGCCCTCCGCCACCTCCTCCTTGTAGCCCTCCCCCACCCCCTCCTCCTAGCTACCCACCTCCACCACCGCCTTGTGATCACCACAACAAACATTGTGGTCACTACCAACCACCCAGCGGCGGTGCTTCTCCACCGGCATCACCACCAACTTCATCGCCACCAAAGCACCCACCCAAACCTTATGGTCCCTCCGCGCCACCAAAAACGCCGCCGAGTGGCCCGGCTGCTCCGCCAAAATCACCACCGGGATCGCCGTCTTATCCACCTACACCCGGTGGTCCTGGAAAGCCACCGAAGCCAGGATCCCCGTACTATCCACCAACACCCGGCGGTCCCGGAAAGCCACCGAAGCCAGGATCGCCGTATTATCCACCAACACCTGGTGGGGGAAAGCCACCAAAGCCAGGTTCTCCTTTATATCCGCCGCCAGTAGGTCCACTCACACCATATTCTCCACCAACCCCGACCGCCCTTACCCCACTTTCTCCCCCGTCCAACACCCTTGTTCCACCTCCTCCAGGCGGCGGCGGGGGCAACAACCACACCACCATCATCGCTGTGTGTGTCTCCTTAGGTGGAGTGTTCTTCCTTGCATTCCTCGCAGTTGGCCTCTTTTGCTTGGCCAAGAAAAAGAAGAAGCCTGTTATGGTCCCCGCAGCTGCTGCTGCTTGTGAACCTGAAGAAGCTTCCGCCTCCGGGCACGGTCATGGCGGCGGGGAGAGCGGCGGCGCGCATGGTGGTCCACCCTCTCATGGTCATGACCATTAATTATAAGATATAAAAGCAATGGAAGTGTACAAGTGTGAATGGATCATCAACTTGTGTGGTGTTGGGTAAAAGCATGTAATTTGTTTCAGTGAGATGGATTGGATTGGAGTGGATGGGTAGTGCTTAAGACACTTAGATTATTTTATTTGTTGCAAAATAAAGATTTGATTTGTTTTATATTGTAATTGAAATTTTTAATAAAAGGTGGGAATTGTGATAATGTTCGGTTCATCATTGCCTACACATATTCTTTTAATTGCCTCAGCCTAGCTATGCGTGCACTTAGTTGGCGGGTTATTATTCTATTTTTTTTATTAAAATATATATACATACATGCCATCTATATAAAATTTAATTTTATATATCTAAACAATGTCAAGTTACATTAATTTCATAGAATTTATATAAAAGTTTATACTTGATATATAATACATGTATATATATATCGATTTGAGTGTAAAATATATACAACTTTAAATGAGATATATAAAAGATCTTTCACAACCTCTTTAATAATATACATATATATATATATATGTGTGTGGGAATCAATTATCTCTTGAATGTGTTTTGAAATTAAATATTTGATAAAACCCTTAACATAATTTTAAGTGGTGCTGTGCATGAAGGGGCAGATAAGCAGCAAAAAGAAGAAATTATTGCTGTAAAACTTTGGGCAGGTAGTAGGAAAGTGTTATGTGGTGAAATCGTGTCGATTAATTAACTAATTAAAACGCAACTACTCCACTGTCATCACATGCATGCATAAGCAAGAGTAGCGTTTTTTAGAAGTCTTGTTTGGCTGGGAGGCATGTGGATTGTGGATATCGGCGGCTTCTATCTTGACTTCTGCTTAATTCGTCTTCTATGTTTGGACGCTACCTTCCTCAAGTAATCCTGCCATTATCATAATATGTATATATATATATATACATATATAAATAACACGGTCACAATGAATATTTGATGTGGGACTACACCATAACCTTGAAAATTTGCACAAATGCCCCTAATTCTCCTCTTAATCACAAAATAGTCTCAAAATTCTTCCTTTTTATATTTGGGTCATACTCACTCGGCCCCTACCTGACTTGAACTCAAATATTTATGGATTTATGATAATTATTCGATAAATTTTTTGATCAATAGTCAGCGTGAAATCATACAATTTGGTATCTCTACAAATTCTAGTTGTTTATATCCTAGGCATAATTTTGGCTACTTTACCTTCATTCTCCTCCTCTTTTTTATAATATTATGACTTAAGTATTAAATGGTTATAATCAGACATTTCAATATAGTTATTGTGGTTTCTTGCTTTGCATGTCTCATTTCCTGATTCTTAACTTACCTAACTCAAAATATTGGATCTTTTCTTATTTAAATTAGACTTTTTCAGACATACTAAATTTGAAGACACATAAATATTTGAAGTATGTGACCTATTTGTTCCTATCTCTATAAAATTATTGAAGAAAATTCATATACATAATTTCTCTGTTTTGGAGCTCTCAAGTCATTTCGGTATTTGGTGTAATTAATAGAACAAACTAATTAAATGTATTAAATTAATTAGGAATAATTACGCTCATTCCCTAAAGTTTGGTGTAATTACATGTAGAACCCATATGGTTTGAGAAATTATATCTATCATCCTTGAGCTTTACTTCTATCTAACAAATAAGTCATTCCATTAGTTAAAATTCACCGAACTTGCATATAGTAAAAAATAAAAAATAAAAAAATCTATATTTACCCCCGATTGACTTATTACTGATTTATTTCAAGCCAAATAAGTCTTTTTGTAACCAAATTATCATCATACGTCTTCACGTTTTAATGGATGCGAGAAGGTATATCTTCACTGTTATAAAGGTAGTTTAATAAGAAAAAATTATTTGACATGCTATACATTAGTAATGAGTCAATCGATGGTAAATATTAATTTTAATTTTTTTTATTAATATCAACAAATTCAAAAAATTTTGATTAATTGAGGGACTTATTTGTTAGACGGAAGCAAAGTTTAGAGATACTAAATGTAATTTCACAAATCACATGAAATTTACATGTGATTACACTAAATTTATGAAAGAAGAGTGTAATGATCCCAATTAATTTTTATATTTTAATATAATAAATAATCAACCAATGGAGCCAATAAAGAAAGGGATAATGCAAAAATTTATTGTAATTCTTGAAGTCTGTGTTGGCGCCTAGGGGAGGGAGGTCGGACCGTTCTGCCTAAAATGTCTTAAAAAGAAGCCCTGAGGCAGCCCAACCTTTGGCCCATGTCTTATGAATTACAGTATATCTCTAAACTGGGTTGGCCTTCCATCACGTTTTGCTTTCACACAACACTATATATATGTTTTATTTCAAATGCCATATGTATATTTTCTAATATGATCAGAAATTACGAAAAACAGTGCGAAATCCTAACATAATTTTAGAATTTTATCTTTTTTATATACTGGTTATTGCTGTATCAGTACATTCAAATTTAAATATTAAGTGAATAAAGAAATAAAATACTGCTATTTAAAATAAACAATAAGACTCGAAATAACAACTTCGTTAAATTGTGATAATGAATGCTTAAATAAAAGAACACCATGTACCTTCGAGATTTTGATCCAACAAATGAGATTGTGATCACGTAATTTCAAAAGCACGAGATCATGGGTTTTAAGCATATTCGGTATGAGAATATCTATTTCACTTTATGTGCATTTATTTTGTTATTAGTTTTTATAACACCTAATGATAGATTGATATAAAAATACGTGAAAGAAAATTATTATTTTTTATTAAAAAAATAAAAAAGCCATGTCATTAGTTAACCAACAATGTATTTTTTTGAATCCATGAATCAAGGAGGAATCACATGTAAGATAAATGTCCAAATTATTGATTATTACTTGTAAGGAAAGCATGAAAGATTGTCTTATCCACGCAAACAAACATCTAACCCGCACCCATCCCTTTGCTTCTCAATTTCCTAAAGTACAACACCCCTAAGCCTCGTCATTCTTACCTGGCAATCTCCTGTTGTACGTCTGTGGTTGACAGATGATCACACACACTACTGTTTCAGACTTGAGAAAGAGAGAGAGAGAGAGAGACTGTCCACCTTGGATTGGAATTAACGAATGAAGCATTATGTAATTAAACAAATAATTAGGGCAGCGTTGAAGACCGCGTATGGACTTTGCCAAAATTCCTCTCCACGCTATCTCCCTTGATTACACCAAGTAAATTACGTACCCAACTTTGCACTTTGCAAACAACACATGGGAATATGCTATTTTATTTTTATTTTTTATTTTTCTCAAAAATGAATTAGATAAAGGGGGTAATATTCGAATAACGCTACTAGTCTATAAATATATATTGAATATTTTCTTTTCCAGTCACATATATTTCTTAAAAAAATATTGTACGCTTATTTAAAATGTGTAGTTGATGGAATTTTTTTGTGTCAACAGTAATTTCTTGATCTTTTGCACGTAACATTTTGATGCATCAATAATAATTGAGTTTTTCTCAACAAAATTAATATTATATTTAACTGTAATTTGTTATTCATAATGAAAACAGTGAACTTAAATAAAGAAATAAATTTGAATTCTGAACGTAAATAGTAGTATTTTAATTGATTAAGTCGAATTTGACAAAATTCAAATACTATGATTAAAGTTAAATAATATTTAACCTTGATAATATATTATAACTTCAGCAGACTTACTTGGCTTCAATGATATATATTTCAATAATACTATACACACAAAAAGTTACTATATACTAAAATCATAAGAATTTTCATCCAATGAATGAATAAAGAATTCACTTACTTTTTCCTATACATCAACCCTATAAAAGACAAATAATAGCACAATAAAATTCCTAAAGAAAAATAATAAATATGTGATAAAAACTATATTTTTTTCCACTAAATTTGTTTTTTTCTATTCAAATAAAGGCGGCAGAGCGCTTTCCACTTCTTCATCGCAATGCAATCCAGGGGACGGCGGCAGGTTTAAGTCGATATTTCGGGAGATGGTGACCGTCATCTGATCGCTGCCTCCACCGCCGTAGGAGGAGGTGGTGCGACTTTTGGCAGCGGCGCTGCCAATCACGCCTTCGTAGTGCCTTCGCTTGTGGCCACCAAGAGCCTGACCGGTGGGGAAACTCTTGTGGCAGATGGAGCACTCGTGAAGCTTTCCACTTGGGTTGGTAACAGAGGTGTAAGTCGACGAGGTCGTTAAGACGGTGGATGGGTTCCCGTCGTCTGCTGTGGCGGCTGGGGGTTTGGCGCGGTGGCTGGCCTTGTGGCCGCCGAGCGCTTGGTATGATGGGAAAACTTTATTGCACACACTGCACTTGTAAGAATTGTTCGTACTCGTCGGCGGAGGAGGAGGCGTAGCCAGAGAGGATTCTTGGTCTTTCTTGATGTCGACGCAATTGGGTAAAGCAACGGCGCCAGGAGTAGTGGCGGTTATAGCAATAGTCGACGACTTATCTCCCTCTTCGCTTGCGGGGGTGGTGGGAGTGGGGGAGGCGGTCATGGAGTATCGACCGCCACCGCTGCGAGCGAGCATGACAAGGCAAACAGCCAGATACTCTTCTTCCGATTCACCGCAACCCCGCTGGCGTTTGGAGCGCTTGGATTTCCTCCATGAGTCAACAATATGAGGCTCAACATCGTCGAAGCGGCGGGACAGGTTGAGCGGCGCCGGAGGCGGCGCCGAAGAATTCAAAGCCTCAAGAGCCATTAAGGCGTGAAACAAGAGAATAGAATTGGGGAGAGTATTAATGTTGAATAGATAGACGAAGTAAGAGTGAGGGGAGTGAAGGAAGGTCCGGAGGAGTTCGATATATATATATAGAGAGAGAGAGAGGTAGAGAGATGAAGGGGTGAAATGGGAAGTTGGAAGTTGCGTGGGGAGTGGCGGTGGTGGAGTTGTATAGGATTACATATACTGTACAACATACATACATAGAGAGAGCTCGCTTTTGCTGAGGCTGTCTAATTAGGATTATGATTGTATTAATTAATATATTAATAAAAAGAAAAGTTAGAGATATAGCGTATGTATATATAGTTTATTAGTTCTGACAAGTAAAGGAGCGATGATGAGACACGTCTTTGGGCAAAGGAATGGGTTTGAGGTCAAATTTGAGTGGGATTAGGGCTACACATCACCATTCACCTCTTGCTAGCTGCTGCCGCCTTCACTGTGTGTGTGTCTGTGTGTGTGAGTGGTCACCAACTTTACACAAAAGCAATGACGACTTACAATTCTAAGTCAAAACAAATATACGCATACTTTTTTATTTTTCACCACGCTGCCAATAAAAGGAATTTAACCAGGCACCCACCACTGCACCTGTAATAATTAATATTATGGAGTGGATTTTCTTTTTAATTGCGGTAATATTTTTGTTTTTACCTGCTTTATTCCAGATTTTGTTTTTTTTCTCTTTGTTCCAGCATAATTAATGCCCAATTAAAATCTAATATCGGGATAGGATATTCGCAATCAGATTACTTAATTGGTTTTCAGACATATGTAATAGAATCCCATTGGAGTGCATGCACTACGTGCTATATATACTTACTTTAATTATGAACGCTGATATATTCATCATTTTAATTAATACTAATTAGAAAAATCTTTGCTTCTTGTGCCATTTCACGCGATGCTTACATTTTTTCTTGTGCACTAAGGTTACTATAATTAAATTAATATGCTTATATTGACGTGTAGTCGAGTTATTTAACTTAATTGATACTCATCTTCCTAAGTTTTTCTGTTAATTGCTTAAGTAGTTTTCCCGTCTTCAGCATGTTTGTCTTTGAGTAAATTAATTTAGTAAAGTTTTCAAATATTTTATTTGATCTTTTGTTTTTTAAATAATATTTCCTTAATGATCAACTAACTTAATTAATTTTCAAGTGTACCCACTAGTACAATCCTAGTGCTGCAGGTCCATTTGACCTTCTCACACGCTCCCTTAGAATTTTCAAGTCTTAAATCCTTGTTGAATTTTCATTCCTATGAAACTGACCAGGAAATTTAACGAATCAATAACTTGTTAGATTTGAAGAGGATTGTTGGATATAAACCCTTGGATAGTGAGTCCAAAGAATTAGATTTCTAACTCAACTATTACAAGAAAAAATGGGTTATGAAAACTCTTAAGTTTACAAATCAGTATAAAATAAAATATAAACAAATCTTAAACAATATATAGAATATATTTACAGATCAATAATATTACAGAAGCAGAAAGAAGGGGGGTTAGGCTCAGGAAGCTATATCCGTAGAGGAAAAGCCCACGACTACAAAGACCAGCAATTTCTCATGGTTGCTCAAAATCCAAACAACAACCAGATTCCCAAGCCACAGAGGTCCACTTGAAATCACAAAGGTTTCTTATATTGAGGGTGGTTTAGAAAGAATGATTCAGAAGAAGGAGAATAAGAAAAGGATTTATTAATCTGTTACTTAAAAAAATAGAAGCTATGGAAGGCTTTTATAGAGGTACAACATTGAAGACGGAGGGAGAGAGAGGCGGCGAAAAAGGATTTCCAAGGCTATAAGAATCGATGAGAGGAGAAATCAAAGAAAATGTTGTGAAAGAAATGAAGAGCCGGATGAATTAAGATTAGGGTTATGAGGTATAAGTATAAAATAGACCGGGTCGATTAAGTGGGTTGGGGGATTGAGAGGGCTTGAACCATCTAAGTAAGAGACCTGGCGACATTAGGGATTGGGCCTACCAAAATGTCATTTTTTCGATAAGGATATAACAATTATTCTGTTATACAATTCTATATATTTAATTACTGTATATACCTCACTGTAATCTAATATTTATAATTAATCATCCACTCTATGTAAAATACTTCAAGATTATAAATTTCCTATTCCATTTAATTAGACTCTTTGTCAATTTTAATTTTTTTATCAACTAATCAGACTATTCATAAAAATTATCTGGACACATGTCATATTTCGATTATGCAAGTAAAATTTACTTTTGGTTGAATGATATTTTTGAACTGAAACTTTTACTATCGAATCACCCAACACGATATGATTTCTATACTAAAACGAATTTAATTTCATCGATAATTATTCATCACTTCACATTTAAATTGGCGTAGAAAAATGGAGAGGGTTGGCACTTGACTTGTGCTCCTGTCTCTAGTCCTCATCAGTTATCACAAATCGAAAAACATACGTAAGGAGATAGAGTGTCATCCGTACTACATACATACAAACACACTTCATTTAACGCCTTTTTGATTTGGAAGAAATATTTTCCTTTATGGGTTGGCTAACTAGAAAGACACCTATAAGTTTCCCGAAACAAGCACCAGATTCACCACGTGTCCCCCCTTGCCTTTTCTATAGCAGTCGTGAAAGAACCCTTTTCCCATTGAAAATACCGTAAATACCCCCCACCCTATCCTTTTTCTTGTAATAGTAATATATCTGTTACACCAAATTTGCAAAATTCTTCAACTGTACAAAGATTGTATTTATAATTATAATATTAAAGAGCATAATTTTAATTTTATAAAATAAACGAACTATTTTGTATATTTAAACCTAAAACTAAAAAATATCTATAGCATTTATCTTATATATTTTATATAGTTAGCGCGTTCGTATTTTAATAATTATATATCTTCTAATTTTTAAATATCGAAATATTAAGAAAATAAGGTAAAAAGTGAGATGAAAAGGATTATATGAAATCAGATGGGACAAAGAAATAAATGATTGATTCACAGCAGCGAGGAAAGGAAAGTGAGGGAAGCGCACAACTGAACTCATAAATTAGGCAAGCAAAATTTATGGCTCCGGCGCAGACGTGGATGCCTTGCTGCTGCTCATCAAATGTAAACAGGACACGTGTTGGTTTTTAGATGAGTTTGGCAACTTGCCCAATCCCAATTTATAGGACGACAAGTAACCAGAGTGTTAGAATTAGGAAACACCTATCAATATCATACACACTTATCCATCTACTCATATGATCTATTTTCCATCTTTTCTTTATTTATCATCTAATTTCACTTTAAGTATTTTACTAGGAACAAACTCAAGTTTTATCTATGAGATATGTATTTAATTTATAACATAATATTACACGTATTGAGTGTGTCCTTATTATTAATTATTTATATCAAAAAAAGAAATATCTTAAATGTTCCATATATATATAATTAACATTATTATGTAACCACATATAAATGACATTAAGTACCCTGGTGCATATATAGCTCACGAGGTTAACGTTGTCAACCCACAGTTCTCTTCAAAATTTCCATATACTCCTAGAAATTTCGGCTCGTCTAATTCAAGCTTATCTATTTAAAAAGTTGGTAAATATGAAGATTGAAGCATGACTAGGATATGGATAGCGTAGCAGCTCATGCATCATACTCCATTTTTATTAGGAGAATTTTTAATTTAAAAATCGAGTTTGATTGTATTTGAATCAATTATATAATATATATAATAAAATTATTATACAATTAAAAAAAATTATGTGTGATATATTTTTATATAATTAATTTAATTCGATCAAATTTAATTTAAGTAAGAAATTGAGAAAAATAGATCATCAAGTGTGTGAAGCGAGGTACCAAAATCTGGGACATAAGGCATGAGCTCAACACGTATCTTGTTAATGACTTACGCCTGCACGTCATTAGCCTCTTTCCACACACTTCTTTCTGCTTATATATCAAACACACACACACACACACAGAGTTAGGCACCCATAAACATGACCTTAATTTCTAGCCATTGGCTATCATATGTATATTAATTAAGGTAAGAGGCAATGTGGTTTGGTCTCTCTAATGACCTGTGATTGTACAGTTGAGGATGGAAAGAAAGTTAAGGTGGATAGATGCATGAATTTGGTCATCTGGTGAAGGGCAGTGTTATCCAGAGTGTAATTCGGTAGCATTAGTCTGTTTTTGTTTTTCATTCTTTACTGAAAATTTGAGGAAAAGTTCGATGTCGTTTATGTGGTTTTGACATGTGATGACGTGGTTACATGTGATTCGAGGATTTATAATTTGTATGCCATCAACCCATATGGTCGGCATCACCAGCTCCTTGAATGATTATTAAACATTTAGGCCAGTGTTTATTTTTATCGTTGAGTACGTTCAGGTCGGATTTATTTTATTTTATTTTTTAATTATATAATGGTTGAAATGATTATTTTACGAGAGGAATCCAACAATTTTAGAGCGGGCATCATTCTTTATGATAGATAGTCCTATTATGAATTTTCTAAGGCATAATAATATTGCCCTTCTATGAGATTTGGTATAATTACACGTAAACTCTTTGTGATTATTACATCTAATACTACTGATGTTTATTTTTATCTAATAAATGGATCTAATCGTTCAACATATGAGTAAACCATAAAATCATGATTTTGCAACAGCTACGAATTCAAGTTTGGGGGCAGCCACAAATCACTTCTTTCATATCAGTGTATAAAAATTAGTTGTGCTAAAATTAAATTTGGAAAAACTTCATAAGAAACTGGGACGAAGTTCGGCCCACTTCTCATAGAATTGGGCTATGAAAATTTAAAGTTGAGCCCAAATGAAATGGGCTGGGATTATGTAGCCCATTAAGGAGAAAAAAATCATCGGTGAAGCTCAGCCTCACCCGTCTCTCTCTCTCTCTGCAATTTGTATTACTCTTTTACTTCACCTCAAGAAGGAAAACAATTTTGTCTTGATTTTTGGAGCTTGCTGCCCATGGCTTCGTCTTCTCTGTTACTCTCGCCTATCTCATCCACTGTCGCTGAGAATCGGGAACTGAGCAGCGGTGCTGCTGCTTTTCTGCACAATCGAAAGCTTGTATTTGCAGCTAAGCCCAGGAAAACCGTTGTTCGAAGATGGGGGTTCAAGGCTCCAGTTGCTCGGAAGTCGCTTGACCATATACCCAAACAATTTCGAGAAGAAAATCTCAAGGATGGATGTGAGTATTGTCGCTGCCTCAACCTTCTTTCGACAAGATTTCATTTCTGGTTAATTGTTTTTGTTGTTGGGTTTGGAATTGTATGTATGTAATGTTGTTCTTCAGAATTTGTTGGTTTCAATTTCTTGGAGTTTGCTGACTTGTCTGTGGAAAGGTTTTGATTAACTTGGAAAAGATTGCTGAGTTATTTAAAAAAACTCTGGGCAATAGAGCAGGATTGATGTTGTAAAGGAAAATAAAGCGAACAGGAGCAAGGAATACATCTAAAGGATGTTGTAAAAATTAGCCTCCATAGAAATTTAGTGTTAATCTGATCAAGTATTTTGTTGTGGTCCATGTTATCTTAATAAATAATAGGGACTTTAATTGAACTCCAGCAATGCTAGATACTGTTGTTTCTGTGGGCGGTAAGTGTTTGCCTAAATTACAAATTGCTGCTAATATGTTTAGAATCTTTCATCAAGAGCAATGGAGCCTCTGCACCTTGATTTATAGACATTTCTGTTCACTGATGGATTAGTTTGAAAAATGCTGTCTTGGTAGAAACAGTTTGCGTGCGTGCAATTGGGGTCAGTGGTTACCGTTTATCTTTCATCTTATATCTGGTGGGTTACTTAGAATGTGACAATCTACCATCTGTTTTGTAGTGATGGACAATTACAAAAATACACCGCAGTATGTTTATGGCCTTACCCCTTCACAGATGGATATGTTCATGACAGAAGATAATCCCGTTCGCAGACAGGCAGAAAAAGTCACAGAGGTCAACCTCTTTTCAGCACATTCATGATTCATCATTCCCAAACCTCAACTCTGCGGTTTGCTTAAGTTGCTGTATGGAAGTGGATAAAACTTAACGTTCCATTCCCTTTTGGCATCTTCCCTCGTGCTGGGCTGCTTAGTTAAGGATGAAGAGGATAATTGTGGACTGGGAAAATAGTCAATTAGTTATTTCTTGGCACTTTATTCGCATTAAGAGAACTCCAGTTCTTTCCAGCAGAGAATCTTTTGTTTTCTGAAGGATCTTTGGCTATTGTTCTTTTTCAGGATAGCATTTCATCAGCTTGCAATTACTTGAACAATGGTGGAATGTGGAGTTTATCGGGCATGAATGAAAGAGGGCCCTCAAAGTACAGCATGAGCATCAGCATGTACCGTGGGGGTGGTAGGGGATTTGGAAGGCCCAGAACTGCTCCTCCTGATTTGCCATCTTTACTTTTAGATGCTCGAATTGTCTTTCTGGGCATGCCGGTACTGCATTTTTCTCTACGTTTCACCTTGAAGTTAAACCGATGCTTCTTAAATGTTTCTGTTTTTGCATTCACCATGTTTTTATTCTGCCACTTGTTGTAGATTGTACCTGCAGTGACAGAACTTATTATTGCCCAATTTATGTGGCTAGACTACGACAGCCCAACGAAGCCAATATATCTATACATCAATTCGCCCGGCACCCAGGTAATGATCTCATAAATTATAGTTTTATTTTCTGTTAACAGTTTTATCTTTTTCTCTCTCTGACTAACTTATGTCTGCTAAACCTCTTACACTTTATTTTCGTTTGCTCACACTTTGTCTTATATATATCTCTTGTATGCTACTTGCATTTGGTTAGAACCAGTATACATATTTATCCTGATTGTTTTTGTCATTAAACTTTGGCTGAACTATCAATGCTTTCTGTTGTCTCTTTATTTCTGCGTAGAATGAGCAGATGGAGACTGTTGGGTCTGAAACTGAGGCATATGCAATAGCTGACGCCATGGCAGTAAGCACCTGATTACTGATATTGACTTATCAAATATATGAGATGATGGAAAGTGAGAAGCAAATAAAGTTTGGGAACTTCTAAAATTCCTTATCCATATTCCTTTTCTTTGCCATCATTGATTATTTTTGTTTTTTTTGACCATTTAATGGTGCAACTCTTTTCTCTGGTCCATAGTACTGCAAATCCGATGTCTATACTGTAAATTGTGGCATGGCATTTGGTCAAGCGGCAATGCTTCTGTCTGTTGGAGCAAAAGGATATCGTGCATTACAACCAAACTCATCCAGTAAGATCTAATTCTTGTGGCTAGCAAGCTCTCTGTTCAAATATTTGAAATGCAATTCTCAATATAATTGCTTGCAGCTTAGACAAAGGGTGTTAATAAATGGATCTCTTAGAAGCACGGTTTATGTGAAAGAGACTTTGTCTATTAGGTCACACAAACCCATTCTTCTTTGGCTTGGTGGTTTACGTATTGATCTCTAAAAATTTCTATTTTGAGATCTTTCATCCTCTTCGATAATGAGGGAGAATTGAGAAGTTATCATACAACTTGGTTTGTGTTGGGAGGTCCCTGCCTGAAATGCCTTTTCAAGTATGTTACTTTGAAGAACATTACATGATTCTGTTTTTGCTTTAGGGAGAAAAAACCTTCAGTTGAAAGAATCACTGTTGTATGGGGCTCTAAACTTGGAAAGACTAACTTCACTTGATACTTGAACTAATATAGTATCTGTTTTTTGTTGTCAGGTGAGATTATTCAAACCTCTAAGATTTTCTCAGATATTTTTTTGTGAATAGGGTATCAATGAGAAATCTATGTCCAGTTTCTTCTTATTGTGGCTTTTTATTGGTTCTTTCTGTATGCTGCAGCAAAGTTGTATCTTCCAAAAGTCAACAGATCAAGTGGATCTGTCATAGATATGTGGATTAAGGTCTCTCTCTCTCTCTCTCTCTCTCTCTCATGTTGTGCGCGTGCGCCCGTTAGCTGGTTGTGTCAGTTGTGTGTGCATATAAGTGTTAGAGTACTTACATGGTCTATATGCCATGTTTTTACACTGCCTCAGGCCAAAGAACTAGATGCAAACACAGAATACTACCTCGAGCTCTTGGCCAAAGGGATTGGCAAGCCAAAGGAAGAGATTGAGAAGGATATCCAACGTCCAAAGTATTTCCAAGCACAGGAGGCCATTGACTATGGCATTGCTGACAAGATCATTGCCCCTGAAGATGCAGCATTTGAGAAACGGGTATCATGTTTTACAACTTTTACATTTTCAATTTCTCAAGTGGCATCTCTTTGTGTATTCTAACTTAAATCTCCCTCATCAGAACTATGAACAATTGCTTGCACAATCAAAAGCAATGAGAAGAGCAGCTGGAGCTGGTCCACAGGCAGCTCCCTCCGGTTTTAGGTAACCAGAAAGCCTAAAATAGTCTCAGACACTCAGGGAGAAGATGGTCTAATCCGTATTGTTCCACCATGATCAACAAACTAGAGTCGCCTATGTGATTTGGATATTTTTCTGTAGTTGAATGCAAAAAACTCGTTCACCTTTTGGTTAAGATGTCGCTGAACTTGTTCAGCACTTAAAAAGTACTTTGTACATGGTTAAATAGAGAAATAGTGCTTTACCACTTATCTTTATCGTGTAATTGCACGTAAGAATATTTGAAACATAAACGATCAGATAAGTAATTAGATTTTATGATTTTATTAATAGAAAGCTTTATTAATAGTTCTTTGCCACTTATGTTTATGATAAGTTTGCCAACTCCTCAAACTCATTTGTTTATTTTATTAATAGAAGAGCTTTAGATTTTGTAAGTATCCACTCAGATTTATCAGCGAGAAAATGATCATAAGTCAATCAGCAGTTTGCAATTATATATTGTCAAGGAAAACACTGCTTTTCAGAAATATTACTACAAAACTAGCTTAGTATACAAATAGATTCCTTCATGCAGCAAGATTTGGTAGAGCTTTTGGCTTTGGCTTGACTTCAACTTCATTCACGCTGCGGACAAATATGGCATCTACCGCATGGCTGCACGAACAGCAGAGTGTAAAAGATCAAAAAATCAAGAGAGGAATATGCTTGTGTGGGTGTGGGTGCGGGTGCCATGTTTATGTGTGTGAGAGACAGGTTCAAAGATCATGAGATCATTACGGTTTATCTCCATCTTCATATGTATAACTAGATGCAACAGCCAACAGTCTGCCGTCTCTGCTGAATGACAAAGCTGCAATACTTGTTGTGTACTTCGGGTACTTCATATTGACCAAGTTGCAGCACAATGGGGCAGAAAAATTCAGAATAACATAGTAGCAAGATACAAGAAATCAAACTGATTCCAAGTGTATCTTTACCTGATACAACCTCTTCTTGTTGTCCCCATCCCAGACATTAACATAACCATCACAACCTCCAGTAGCAAAAGTACCATAGCTACATGCAGAATTTTAATAAACAATGATAAGAGGTTATACCATCCTTAGCAGAAGAAGAATAATCCAGCTGTTGCCAATAATCTCAAATTCACAATTGATGTGATTACATAGCTTAAACCAAACTCTTGTGATCTCCAGAATTAATTCAATGCTTCAACCACTTCATGGGGATTCTCAATGTGCATGCTGATTCAATAATGCTTCAAAACTTCTAATTCTATAGCAAATGCATGAACTCTCAACAACACCTCAATGGATACTGAACCTTATTGTGTTCTTCTTTCCACCTTTTCCAAATTACCTATCATCCCATTATTTGCTTTCTACTCTATCTTTTTTGCAAGCCAAGAGAAATTAAATCTCACATAGAGGGGTTTCTCCTTGTTCTCGCATTCATTGTTACATAGAGAAAGGTGGTTCAATATTTTACTCTTCAATTTAAAATATCTCACCTTCTTTTATATCTTAGATCCAGAGATCCAGGATGAAAAGATCAAATAGTATAGGATGACTTACATAGGGTGAAATGCAATGGCATTCACAGGGTAGACAATATCCTTCCCTGCTTCTGTTTTCCGGTGACATTTGAACGCATACCTTCATATAACCATTAACAGGAGGAAATGGTTAACAAGTGAACTAATAGTTTTTAAGAAATTGTTAATTCACATAAATTGCAGCATGAATCCTCGACTTTTGTTGTTTGTGTGATAAAAATGAAATATACTCGGGGAATAGCTCTCAGGACAAAATATATTGCGAGAGATCAGTGCCAGAATTGTCTTGCAGCAAAATTTGAAGCAGATGATTGTCATTATTTCTTCATTAATAACAGTTCTCACATGCAATCCCATAACTATTAGTGGATAAGTGAACAGCAATAGACAGATCAAGAAAAATGTCAACCATAAAGTTAATTTGTCACAGATTTATAAGCATCCTGATACAGGGATAAGCAGATCACGAGTTACTACATCTACATCGGCTCAGCATGTTACAAGGTTAATACATACTTTTTTGATTGACCAGCCTCAGAGAGATCGAAGAACTCCATTGCGACCCTACCTTCCACTGAACTTAGAGCATAACCTGCAAATCACAGTTGTAAAGAGAAAGCAAAGTATATTAATGAGAAATGTAATTCATAAAATTGATTATTCGCTGGTTAAAATTGCTCGTTGAAACCAAACAAATAATCCTCTATGCACTCTAGTGTTAACCCTAATAAAATATGTCAGACAAAAAGTCTAAGAGCAGGTAGAGGAAGTTTACACTAGGCTGTCCCCCTGAAATAGATAGTAAGATGAGAAAGCAGCACCTGTCCCATTAGGATAACATCGAACACATCTTGTTTGATACTTCAAAGAAGATTCCCTTCGCTGTTCAGGTTGAGACATGTTTCGTAGATCATATACATTAACATGTCTTCCAGCAGTTGCAACCACCAACCGATTGCCAACAAGAGACATTGAATAAACACGCTCAGGCTGAGTATATGTTCCAACAAGAGAACGTTCCTGACCACTTGCACCTCTGGGATCCCAACACTTCAAAGTTTTGTCCCAACTACCGGTAATAACTTGGCCTAAAATAATGTAAAGCAGATTTTCAGCAATAGAACAGAAAATATCCCCATAAATGTGGTACAGGATCACATATGCAAAAACCAATTTGAATGAAACACTGCAGCTCATTCCTTTTTATAGAATAAGTTACTACTACATCACTGAGAGTATTCTGTAACTAGTGCTCAACAAAGAAGCTAAGTTGGCAATCAGAAGAACTTCAAGAATATGCTGTAATTTATAACAAAAGACCAGAAACGACATTAAAACATGCAAGTAAGGCTAGAGGTATAGTACGCATAAGTCAAGAAAAACGAGTGCTTCAGATGCCTGCCACATTTCTTAATCCTCTTGAAACTTCTATGCTACACTACTTTCAAATCGGGATTGCACCACATGAGGTTCACAGAGATTATAAAAAGCCATTGATTTGGAATGGAACACCCACCAGTTGTACACGAGTATTCAATACAACGAACAGGAGCATCATGCCTCCCCAAAGTATCTTCTTTGTTGTAGTTGAACACTAGTCTGGAGAACAAAAACCCTCATTGCCATAAGCATGACCAAGTTACATATTTAATAGAAATACAATATCAACAAGCGCAGACATATAATTATCATAAAAAAAAAGGGAAACAATTTCCTCATATGGATTTAAGCGCAAAATTGCCATCTACCGATGTGATAATCACATCAACCACCAAAATCAGCACAGACAGACATTAATTAAGACCGGAAAATTATCTCGGAAATACAAAACGGCACGCAATTACTGTGAACTTAAAAGCTATTCACCGTGATCCCTTAACTTAACATCACGCCATAATTTTTCCAATTAACCCCTGCAAAGGTGAAGTCTTGGATCAAAGAAATGGAAATTACCTTCTAACAGTGTGATCGAGAGAAGCAGTAAACCCTGAGGCATCATCGTGGAAGCAACAATCAAGCACGGCACCTCCGTGCATAAATTTTCCCCTCAGCACATCGGCGCTCGCATCGTACAGTCGAACACTCTAACAAACAACAGAAAGAAAAAAAGCAAAGAATCACAACTCAAAATCGAAACTTGGCAGTGAAAAGATACATACAGAGCGTAAAGCGTGATGAATACCTTGTCCCATGAAGAAACGAGGAGGTGGTCACTATGGTTGGAGAAACGAATGTTGGAGACGCCATCGGTGGGAGGGTCCGACAGCTCGCGGCCGGTGGATGATGGTGGGGCCACAGTCATGATCACCGTCAGTGAGTTTTGTGGATCAAGAGAAGGAAAGTTGAGAAGTTTGAAAGAGTGATGATGTTTGGGGAACAGCAGACAGAGAGGGAGGAGGAGAGGAGTGGCACTATTCGCCAACTGGAATTGGAGATTCAAATTCAAATTCAAAATAGTACAACAACATCATCTGTTTGCTTAACAGACACATCATTGCAATTTTATAATTCTGTATATATTTCATAAATAATAATAAATACTCTATAAATATATTATTTTAAAAAATAATATTATAAATTTTGTATATATAATTTATACTCTCACAACAAATGACGATGATCACATCTAACTTCAATTTTATTATTTTCTTAATAATATTCTTAAGTTGATTTTTTAAAAAAAATATATAATATGTCGATTTATATATATATTTTAAATATAAAATATTATTTATTATAATATATACGAACGGAATATCATGGCAGCTAGTATTATAAAGTATGATGCGACACAAATTAGTTAGTAGTATAAATATTTAGAGAGGGTGAGGTGAGGGGTGTTGTGGACTGGTGCTAGTGCTAGGCATGAGAAATTGGGCCTAAATTCAGTCAAAACGATTTCCCCTATTGGACAGAAACAGCCCATTAAAGGACCCAAATTGGGCCCAATCTGGAGAAATGCACTGAAGTCAAACTTCCAAGTTAAGGAGACAGCAGGCACAGTACTCGTCCGGTGGTACCATCCACAGGGAATTCCATCTCCTGCACAAGTTGAAACCGATACATACACACATACATCCACCCAAGGAAAGAAAAGTAGAGAAAGAAATAACTGATAATTACACATAAATCTGATGCTCTAAATTCGATTATTATTACTGTCACTACGTTTTTCAATCATTCAATAATTCTCTCCAAAACTCAGCTTAAACCCTATGAATTGATTTTCCCCCAAATCAGGCGCTTCTTAATTTTTCCTTGGAAATCCCGATCTCGAAACGGCTGTACCGTAGCTCTCAATCCGGCTAATGCGATGGTGGTCTGTAAATGCCGCAAGGTACTGCATGAGTCTACATGCGCATCGATGCGAAATTTGTGTTGCTGATTGTGTTTTACGGATTTTAAGTAACTGGTTTATTCCGATTGGAATGTGACGTTCGATGCTTTACTTTGGGATCAGATCGAGCTTGGAATTCGTTACAGAGTTTTTTTTTTTTTTTTTTAATTTTTTTTAAGTTTAGTTAATTGTCGACGTGGATTTATGAGCACTGCCCGATTTTTTTGAGCGGAATTACTTCGAATTAGGCTTTATTTCGTAATGTTCCAGTGGTAGGCCGTTGATTCTTTCTTTTTTTTTTGGCGCTTTGGTTGCGGTGAAATTCAGTGTTTTGATTCGTGATGCGACTTTTAAGATAATATTGCACTGTTATGTAACGCGACTGATGGCTAATGAACTCCTGTACGGTTTTGGGTTTTAGGCGACCAAGTTGTATTGCTTTGTCCACAAGGTGCCCGTTTGTGGAGAATGTATATGCTTCCCAGAGCACCAAATTTGTGTGGTATGGTTATTTATGCTTCGTTCCTCCATTGCTTAGGCGCATGATCTGTAAATATTCAAAAAGAGATATTACTGAAATTTTTAGGTGCGAACATACTCCGAGTGGGTAATTGATGGGGAGTATGATTGGCCTCCTAAATGCTGCCATTGTCAAGCTGTACTTGAAGAGGGAACAGACCCGCAAACTACAAGATTGGGTTGTTTGCGTATGTACTACTGCCCATGCATCGTCCAATTTTGTTTTCTTTTCTTCAAGTTAACTTTGGAACTCTAGATTGTGTCTAGTCTGCTTACTCATGATTTCATTTTGCAGATGTTATACATACCAGTTGCTTAGTGTCATACATTAAAAGTTTTCCCCAGCACACTGCTCCCGCTGGATACGTCTGTCCAACCTGTTCAACCTCAGTATGTTCTGCTCCCATATAATCTGCATTTCGCATTCTTTTATCAATTTTAAATGATTGATCTAAACCTCAAGTCTTCGTCTTACTTCTTACATTTAGTTGGTAATTTACCAAGGTTGTTAAGATAATTGTAATACCGAATTTCTCACACCCTTGCCAACCAGGACTTGCTAAAAGGAATCTTTGCAATCTTTTAGAAGAGGTTTAAGCTTTGTAATGCTCAGAAATAATGTTTGCTTAAGAATTTTGACTGAGATAGGAGTCTGCTTTTCGTGCTTAACCTATTACAACTGAGATAGTTGTACTTTATAATCATGGTATAGCAGATGAAGGCTGTAAATATTACCGCTATTTAAGTACCGGATGTCTCAAGCTTGAGTTCAGAAATTGGTTGCATTGTAGAACATGTACTGATAAAAGAAATCAATAAACTGAAAATAATTGTAGAATTCTAGTTACTTTTGACAAGTAATTTAGCTCTGCATTTGCATACCTACCCTGCGATTGAAGCTTTCATGAATGCTCTGATCATACATCAACATCTTAGCTTGTTTGATGGTGCATGTTTTAATTCATAAGATCTTGTTGACTTGTTGCAGATATGGCCTCCAGAAAGTACTAAAGATTCAGGATCACGTCTTCACTCAAAGCTGAAAGAGGCAATAATGCAGGTAATTTCTTATTTGCTGCTATAGGCGTCCGAAGAGCACTTCATAGTAATTTTGGTACAATACAACTGCTAAGACTCATAGTTTCTTAGTAAAAAATCATTTTCCTTAGTGCTTGAGATGGAAAGAATGATTTTTGAGGAGTGGATTTGGCCCTGGGCATATGAGGATAACAAGTTAATTTACTTGTCATTTGATTAAAATTGCTTGCATGTCTATGTTGTTGACTCCAATCGACCAATCATTACTAGCTGTGCTAAGGTGCTGTGCTGTTTTGCCACTTATGGACGCTCCCACGTCATGTTGCCGAGCATTAAGTTGCAAATTTTCTTTGGACACCACCTTGTCTTAGACAATGTTCATGCAGACTGAAATTCTCGCTCTGTTTTGTATATATGTGATTGATGGATGTTTTTCTTCCAGCATGTTGTCATCTGCAGCCCTTTTTCTTTCATTTATCTGTTTTTCCTACTTGGTTTTATTTTCCAGCCTGGAAATTGGGTTGTTGCTGCGGTAACACATCTACTAGGGGCTTTGCGGGAGTTCCATTTTCGCATGGACTTTTTTTGTCTCATCTTGTTTTGGGTGATCTTAACTGTTTTTGCAGACTGGTTTAGAGAAGAACCTGTTCGGAAACCATCCAGTTTCATTTGGAACGGAGTCCCGAAATCCTCCACCTGCATTTGCCTCAGAACCACTGATGCACCCCTCTGTCGGAAAGGATGCAGCCTCTATTGCAACTGGCTCTGCAAGACCTGCAAGTTTGGATATAGTGGAGATTGATGGACCTAGCTTAGCAACATCATCTTTACCCAATCATGAACCCAGTTTCATGAGAAGCACAAGTCCTACCGGTGTAAGAAATCTTATGTTTTACTTTCCGTTAAAGATTTGCTTCTGCATCAATGCGGTTTATTTCTGTGTACTCTCTCAATGGTTTCTTAAAACCCTTGTGTTGCCCAGCCTGGTGCAACCACGCGAAAGAGTACACAACAAGTTGAAAGGCAGAACTCTGAGATGTCATATTATGCTGATGATGAAGATGCGAACAGGAAGAAGTACTCGCGAAGAGGTGAGCAAATCCTTACATCCCTATTAAATAAGTTCATAAAGTTGATTTTCTTGAGATGCAAACTCCTTGCCAATGTTCACTTTGCCAAACTGGAAGCATCAGAGAAGCGCACAATTTCTTTCTGGTGCCACTATCTGGGAGGCATGTTAATTCTGTTATAACTTTTTCTTGCCTCCAATGCCTGTTGGATGTGAATTATGATCCCATATTGTTCCAATGAACATTCCCAATTCAATGCCCACACATGACCGCCTGCATGAGGACTCTTAACCTGCATTTGACAGTCCCTGTTTTCTGCATGAAGTACCAAGCTTGAACATTGCCTTTGATCTCTATTTTCTGTACTACTTTTAGCCTCCATCCAGCAAATTTTTTTTTTGGATTGTATATACAAAAACATATATATTAACAACATGGGTGCCAATTTTTGTTTGCTGGTGCTACTTCATGATCGTTTATATCTGAAATAGTCTCAAGTTACAGGTACTTTTCGGCACAAGCTCCTTAGGTCATTGTTGCCTTTCTGGTCAAGTGCATTGCCAACACTACCAGTGACCGCGCCGCCAAGGAAAGAGACATCGCATGCAGATGATGCTTCAGAAGGTCGTGTAAGACACCACAAGTCTTCAAGAATGGATCCAAGAAAGCTCCTCTTAGTCATAGCTATCATGTAAGAGAGTCTTTTCCTTAATAAAAGCTTCCTCACAGATGTTAGATTTGTAAAGATGCTAATGAGAACAGAGTTGGTTTTCGAGCTATTTTTTTTTATCCATGCGCTTTTATTAGCAGAACCACATAAAAAGCAGAAGCAGCTGATTATTTCTTAACAGGAAAAGATCTTGTCAAACTCAAAGTTGGCAGAAGAATGAAACTGTTGCGGACTTTTTTGATTGGCCTCTTCTGTTAATTATGACAACTAGTTTTCTTCAATACACTCTCTTTCTGTGCAGGGCCTGCATGGCAACAATGGGGATTCTGTATTACAGAATTGCACAGCGTGGTCTAGGTGAAGATTTACCTGAAGATGAAATGCAGTGATCAACCTTGAATATTCTATTTGGTCACATGGTGATAGTTGGACTATCGTGTTATATCGTACTTGTGCTCTGCATGCTCCAGTGTCAGAGATATTCATCATGAGAAACTTTGAGAAAGTTCCGTCTGTTCTGTCTGGATGATGCTGAACTCTTGATAGTGCCTTTTGGGTTGTAGAAGATATTCGATCTCTAGCAATGACTACATGTTACATGTTTTAGTGTTTGTAAGCTTCTTTCTATCTTCCCTTCTTTCCAGTCTCTTGCCTCCATATGGATTCTATTTGGAGTATCTGAAGTGTACCCTTTTCAGTCAATTAGACTGTATTTGTCAATCTTCCTCATTTTTTAACCTGAAGAAAGAGAGTTTTTGACTTTCAGTTCAGTAAATGAACGGAAAATTGAATACCATTGTCCTTCTGATGATTTTTAGCAGTAGAATATTTCCATCGAAGAATGGTCAATTATATAACTGATGGATCACATTTCTTCATTTTCTTTTTAGTGTACATTACATGAGAAAATTGTTTTAAAATACTACATTATGCAGAAACAAACAACAAATTAGTAGCATTAAACAAACACACAAAATACGGATCTAGGTTGCAGGCTCATTTCATAGTCTTAACAGCAAGGGAGAGCAGGTTCACTCTGCTGCATTTACTGAAAACTTTAATCGATGCAAGTGGGAATGAAGATTGGACAAATATAGAGTGATTTCAAATTTTATGGCTCAATTGCCACCTGTTCAAAACATTACTACAAACTCCGGTAACAGCCATTAGAAAACCAGCCACTTTTCATCTGAACTCATTGCAAGTTCTCATTCAGAAACGAAAAGCATTACGAGAGCTGGGAACACAGGGAACAAGACCAAGGATCAACTATGGATGGCAAAAGTGGATGTGGCCACTTCACAAGAGTGCTGTAATGCCAATAACGGGATAAGATCACCTCCTTAGAGGTGGCACAACACCCCTACCAGGTGCAGCTCCACGACCAGCAGCCTGCGCCTACCATTGAGAAATTCAAGAGTCAGGTTGATCGATAATCAAAATGAAAACTATTGAAAAACTCCCTTATTGAGTTAACGGTTTTTTAATTCCCCGCATACCACTCACATTCTTATAAACAGAAACAAGTTTCGACACTCAACAACTTCAGGTAAAAGCACATAGAGAAAAGATTTTTACGGCACTGACTTCTCATAAAACAGGGAAAACACTACTTATTACTGTTGTTGGACAATTAAACATTCTCACCAATATCAAACATAGAATATTGTTCACACATTATATTATTAACCACCATCAAAGAAAGAACTTACTCTGGCTCGCATTGCAACAGCACGTCCACGTCCTACTCCAAGTGATGAACCCTTGCCCTAAAAGTCCAAAATTAAATGGTGATAAGCACAAAACACGGGGTTTTTCGCCTATAAAATTAACAAAGGGGAATTTCTCACTATTTCACCAAAAACACAGGCTTTTTTGCCTATAAAATTAACAAAGGGGAATTTCTTGCTATTTTACCAAAAACACAGGGAGGTTATGCAATTTTTTTTTTTGGGGGGGGGGGGGGGGGACTGTTGAAAAAAGTTCAGATCTTCCATTCTGATTTGTAGGCTTCTGCCATATACGGAAAAGTTAGCATCTCTGAGATATATCAGCAACATTTCTGGTCAAACAAATTTGATCTTTCACCACTTATCATCACACGACAGAATAAAAAATTTCTAGATAGTATAATGTGTTCAATGATCGGTTCTGGAAGTCACAGAAAGGCAATCCCTATACCAACAGAAAAGACGAAATGAACTTAGGCGCAACAGAATGGTACCTTAATTCTAGCTTCCAAACGCTTAAACATGGGAGCATTTTTAAGCATATCTGGAATTACCATGAACCTGGTAAAATTCAGCATCAGTAACATCCAAATAAGTTATGCAACCAGCATCAGTAACATCCAAATAAGTTTATGCAACCACACAGCCCAAAATAAGAAAATGAGCATACACCTGACTTTGCTGCCTCTAATGAAAACATGCTCGAGTTGTGAGACCTTTCCGTCCTGTAATATAGTTGACCAACACCAATTCAAAATACAGGTGAACAATGTGGTCACTAAAACAAGCACAAAAATTGTTACACACGGTCATATACACCATAAACGTAGCATCTGCATATCTTAGTATTAACGAGCTACGACTTGTTTTCGCCATATATTACTGTAGGTCCCTTCAAATAATGACAATACTAATAACTCTATCCATGTTCGTCTTTGGAGCAACAAAGAATCATTCATCAATTCTTTGGTACAAACCTTTATATAAACCTACTTCCGTACTCAACTATAATTACACATAAAAAAAAGAGGATTAAAGTGTAAATTTGCTACTTCAAATTTTCTTCCTCAGGTTTTAAAGGTTCAACAAATAGCATACCACAGCGGTGGTGCCAACAACAAAGAACTAAAAGAAAAGAGAAAGAATCCCAATTAATTGCATAATTGCCACGCTACAGCTTCTTCCTAGGGTTTAACATCTACTAGGGTTTTAAAAAAAGCACATAACAATTACCATTATTACACGGCAGAAAAATAGAAAATGAAAACCCGAAAGTTTTCAACAAGTAACACACTACTGCTAAGAAAGCAAATTCAACAATTAGAGTACCTTAGCGGTATAAGTGATGTTCTCCAACTGGCAATTCCAATTATCCTCGCACTCGACCATACTTCCCCGATACAGTTCCCCGCTCTTCAGCTCCACCGTCACGATGTGTCCCGACGCCTCGTGCAGCAGCTTTACCGGAATCCCTAAGCTCCGACTCATCCTTCTTTCTTCCTCACAAACAACTCGACACACACTTTATATATACTTCAAGAAAAGCGCAGATCCCGCAAAGGCAGACTGAAACACTCGCATCAAATTTTTGTTTGTTCACAGAAATTAGGGCAACAGAGTATCAGAACTGAGAACAGGGGAGCGGGTCGGCGAGTGGGAAGGATAGGATTGTCAATGTCAAACAAACTTCTTCTTTATTTGCCTTAATTGCACAAATGCCCCTCTAAAAGGAAGCAATTAAGATTAAGTAGAATCTACATTTAATATATGACATATTGACACCAATAATTCATCATTAATACCATAACGGCACCTCAGTAATATCAATAAATTCGGTGAACTTTGACTAGCGGATGAACTTATTTATTAGATGGAATCAAACTTCAAGAGTGCTAGATATATTTTTTTAAATCATAATAAATTTACGTGTAATTACACCAAATTTCAAGAGAGGGGAGCAAAACTATCCCAAAAAAAAAAGATATTTTTCTTTATTAATGACCATGAATGCAAAAATAAACGTGCAATTACCATTACAATCAAAACATGTCCTGATAATCACAATTGCATACAAATTATCACTCAGCATTTCGTCAGAGCAGATCAAACCAATAATCATTTTATTAAAAATGATTCGTCCTTACCAATTGAGTTAACAAATATTAACAGATAGGCATTTTAAATTTTATCCTCTATTTTTCTCTCATTTCAACACTTGATCATTAGTTAAATAATTTTCTTAATGAAAACACTCCAATTATATTATACTTGATGCTGCCATTTCATGTTCTGTAACAAAAAAATCAATTTACATGGTGTGCTATTATTGTATGGTATGGTAGGTATAAATAAGCCATAATTTATTTATTTATCTATTTTTGTCTCGGCTGCTTAGTTTAAGTTTTGTCACGAGGCACACACGCTTGCCTAATTAATTTATTAATCTAAGGCAAACAAGATCTCTGATTGGCTACTCATAATAGTGCTAATCATGATCATTTGTGTCAGCTACAATAAAATTAAGAAATAAGTGATTCATTTAATTAATACTAGTAAATGTGGCACATCTCACGTATGTGTATAATTTTTTAAAAAATGAATATTAGAACAAAAACAAATGAAAGAAAATAACCACCAAAAGATAATTAGGCTAAACCATAATAAAATTAATTATTTAATTTAAAATTTTAAAAATAAATAACATACTAAAATTAAATGAGATGTTTTGTTATGTTGTGATCACCTTGTTTATGAATTAATTATAAGATATATAAATCGCTAGTTACTAATTATACAAAATTCAAAATAAGATTCACAAAAGTTCAAATTGCATTATAGTATAGATTAGCAATAATCATAGTTTATTTATCTTAAAATTGTTTGTTAGTTTACAAGCGTGTGTTGCGCGTATATAGCACCCACCAAACGCACCTTTGTCTAGTACTAGTACATAAATTAAGGCAGTGTTTGGCGACAGAATAAAACCCACAAAAGTTGTGTTTGTATTCAACATAATTTCAAGATTGTGAGAGCATTGAAAAGTGTTCTGGTAAAACTTTTGAAGGAGGTTACAAGATTTTAAAATATATAAACTCTTATTATATATAAAAGAAAAGGGTAAGGTGTAAGGTGTCGTGTCGATCGTTAGTAACATTTTATAAGTTTCATAATTTTATTATATTTTTCAAAATAAGATTTACTATCTTATAAGATGTATGAAATTTAAATTAATGTCAATCCCCATAGTCTTTTGGTAAATTTTGAAGTTTATCTTGAACATTTCATTCTCCACCGCTCCAATTTCCATGTTGGGTGTTTGGCGAATACGACTTAGCTGTCTGAAATTTGGAAACATTAAACATTCTGAAATCAATAATTTGATGTCCAAAGTGAGACATTATTAGAGCTAATCAAAGGAAATAATTCCAACACATGGCACACCATTTCTTTGAAATCCTACTCTTATTTTATTTCATGGATAAAGGGATCCATCTTGAAATATGTTATTATGGAAAAATAATAATAATAATAATACAATGAGGTTCCTTAAAATTTGATATAATTATAAATATTTATTTTATTTTTGAAAAAATTATAAACACCCTTCTTGATGTTAGATGAATTATATAATTATTGGATTGAGGTTTGAATTGTCAACTTTGTCCTTATTATTGATTTTATATTTTTTTTAAATGAAAGAGGTGAATAAAAAAAATTAAAAAAATATATATGATAAAAAATTATCCTATTAGTAAAGAAAATAAAAAAAAGAAAGTAAAATAGAAATCATAGTCCGCAAGGGTATAAATTTGGTTGATTCACCATAAAAAAATGGATAAAAATCTCATTGGGACAAACAAACAAAAATTTTTGCCCGAACTTCGTTTGGCTAAGCCAATCCAATCACAAAATGAGTATGATATACTTGCTTTGTGATTTATTGCTTTCTCTAAACTGTACACTAATCACATAACAAGTGTATTGCACTTACCATGTGATTGGTTCAAATTTAATCTAGTCAGGTCCGAACAAGTATTTTTCCAAACAAATTAGGTTAGTTTTAGACGACCAGTAAAATTAGAAGAGTATTGATAATTTTCAAAATAATGAGGAGCATTTATAATTATACACAAACTTTAAATGAGCTTGTTGTAATTTATAAATAATAATAATAATAATAACATTTTGCTCTTCAATTAAATAATTAATAGTCATAAGTGGAAAGAACATGAGCTCACTTTATTATAACCAAAGTCAACAATCATACTCCACTAAGTTAACAACTAGTGCAATGTAGTCACATAATTTGGTTTTCTGCCTCCACCTCCCTATTATTTATTTATTTTAGGGTAAAAAGATACACTTTGTCCCGTAATTATACGTCATGTAATAATTATCTCTTTAAATTAATAAATATAACACTTACCCCTCATAATTTATTTTTAGATAATATTATCCTTATATTATATATATAGTTCAAAGATTTTTTTATAGTAATTTTGCATTTTAAGTTTAATTAATTTTTTAATTGGAGAAAAATATTATATTATTATTGAGTTAAATAGTTCAAATTTTATTTTTTTTACAAACTCAAAATTAACTAATAAATGAGTATAATAAATACACAAAAAAAATTCATGAAAATATTTTCTTAATTTAGTAATAAAATTAAGTTATTAACTATTTATTCTTTTACATAAAAATAAATAATTACATATCAGTTTTTTTAACATATTTTCTCTAAAAATTATGATAAAATATAATCATAATGAACATTATACTCAAGAGTATTATACAAAGAGTAATTCATCTAAAGCTGGCAATATTTGGCTCCTTATTTCCTGAGAAGCTACCAATATAATTACAGCTCAACACTGAAAATGATCCTTGAAAGAATTTAATTATATATTTTATGAAATTTATAATTTTCTTTTTTCCAAACACTCAATATTATTTATAAAACTAAAATTACAAGAAAGATCTATTAAATGTGATGGGTATCTACAATAATCTACTAGGAAATGGCAAAAACACCCTTCATTAAGGGCATTAGGGTCCTTTCGCCATAGGATCCGCGCCTTTTGTAACGGGCGGGTCGCGGAGGATCCGACCCGGATCGAACAACAGCCTTGAAGACCCGGACAATCACAGCCGTCCGATCAGGACGAGAGCCAGTAAGATAAGGCCACGTGGCCCAATCAACAGTATCCAGCTGCGCTTTATAAATAGACCCAAAACGCTGTAATTAAGGTAACTGTTCTGCATTTATTGTAATCGAATCTTGGGATCGCACACTTTTCTCTTGATCAACCTAACTTGAGCGTCGGAAGGTTACTGTCGGGGACGTGCCCGACGAGCTCATTTTCTTGTCTCATTCTCAGGGAACCCAAAAATCTGATCTTAGAGGAGTTAGCCATCTGTGTCGAGATTGTGTCTCAGGATCGCTGAATTCGAGCCGGATCAAAATGAATTCGTCAAATCCTATCGAATGAATATATATATATATATATATACATTTGCTTTCGTTATAAACTCAATTAAGTAAGACAAATACGTACATATTTGATAAAAATTCAAATATATTATCTCAAATTTATTCATAAAATTTTGGTCTTAATTATTAGAGTAAGACATCATTAGTTAATAGTTAAGTTGACATTTAAAGTAGGATTAATTTTATTTAGGCTCCCTCTAAAAATGCGAAATTGCATTTTTTCCAAAAATATGTTGAATTACACTTACACCCCCTTCTGAAATTTGAAAATTCTTGTTTACACTTGACCTCTGCCATTTAGTGTTTACATAAAAAATGCAGACATCAACATAAAGAATCAAATAAATTTTTAATTTTGCCCATCATTCAATATTTTTATGCATAGTTTGTGCTTATAAAGGGATAATTATAATACATCCCTATATATAATATTTATCCCCTTATAAGTATAATATTATTACATAAAAATTTTAAACGAGGGGTAAAATATGAAATTCATGTAATATCTTTGTTAAATCAGTTTTTCTTCCAGACCCTAACGAAAAATAGTCGGGTGTAAACAATAATTTTTTATAAAGGACATAAATATAATTTTAAAATTTTTTAGAAAGAAATATAATTTTATATTTTCGAGAGAATTTAAATATAATTAAATCTTTTATAGTATTGATCAAGACTTTGCCAGATTAGCAGTTCATCCCTAGGTATGCGGTGGTCCATGTTTGAGTGATGAATACTATAATGTAATTTCCTTACAAATATGCATACGCTGAACAAAAGTGTACTACTTATTTCACACATTTGTACTTTAATTTCCAAAGTACATCATGTCGCGACCCAATTTTATTAATTTCCACCAATTTTTCCCGACTCTTTTAATTAATCGATTTCAATCGAGTAATCACTTAATTTAATTTATTTTTCAGTTTATGTACATAAAATAGATACTTCTTCAAAAAAGAAAAAAAAGTCACATTTAAATTGTTACATATTTACTCAAAATGGGTTCCATTGAATTCAAATTGTGTCCCTAAAATAATACGATGAGCGCAGAGGCGACAAAAATACTGATATTATTAGAGTGGGTAGATGTAATAATACAAGTGATTCCAAGTCCAAACGCAAACGTGCAGGCCATTGTAGAATATTCTCCACGCCCAACAACCAAATAAATAAATAAATATCTGATTTTCATATATTTATAATATTACCATAGTCTATGTTACCAAAATCTAATTAAGATTTTAATTTATTCATTCCTTATCCTCTTCAAATTATACTTATTTATCACTGCATTATGCATGTTTTTTTTATGTCTCATGATCAACCTTTTTATTTTAATACATTGACTCAACTATTGGGATTTTTTCATAACATGAATCTCTTATTTAATGATGATTAGTAGATGACTCGTAATGTAGAATATTTAAGACGATTAACGTTATGTTGGTGAAAATAGCGTAATATTCGGATTTAGGATAATGCACTTTGAAATAACGACCCAATAAATCAATATATGCGCATTTTTTTAATTTTTTAAAAATAACGTGTGATCTGAGGAATTCTTTTGCTCGTCGAATATGGAACCCGATTTTAATTTTGTCAAGTAAAATAAATATGCCCGTGTTATATATGCAAATGATCGATTGGCGTTAATTAGTGATTTCTATAAAGGAAACAATCTGACCACTAACTATGTGAAATAATGTTAACATCATATATATTAGATTAATAATAGTTTTTTGTAGTAGCATTCGAATATAAATTTAGAAGCTTAAAACACAATTTGCAATATTTTGGATTATGTTAAAATCAAAAATTTGAACTTTCCCAACTGTGTTTGATTACACATAATGAGAATTGAGGCTTAATTTGCCCAAATTGCAAAATCTCCATTCTCTATAAATAAATATTTTATATTCCGATCTTAATGTTGGGTAGTAATTTATTCTCACAATACTTTCTTTTTCAACTTGATTTGATGCTATTATACTTTGAAATAAAATTATTAGTTGTGTTCTATTAGTCTTATTGATGTTGTAATGAGTCGTACCTTATAAAAATTTCAAATAATATTAGATTTTAATGTTGTTTAATGTACAAGATTGTTAGTACAATTCCCCCACCAAATTATTTGAAATTTACACTCGTTTCATCCAAATGCCATGTCGATTTATATCATTTACAGAACACATGAATTTGTCACTTGACTATATACATATATAGAATAGTTTTAATTTGTTTTGCCTTTTGATGGGTCCGATGAATTTGATGTTAGATGATGATTATGACTCAAATCGAATATATTATTAATATACTGATTTAAGTGGAGCAAATTATATGTCCTAAGGAAATAAGTTACAGGGATAAATTAATTTAAACATGAACTCATTTTCTATAATAATTTGACAACTTAATTATTAAAAGTGATTTTTATTCATTTTATATTTTGTCGGAAAGTCTTTTTTTTAATTGGTATCGATTATATTTCTAGATACATGATCGAAGAAAATTATTATATTGATGATGTTAACACACGTCACACATTGATTATAGTTAGAAAGTTTGTATGACTTATAAACCCTAATTCCTTATTTGTAGGACTGATAATATTAACACACATTCCGCTTCAATTTCAAATGAGAAGTATACTCAACTTATAAGTTCTAAAACCTTGTTAGTGATGCATGGCAATAAATGAAAAATTTGTGTAACTTATAAGCACATGACTACACAACTCTTATGTTTTAACCATATAACACAAAATTCAAATCGAATTCCTTGTATTTAATCTTATGTTATATTTTCGGAGGACTGTTGCGTTAATTCATTTGGGGAGAGAAAAAAAGATAATTTATATTTTGCCATTCGAACTATATTTATTTTTACACTTTGGCATCTTAATTTTTTGTGTGTTAATTTATCATCTCAACTTTGCGAAATTTGTACTTTACATACATGATTGTTTTTTTGCTGATATTTTTGACGGAAAAAATATCACATGCTGTGCATATATAAAAATATCACATAACATAACTTTAAATATCATATGTGCACTGAATATGATTTTTTTTTTGACAAAAAACTTAGTGGAAAAATAATTATAAATGAAAAAATTCAAAATTTCGTAACGTCGAGATGGTAAGTTGATATAAAAAAAATTTAGATGTTAAAATGTAAATACAATCCTAATTCGAAAGACAAAAAATTATTTGCCCAAAAAAAAAAAGGTAGTAATAGTGAATTGGGATTAAGAGAAGATATCCATCCGTAAGGTGGTGATTCAACGCGTATTTGAAGCGTGAACATCGCCGGAATCTTGGGGCTGCCGCTGCCCCCAAAACTTGACCGACCCTACACTCTCTTCAAGGCTCTTTGTGACATTAATATTCATGAAAGGCCCTCCCACTTTGGCGGGAAATATCCTCGTCATTCTGCTTTTTCTTTTCAGTGCGATCGAAGGTCGTCTTTCCTTCAATACAATACTATATTCGTCTGTCTGTATGTGTTTTTTTTGAGTTTTAAGGAACATAGATGAGTTAGTCCAACTTCCAAAAGATACTAAAATGTCCTTTCAGACCCACGGAATTTTTATTTGTTTTTATGCTTCGGTTTCTACTGTGGAACAAGTAAATATTCCTCTGATTGACTTGGGTCTGACAAAATGACATCTTTATAATAGCAACATCAAGATTCTAACATAGTGGGCCAAGTGAAGGGTAAATTCTAGAATGTGGCAACTTTGTCTTCTGTTGGATACCTGTAAGAATTTCAAATGCTTAACTAAGAATTTCAATCCAAACAGGTATAACATGCTTGAATATACAGGGTATAGGAGTTTGAGTTGGTTGTTTAAGTTGGCGAATGGGATAATGATGCTGCATGTGCCGCTGTCGTACCACGTTAGGTGGAGATAAAGAACTTAAGTTGTATGCATGCCTGAGCTCTTATGCCTAGTGCTTTTTCATGATGGAATTATGTTGCTCTGATCAAAGTGGACAATTACTCACAAGAGCCTCAACTGTTGCGTATATATAAGTACACGCTACCCCGACGTGGAAAGGAGAATTCAGATAGCCTTAAATGATCTTAGTTGAAAAGATTCTTGACGAACTTATTCACATTCTAAAATACAATGTTCGTGGAAGTAAAAGAATAATGGAATGTAGATGCAGAATCACATGTATTGTTTTTTCTATAAGATCTTATGTTCATCACAAGTTACAATCCCTATAATGTAAGCGCCTGGAATCGTGCATCGTGACAGTAAATGTGCACATACATATTAAAACTCTCGATAGGATTTTACGCTGGTAAGAATGTGTATGTGTCAGCATGGTGCTTGTGGAACCTTATATATACTCCCACGGGGATACTGCGTCGCGATATGTTCATTGAAATTAAATCTCTTTAGGTCAACTTGATTACATAATGCATATGCATCTTGATGCAACTGCATGTACAGTTGTTGTTTGTGCTCCCTGCTTTAAGAGTAAACTGGTGAAAAAGATAGTTTTCTTCTATATGGCCAATGAGTAAACCATTCGTTTTCTGACAAATCTTTCCCCTTGAAATATTTTATCTTATCATGTTTTACAGCTCATGCCAATCTGTTACTAATATTTGAGATAGATTTGCAGGAAGCAGTAGTAACTACAATCTTCTTTAAACTATACTGTTGCTTAATATTTTAACAGATGGATATAGAAGAGAATATTTGTTTTACCAATTCTATTATTTGGACTTATGTGTTGTTCTCACAGTCTTTTTTTTTCTTTGCCTCAGAGTCTTAGGTTAATTAAAGATCCTACCAAAAGTGTTTGGTCGAGCATAGGTAGTGGTTTTCCGATGTACATCAAGAAAAGAGTTTCATATTTTGCAAGCTACTCTCTATTGATATGATCTATTTTCAACGTCTTAAGTTCAAGCTTAGTGTTCTGATCAAGAAGTTGTTTCTTAAGATGATACACTATCCATCTAACTTGTCTCATAGCATACTTAAACTATATACTGTGATTCCTTCTGTGGCTTACCCCTTTATCCTGAAAGGAGCTAAGGGGAAGTTCTTTATTTTATAAAGATGACTGCCTGCGGATATTATATAACCTAATTATTAACTAATTTTAGCATATTCATATTACATGCAATAGTCTATTCACGCGTGGCAATGTGCTGAGGTCAAACGGGAGTACCTCAAGATTATTTACTACTATCTTATCATTGGTGAACGTGCATTTGCTCTGGTTGGTTTCGTTCTTTAGTATGTAAAAGTTTTGCAAACCTCACTCTTTGAAAATTTTCATTACCATGATGTAACTTGTGGATTAGATAAATTTGGGTCTCGTCCTTGCACACACTACTGTCACCTATGCTATACGAGAGGAAACCAATTGCCTAAAGACTCCATGGACTGATCATTTGAAATATCTCTTTGTTTTTTCGAGGATGCTGTCCTGGCCCCATCAACTTTACCAGGTTAAACAGAATCAATACTTGCCAATCATTACAGATATTCAAGATTATTTAGGTCCCTGAACCTTGAAGAAGATGATGATGCAAGTTGCTAATGATTAATGATCAAGGGATGTCTCACAGCCTGTTCAACTAGGTAAGCTTTTGAATTATTTTGAGTTTTTGTGATTTCACCAGTCGTGCTGGATTGTAGAGTTGGCTACATGACTAGGTTCATTTAGTAATTTAAGTGATTTTTGTCTTAATTCATCTGACTATGTTGTCCAAAGCAATGAAAGTTGATGAAATGCTTGAGCAGTGCCTGTTTTAGACATTTTCTTTTCCAAAGGTTTGGAGGATTGGAGACAGGAGCCAGCTTGGAAGAGATTATGTCTACTGGATGGTTCCAGATAGATTTTTTAGAATATCAGACTTACCTCCACGATCGCCCTTTCCCATAGACGACGTCGATTTTCATTTGATTAATCATGGGAAATGTTTAATAATTTGAAAAGGACCCCCACGTTCTGTAGATTGACAGGTGGCATTCCTTCCTCCTACCTTGCACCCCAGAAGAATCTGAACACCATTATCTGGTAGAAGTGCTGTGATTAACACTAGCTGATGGCAGTTAATCCAATATGGCTTTCATCAAACGAGTGGGATTTGTATAATGAACTCATTATATGGACAATTATTTCTGTTCAGGCTTGATGTGTTTTTTAAGGGTCTGAAAGGTTGCATAATTTTGCCCATTATTGCTGTGAACTCAGTCTTCCGTGAGTTGTATAGGTCCCAGCTTGTATCTTATACTTGTATCAGAGAGCTGGGACCCGTTTAAATATAAATTATCGGTATTATTATCGATAATATCTTTTTTTAAGTAGCTTAGCTAAGAGTATAAATATGTCCTGGATTTCCAAGCATCGAGCAAGTCGAGCTGTTATTTGATAGTTAATAGCAAAACATTCTCCTCGGCTTCTCTATCCAAAATCAAGAAAATGGAACACGTTGGAGCAATTTCTGGAGGAGAATGGAACCCCTTAAATGGAATGTGCTCTGACGAGGCTGATTTCATGGCACAATTGCTTGGCAATTGCTCGCTTCCAAACGAGGTGCCAAGCAGTTCGAACTTCCCTCTGTCCTCTGCATTTTGGCCTGCTCACGAGTCGAATGAGGAAATTGCTGTAGATGAAACTGCAATGTACTCGTCAGATGAAACTAATACTAGTATGTATTCTTTTTCACAAGGGAGTAGTTATAGTGGAAGCAGTGGTATTCTTTTTCCCCATCCCAGTCATGAAAGCTACTATCCTTGTGTGTCTCATCAAGTTTTCATGACTAATAATAGTATGATGACGATGGATTACTATATGGAGGGTAAGAATAATAGCTCCCGGATTCATATACTTAGCACCAACGTGACAGAAGGTGACGACTTCCTGAACCAGGATATCAGCAATGACAGTACAGTGTCTAACCAAAACATGTCTGAAGATGTTTTTCAAGGAAAGGACTTGCAGCTGGAGCAGGAGCCTGCAGTGCCAATGTTGGAACTAGTGAAAGAAGACAAAGTCAGCAGCCCTTCAGAGTCGAAGAAAAGATCTCGTGCCCCTGCAGAAGTAAGAACTGAAATCTTTCATTAACTTCCACACTTGTCATTCTAATTTACTAGCATTTTACCAATATGGTGTAGTGAAATTACAAGTTACTGATTTCTTATTCTCATTTTATGGAAACTCAGCTCCCAAGGAACAAGAGAAGCACAAAAATCAAGAAGTGTCTGAAGCTTGATGACAATGGCAACGATAATAATAGTAACCACATCGCGTTGCTTCGGAGGCAGAGCTCCAGCAGCTACTCTTCTGAAGATGATTCAAATGCTTCACATGAATTGAACGGAGTGACTTCGAGCTCAAGCTCAAAGGGCAGTGCAGCTCTCAACTTAAATGGAAAAACACGAGCCAGCAGGGGTTCAGCTACTGATCCTCAGAGCCTCTATGCAAGGGTACATAACTATTTCTAGAGTTGTAAATAAGCAGGATATATATTGTCAAACCCTTGCGTGTCTAAAATAACGACACTTTCTCCACAATATTGCAGAAAAGAAGAGAAAGAATAAATGAGAGGCTGAGAATCTTGCAGAACCTTGTCCCTAATGGAACTAAGGTAATTACGAGCATGGTTCAATATAACTACATTCTTAGCATTCTTCTACTGCATGTGAAATGGTAAACCAAAAACCATTTTTCATCGTAGGTTGACATCAGCACAATGCTTGAAGAGGCTGTCCAGTATGTAAAGTTCTTGCAACTTCAGATTAAGGTAATATTCTTGGAAATGACTGTTCTTTTACCTAACTATTGCTAAGTTTCCTCTCATATGGTTCCTTTTTCAGTCATTTGGATCGACTTTCTGAGATTCGTCGACCTCTTACGTTTATCTGTTTATATATGTATGCAGCTCTTGAGCTCTGATGACCTGTGGATGTATGCTCCTATTGCCTACAATGGAATGGACATAGGCCTTGATTTAAAAATCTCCACTCCAAAGCCACAATCCTGATGAAGATGATGGCTCAGTGGTGCAAGATTTTCTGTGAATAAATACTGCATCATAAATAGTTGCCATTTCTGTAATGGCGTTTTGTTCTTTTTCTCTTGATGAAAACATAACTGAGACAACGGCAATCTCTCTTTGATGAGGACTAATTGATCATTCTTGTTTATTAATCCAATATATACTTCTCATGGCTGTCATCTGAACATGATCGATGACCATTGTTTCCCTTTTTTTTCTGGCTGTTCTGGGAAGAGCCCATGAGATCAAATTGTATAAAATGGCTTCACTGTTCTGTGTAATCATAATTTCACCATAACTTGCTTAAATCACGGTTATATTCTGATTTGATTTGTTAAAATCTTACGTTAATGATCTTCATATGGTATAATTAAATACAGGCTAAATTACAACCATCTTTCCGAGGTTTCGCATGATTACAAATACCTTCACTTTATTTAAAAAATTCTAAATACTCTTTTAATTTTTATAAAATAAAATTTAAATCAAAATAAAAAAAAAATCTGCAGGAAAATCTTCTAATTTGTTTTAGGAAAGTTTTTCTAAAACATGAAGATTATTTTAAATAAAACATCAAACGTGAAAATTGTGAGTAGTCACATTTATATAATAGTGTGGAAGGTATTGTGGTCATAATATAAAAAGAATCAACGAAGATGGGGGCCTTATTTCCAATATTGCAAACTTTAGGGGGTAAATGTAAAATTATAAACGTACTATAAGGGTAGGGGTGCATGTAGGTCAATGTTAGGACAAAATAAAAAAGTAAAGAAATTAAATTAATGGTGAAGATGAGGGAATGAAAATATAATTACCCCAATCTACAATTGGATGCTAAAATTTACCTAAAAAACAAATCAAATCATTCGAATTCAGATTCAGATCATACAAATTATTCTATAATAGACTTTGAGGCATGTCTCACTAGGGTTTGAATTCAGTTCAAATTCGAATCCATAAAGAATATTTCAAAATGAATTCTAGTGTTTGAATTTGACTTATATCCGAACCTAAAACCTACTCAGAATGGATTCGGAAACGAATCAAATTTGAATTCGGATCATACAAATTATTCTAAAATAGACTATAAGACACGTCTCACTGGAATTCAGATCCATATCCATGAAGAATATTTTAAAATGAACTCTAGGATTTGGATTTGACTTAGATTTGAACCTAAAACCTACCCAAAACTAGATCCATGATCAAATTCTATGACCCGAATTCAGTTCTAATTAAAAATTAAACTCATATCCGTATTCAATGCTAAAACTTACTCAAATCTAAATTCAAGTTCATTTATGGAATGCAATATTTGATGATTACTTTTTAATGAACTTTTGATATAAGTCACGTCATTTTATATGATATGATCATTTAAGTGCATTTTTACTAAATATATATAACCATTTTTTAAAAAAGTATATTAAAATATCATCCATAAGTGGACTTATTATTCCAAAAATAAAACCAAATATATATATATTATATCTGTTTGGAGGATGGCTTGACCGACCCATCCAATTAATTTGCCTTACAAAAAGTAGATCCGGATCCACTGAATTTCTTAAAAATTTGATTGAGATCTGATAAAAGAAATAGCATTAGACTCAGATTTGGATCCACAACAAGCATACCAAATTATTACATCAAACAGTTGACTTCCCAAGAATCAGATCCGAATCGTAACTATGGTCTAATTCAATTGGCGAAGATAAAATCCCATAATCATATAAATCATGAATTCGAACCCCGCTAAGTGCGTGAAATGATTATTATAATAATTTTTATTAAATATTGATGTCGATATTTCAATATGAATAATTATACTTGTAAATCGACTAACAAATATATTACACTAGACGTATAATTACTTACGGAATTTTTATTCTTTGGATTTGATCAGGTCAAACTAGCTTCATTTCCAAATTCGGATGTGGATAAAACTGGATCCTCAAATATGGATCATACCGAATTCCTAGAACCGGAACTACGTCCACAAGAACCATATCCACATAACGTCTACGTCCAACTCAAATCCGATTCATTAACTTCATTTCTCGAATATAGATCCGGATCCGGATGTACCAAATCGGAATCCAGTAGAGGTCTCGAACTCGGATTCAGGATCTGGATCCCGGACAATTATCTTAACTTTTAACTTTCGATAAAGTAATATCATCATAAATAAATATTTAGCAATTTCATTTTACACAAAATTTATACATAAAAAATAGAAGTTCTCATACAGAGTTCATTAAAAATTACTATTTGTAAGTAACCAAAAAAATAATAAAAAATTATAAAATCTCAATTTCGCAGATCAGATCCCATCAACAAAATAATGGGTGGATTACTACACAAAATAATTTGATGGATCAAATTCTAAGAAGATGCAGTCAAGGAATTTTAAATGTAACTTTGATCAGGAGCCCACAACCTCTACCTGCTGGATATCTAAAAAATATTTTAGATATTAACATTCATGAACGCAGTAAAAACCAAGATCATTTTTACCGTTCTGTTAGAACACTGAATCATACATGATAATATCAGCATTTCACGCTACAACAACGTCACATTTGATCATGTGTATCCATCCCAACACCACAACAAAATTCTTGCATTGATATAGAAATTCAGCTCAGCTGACAAATTTTCAAGAATCACAAACCAAACTCATTGCTATAACACATTAACACCATAAAACAACCACATGCAACCGGCTAAAACGACGCTCTTGAAAGTGGCACAACTTAGAGATTACATCTAAATGTCAGTTCCCAATTTCATATTTTAGCGCATTAGCAGTAAATGTAGACGAGAATGTGCAAATGCACCTACATAGACACACAGGGCAGCAGCTATGCCGGTCCCCATAGAAACTCACTCGCCCAAATGCCATCCCCCGCTTAGAGTTCTCTTATGATCAGACAGTACATTTACTTGTACTAAACTGGAGACTATTCACATCACTTGTATATAGATCTGCTGAGCAGATCCGTATAATTTAGTAAAAGATGTCAACCTATTCTAAGGCACAGTAGTCATCATCTGTGTCAGTAATTCTTGAGATCTATGCATTAAATGTTCAACAAGTGCTAAAAAAACAAGATGTCAACATGGACATCATTTGCACATATAAAAGTATAACATCATTAAAAAGAATTCCAGATTGCTCCAACGAACTATTTAACAAACATGGGCACGAGGACATTCTAACATCATTCAGTGAGAACATAGCATAAACTAATATGTAGTTCTGGTATAACTAATAATGTTGACTCCACCGGCATCAAGAAACATGCAATCACGACGAATATACATGGAAATAATAAGATGCACATCGTCACACACTCTCGATTAAATTAGAGGAGCACAACCTGTCACATGATGCAGTGTACATGTCTCGAACCTAATCTCTTTAGAAAAAGTGCCCCAAAGGCAATCCTGACTCGGACGTGTTGCATATTAAAAGACATCAGGACGATTCTCATTTCACCTATCAACCAACAAATCATTCAGAAAATATGATTCTACCTTCAAACCTTTTGTTGGAGATAGAAGGTCAGTCACACGAGCCCCCACATCACCCTTGCAGGAAGTACAATGATTGAGCAGCATTTTCAAGCACGATCTTCATCTACGTGATTTGGAACTTCATTTTGACTGTCCAGAGGCATATATTGTGCCATGATGGCCCTGATCTCTGAGTCCATATATGACTGAAAATGCAACCATGGAAAAGTTGTAGTAAGTGACAATATCTCATAGTAGATGGTAAGATATGACAGAAATTCCATTGATGCTAAAAGGATTTACGCATTAACCCTCTCAAAACAACTGTGCTACGTCTCAACTAAATCCAGCACATTATCAGATCATTAGCACAACTTGCCAACCACCTTTGTTGGAAACTCAAGTAACATCAACATTCTGTCACTTATTTCTTCCGTTTGTTAGTTCATCTTTCAGCATCTATCGCCATACCTCATCCCTTATCTAATAATTAACAGTTTCATATTCCAAATTAAGGGGTAAGATCTGACTAAAGAATAAATTTTAGAGGTGAACTTGGAACTAATGCTTATATCTGACATTTGTGAGTAGAAAGAAAACTTACCCTCAATCTACGTTTATACACCACATAAGCCCCACCAGCAGCTAAAGCCAATGCAATCAAAATAATCCAAACAGCAGTCCAAGCAGACTTCACTTCTGTAGTCTTACCTGCATAAAGCAGCAGAACAGAAACCAATTGAGGATCAGGAGTGCAACTTATAGATGCATAATATAAAAAATTTGCGAGCGGACTGACTTATGCAGGTATCATGGTCCCTGATATACAACAGGTCCCCACCACAAGTGCACTCGTAACTGCCCCATGTATTTTTGCAGCTGCATTCAGGGCATTGACAGGCTTTCTTCTGCTTACATTCATCGATATCTGTGTGTTAAAAGTAAAAGAGTGTAAGGGTGGAAGTTAAACAAGCAAACTGCATGATGATAACTCGTTATTTGAGCTCCAATTTCACATCAGGTCTATGTAAATGATGGGAATATAGTTGTTAATAGGTGACATACAATTCAGCATAACACCATATTCATGTCACCCTCAACTTCCCAATGAAGTTTGCTATTTCCATTATTGCAAATAAAAAGATATCTTACAGAAAAAAAAAAGCGCTTTCAACTAGAAGTGTAACGGATCAAGTTTGATTCAAGCTTTTGAAAATTTTTAGGCTCGTTTGCTTGCAGTGATTTTGATAGATACATCTATAAAATAGGTGGATTTTTCTTACATGGATTGCGTTGGAAAACACCAAACAGTGTGCATAATGACACGTCAGTCCAATGTTGGCCCACTATCGACATGGAATAATCCAGAACATTTGATGTTTTCACCCATCAATATAAGAAAAACCAATCAAGCCCATCTTGGTGTTAGTTTCAACGTTTTTTGGCCTTTGATATATTATAGACCGCGGATCAATTAGGCTGGCTCCTGGAATATGGATCAGACAACCTAAGTTTGACGTACAATGCAACAAAAACACCTGCCTATACAAACTCTGAAATTGACCAGTTTGCCCCGTGCATCTAACAGTAATATGAAGTCTTAATTTCCATCATCATTAATCGACAGTGACAAAGTCAGGAACTCTTTTATTTCTGAGAAATAAATTAGACTAACTTCAACATAGAAAATCCAGTTGGCTGATTGTGGGTTTCTTCAGTTCAATTGTTCCACTGTCAAAATGAGGTGTTGAAGGATGCAACTATAATCCACCTTCAGTTTTAGACTTTCAAGACAATCCTAGTTCCTTTTCTTTAGCTCATGATTTTATTGCCTCAAGATTTGGGAGATGAAGAATATGTTGTGGAAATATGGGGCCGAGTCAAGAAGAGTGTTGAGGTGGGTGGTGAATGCTATGTCATCCGAGATATGTCATTTGATAACTGAGTACTAGGAAATGTATAGTTCATGCAATCTTACATCTAGACCTGCTTGTTGGTCTTCATCCCTGATATCAAGTAAAGTCTCCTCAATTGTAATCCATTGTTCCTTTTCTTTAATTTTCTTTAGTTTGCTTCTTTCCTTCCTTTCTGTTAAAACAGTTGAAATGCTGGTTATTCATACCAGGTTCCAAATTGATTTTTGTTTTAGTTTACTGTTAGTGGAGCTTATTAGTTACAAAAATTACAAAATATTTTCTTTCTCTGAACATGCCTGAGGATAGCTCATCAAGTGAATTTGTTGAAGGAGCTAAAAATAAGACATTATTGTTGAGGTATACTTTTGTTGATAATTGATATATGGAAAAATTTTGGGATGTAGGGTGAAACTCCCAACTGCTGAGGACCGAGGTGATGTTTCTCAGGAATTATTATTATTACTTTGAGTAAGGAGGGACATTAAACCTTCATTCTCATGCAAATGATACCTCGGAGCAAGGAAACCAGGCTGCTATGACATACCATCTAGCTAGACAAAAACTTAGCCAGTAAATCAAAATGAAGTACATCAAAGCAGATTATTGTGGAAGGTGTTTAGGACATAAGAATGTTATATAGAAAGTTCTTACCTTCACAACTGTTAACACCATCACCTTTAAATCCTGGAGGACATGTGCATTTTCCCTCTTCATTATCCTGTTAAGAAATATCAAAGAAATTCCAATCTCATGCAACTTTTAGCTTGGGACTAAGATACAAAATATAAAAGATCACGAACCACACAAGCAGAGAAAGCGACTCCATTTCTGCTTTCATGCCAACAGCCTCCGTTATTTATTCTGCAACGCCCCGGTCCACTTGCTGCATATGGAAAGATCTATTCAGGTAATATTCTGATCACGATGGCTTGATATATTCGTAGAATGGAAAATTTTAACATAATTCTTGAAGCTAAGAATAAGACAAGGAGTGAGACTTTAAATGAAATTTATACAGCAAAGGCATGTGCACTGTAAAATAATTATTACAAACTTACATTTACAGCCTGAGAATATAGTATTGATATTCAGTCCATTGGTTAATAAATGTCTCCCTCTACATTAGCGACTTGAAAATTCTAAACCTTGAGAATCTTGTTAATTACATGCACCAAGACAAGTTGATATTTTCATTCAAAGTATTGCCATGCTATCCTGAGTGGGTTGATACTTAAGACTGTCTACATCCAATCTTCCCATCTTTTTTCTCAAGACAAATAGCTGAGAATCCTCATCCATCATATGCACTAACAAAAGGTTGAGATTCTCATAGCACCTTCTCTAGAGAAACTCAATTTTAGAAAGATGTCATGATGACTAGAGTATGCCCAAAGGGTAACTAAATCATATAGTTGCAGAAGAAACGACCTGGGTCCACCTCCTCCTTGAGTTATATATAGCCTAACATCCACAAGATGATTTCCATATTTCATCTCAGCTTGGAATGAGTTATGAGATGCACCAGTGAAAAATCAAGGCAGTTTGTGGGTAACATTACTTGTCTATTGGAATTCGAAATTCAGGGATTTACTTCAATCATAATGTCAAACAACATGGAATATTGAAACAATATCCCATATTTACGACTTTTTTTCCATGTGTTTGAAAATCTATTACGGGTCGAGCATAATGAGTTGATGCGGATGATGAAACAATTCAAAGGAGAGGTTGCTTTTAGCAGGCATTTCCTGATAGATTAATAGGAACTATTTGCTAAACAAATGGTAACCATTTACATACCAACACAAGACCTATAACCATCTCCCTTAAACTGCACACCATTAACCACAGGGCATTCGCATACTCTTCCTCGGAATGTGTCCTGAATGTGTACACGAAAATGTAAGAAGATAAAAGGTTTAAGGCAAAACATTAAATTACACTAAAGTACCTTGCAAGCTGTAATATTAGCTGCCTTGTCTTGCCAGCAGCCACCGTTGTTCTCCAAGCATTCATTTGTTTCCACATCTGCAGTTAGAAAATATCATCTCCAAGTTCACTCATTCCACTCAACAGTCAAATTAACTCTGTAAGTAACATACCACCACCCAGACAAACTGATGGCTCCGTGGTTTCCTCAAAACCAGCACATATAGCTTTCAAAACAGCACCTTTCTCCAATTTCCCTGCAGAAAAAGCAAATCAGAAAAATATCATATTTTAACTGCTTGGAGGAAATTATGTGTGCAGAAAACAAACCTCGATATTGACGATTATTCACAACGAGAGTTGGCAGAATGGTTACATCACCACGTGATCCTTTTCCAATCTACAGAAATTTTACTTCTCAGGCATTTTATATGATTATTAACAGAGAGAACGTAAATAATAAGAGACAACAGAAAGACTGTTCACTTGATAATGCTGTAAGAAAATTGATTACAATACTCACTTGAGCATCCTGCTCTTCTTTCAGAACAGGATTGTCTGAATCAGCTTCCGGATCACCCATGCATTTTTCAATTTTTTTCAGATCAAGACCTGATATGCAAGTAAACTTAGAATATAATGTTTTGCACAATATTCAGAGACAATTATGATGGAAGATAAAAATATTTACCTAAAGAGTTAATAACTTGCTCAGCACATTCCTTGTTGTATTTCTTCTCCTTCATGGGGCATCTGATTTGGAAATCAGTAACATAGTCCCACCAGACCCATGGTTTTTTGGTCTCATTGGCCACTCTAAAAACACATAGCTGTCTCAGGTTCTCAAGAACCACATCTTTTCCTTCATAACCAGTGCTGAAATCTTGTTCAGGGTCTGGAGCACAATATCTTCCATGGTTGAGGCATTGAGATTTGCATTGTTTGCTAATGGTGAACGCCTGCGGGCAATACCAAGTTATATAATGAGGTGTAAATTGAGTATAACCACCTTTCTCAAGCACTTGAGCCGCCCCCTTAAAATCCTTCAAAAACTCCATCAACATATCACACTTAACCCCACACTCGTCGTTGCTGTTAGTCCACAGTTCGTATTCCACTCGATCATCTGGGTGGGGGACAGCTTCCCTCCAGTCAAGATTCACATTCACCATGTCACCCTCGCTGATTGCTTTCTTTAATTTTTCACCAAAACTTTTATCAATCAGTGCAGATGGTATTGTTATGTTTGCAATATATCTTGCAGATGCACCATCCTCTTCAGGTGAGTCCATTGTTATCAATGGTTCATCAAGGTCATCAGCCACTAGAACTGCAGCAGCACCAGCATTCTGGGCATTCCAAACCTTTAAAGCAAAAAAGCAATCTGCAGCACAGGTTGAAGTTATCAGAGAATCATATCAGGATTATGTTTTTATCTGATAGAAATATAGATAAAAACATAATCCTCATCTCCAGGCAATATGAAGCTGCATAGCAGGAAATTGTAGGAAAGTCTTGTTCCTTACAAATACTCATTAAGCAACAGAATTCACCTAAAATAACTCAAACGGAATGTGCCCTTTTTTGTCCAAACTCACACATATAACCTACACAATCCAACTTCAAAAGTGCTTCTCATTCCAGCTCCAATTATATGTAGCTCATGGAAATCCAAAAGAAGCTAATTAAGAACGATGGAAAATCATGATTCCAACAATTGGTGAAATAGCTATATTTCACAAGTATGGGATCTAAACCTTGAGAAATAGCACATTCAATTTCATCAAAATGTCCTCATAATGAGACCACAAAAAGGTGTCTATCAGCTAGACATGAATTATATTTACGCAAAAGGATACCTAGAACCATCAAAGCAACAATTTGAAGTCTTAATTGATAACAGCAAAAGCAACTTGATAAAATTGGAAAGGCTTGCAACTAAAAATTGACAAGTTTAAGCCAAAATAAGTCTGTCAATAGTCTGGAATCATTTGAGTTTAGCTACACAAGTTTCCTGATAACCGAAATGTGTCCAAAAGCTGCTTAATAAATGCAATTAATAGACACAAACACAAAGTAAGGCCTCTAAATTAAAATTATAAACTGCAAAGCAAGACCCCCAGTGAGCGTCACTGAATCACATGACCAAGAAAATCATCTGAATTAATCAAAGGGTATCTCTAGAAATCAAATAACTCACCACAACTAAGCTCTTCACTCACAATCTAAAGAACAAATTCAAGTTCAATCCAAATAGGCAAATTAACTAAAGTAGACAAAAATTTTATCCATAATATAAATAACAAATTTAACCTTAATCAGGAACCATCTAATGAAATATTTGTAGTGAACAGTAGTTATATAAGGGATATCTGAACTCGGTATCAATAACCAAGAACTTCACTAGAATAAAAAATAAAGGAAATTTTAGAGGGAGCTTATCCTCTATTAAAACAAAACATTAAAAATAAAGAAACCCAAAATTCCTCAAAGAAGCTCAAAAGAAAACAAGAGCATGTACCCCCACGATCAACAAGAACAAAGTTGGGAAGAGCTCCAGCTTTAGCCTTGAAAGAAATCCCAGAATCATCAAAACTCTTGCAGCCTTTCCTGTTGTCTCGGGGATACACCACAGTTCCACCCATCCTTCCTCCATATTGTGGAATCCCAAAGTTGCCAATGGCACTATCATGAGTTCCCTTTATGCTGTCCGGTGATAATACCCTCAAGCTGTTCTTCTCAACCACAAACCGACCCACCACTATTTCTGCCAAAGTTAGCAGCAAAAGCCCCAGCAAGATTGCACCTTTTGGTCTTTCAGAACACCCCATTTGCTTGGGCTTCCAGAAGGAGCAACAAAAACTGGGATTTGAATTAGAGCTAAAATTGGGGGCTGTTTCTTTACTTTTCTGGAGTTCTTGGAAGTAACTCCAACACGCACTGAGTGTGCTTGTCCGTGAGATTGTGGGTTGTTGAGACTTAAAAAGGACGGAAATCTGTGTTAGCAGACTAATTAAGATTAAAGAGTCAAGCGGAGTTAGATTTACTACACATTGACAATTCTATATCGAAACTTGTTTGTTTCTGTCTTGAAAACAGTGGTTACTGAAATAAAGAAGTTATTTATTCAAACAAAAAATTATTAAAATAAAACCTTGCATTAAATCTAAACAAGATAATGTGGCTAACCTACACTAATTTATTTATTTAGACAATATAATCTGACATACAATTGTTTAGAAAAAGCCTGACGACTCTATTACAACGTGATACACGGTCATGCAAGAGTCCCTCTTCATTTGACCCCTCAAATTCTTGAAGGTAAAAACAAAGGAAAATGAAGTCACTGATTGCAATAAAACTATTCCATTTTCTAAATCTGTTCAACATGTTTGAATCCTACAGGTCAGTTGCATGATTCTTGACGAAATGGGTCAAATGATAAAATTTATTTCAGAGATATGTTTGATATTCCTGTCTGTTTCGATTCCAATATTCTGAATTTCTGATGTGAGTAGCTTAAACAAAACTGTTATTTCTTTTTTAGTCTATATTAAGGCACGAGATGATGAGGATTCAGGAAAGCTGAATTGTTAAACGCTCAGCTCCTGTTGGATGCTGCTGTCCACGAAAAATCTCTACAGATAGAGCCAAGTTGGATAAAAAAACATGTGAATCTTTAGTTTTGCATTCTTGATGAGGACTCAACCTATGAAAAGGAAATTTCACATAAGGACATTTCACACGTTTGTTTTCTTGTTACTTAGCATTTAGCGTGTGACTGTCGATATTTATTACCTCATTTAATAAAGAATAACCATCTTCAATCGTGTAATTGTGGGGTTTGATTCTTTCTATGAATTAATGGGTAATTTTGTAAGTACCTTATAAGCAACAGTTTATAATTTTGAAGACATGCTGTTGATTTGAACTGAAATTATTAATATTTTTATTGTACCAAAAACATAATCAAATATATAAAGACCCCAAAGATAAAATCACTGATTATTTCAAATAATAAAAAAAGATATTTATAATTATATCAAATTTAGAAAAAACAATGATAATTTACCCTATTTCACTGTCTAGGGGTAATTTATTATGGAAGTAAGGATCACCTAACCACGTTCACTACCTACCACAGCATTTATATACTACGATGTGGTCCTATTTTCCTTTTTTGATATGATAATTATAATAATAAGAATAAGAAAATTTAAATTGAAATGAATGGACAATTCAATATTCCACTGTTGGCAAACGAACACGCAGCGAGTAATTGAGTGTATTACGATCATATAGCTTACATTCTATGTACATCACATATCCCGGTAATGAATCAACAGCATAAACAACACCAGACGTCCTAGATTAATGGAAATGTGTTTCTTCCAAGAAGATTACCAGCACAATCTGTTGATAACATTCTCCGTTTACGTTGTAATCTCGTTTCATCCTCTGAGTACGAGTAACTAATTACTGTACCTCATGATCTAGAGACATCTAGGCATTGTGGTTTCGTTGATAATCACGTAGATCCGTTCAAACGTTCGAGAACCATGGCAGTCCTCTCGACGTGCTTCAATAGGATCCCATAGATTTTATTCCTTACCCTCCGGTAAGCTTCAGCTTCAGAGTCTTCCAAGTAAGCACAACCGCCTCTTCCTCCTTCCTGAGGATTGCCCTCTATGTTCACAATCACATCCAGGCAGTCATTCACCATTTTGACCTTATACATCATCGCTGCAATCTGACTGTCGGATTGCATTGACAAGCTTTTTTGCTCAAGTTCGTCGAGGTATTTTTCAACGTAACTCAAGAACAACTTTCTACATTCATCCTGCAGAGACGCAGCCAAGTCGGCAGCTGCAGGTAGAGTACTTCCACTAGTCCATTCACCCTGGCAATCTCCTTTGTCAGAAGCCAGTAGAACAGTGATATCAGCACTGCTCCTATCCTTTTTAATGATACAAGCACCTTTTGGTTTATTGCTACGGCTTGATGGGCTGGTTTTCTTCAGGCTGTTTGTGGTTTCCATGGAATTAGTTGAGGGAAAATTTGGAGCGGAGGACGGGGAAAGATCAACAGCCACAGCAGATTTTATCCATGCAACTGCATTTCTCTTTCTTTCAAGGGCGACAGTCAGTGTTTCCTTGACAGAATTGGTGGTGCAGGAAACGCTTTCTTGGGTTCTAAGTGGACTTATGCTTGTCAGAGACTGCATTATCAATCTAGTACGAGCTAAGTCGTGTTGAAGTTCAAAAAACTTATCGACATATGGCTGAAGATCTTCTCCTTCGCCCAGGGGAAACTGTGACAATGTACTGCACAAAAGATGGCCAGAAGTGTAAGCCTGAAGGTTTTTAAAAACTTGTGAGCTACTGAATAACGATGAACATTAGTTGAAAAATGAAGACATCTTCCGGATATATGGTACAAAGTTTAAAGGTAAGAAAATGCAGAAGGGAGAGAGTATTGATACTCAACACAAGGGAAGAGAGTTGTAACAGAAGGTAAAAGGTTGTAATTGTGCTCTTCTGATGTTCAAGTCATGATAATATCACCATAGTCAGTTCCCAAGAAGAGAAAGACAAGTATAGGTTATATGACGTCGCATAATTTTGTCAATCCAACTCAGTTATCGCTTAGATACATTCCAATAAAAAGATTATCAAGTTTGAAATATGCTAATTGAAAATCTTATACCAAACTCTACCTAGATAAGTCACATTCACAAACGTAGGGCATCAAGACTTAAAATGCCACAACATATGGCATTCATTACCAGCACCATCTAATGTAACTAGCCAAGGACTAACTATCCAACACATGACACTTATTGGGACAGCAACCGTCATGGCCTAGTGCAGGACTCTGCACTCCCAAGTATATAAGGAAATAAAATTTTGCCTCTACCAACAGCTAGCTTTTCACCTACTGGATAAGCGTTTAATTTTAACGGTTCCCTAAGCGGTCTGTTAAAATCTCCCATACTGCTAATTCATCTTAGGATGTTCGATTAGATCATAATATAACAGTAATTACCAAAAATTTTAAACAAGAAATTCACTCAACATTCTGTTCATTTTTGCCAAATATATAGACTCAAAATATTCATGAGCATGTATTTCCTCACCTTAAGGAGCTGAGCAATCTTTCTGAAGCACAAGCCTCTTGGAGAGCATCAGCAGCAGCAGACAGAGCAATGTCTCTTTGCCTTATGACCTCCTGCAATTAAGGAAAAAAATCTTCATTTTACATGGTCTGTAAATAGTACGATCACTTACATGCCATTGTTAAACGAAGGAGATGCTAGATGCATTACTCACTAAGATTCTTCATGTTAATTTGTTCGTAAATACATATATAAGATATTATTTCATACATGTTTTTCTGGCCTTTGTGAAGCTGGAAAAATCATAACTTGAAACAAGTATATTTAAACATGGTGTTTCTGATGATATTATGATAATACCTTGCCAAACTTCACTAAATTTGGTGGAAGGGAGTTCCATGATATTCCAGTTTCTGCCCCTTTTCTTTCGTGTAAACTGCATAATGAATTCGGTATCTGCACATTATTGATCTTCGTTGCAGGCGTTTGGCTTTTGCTGGAATTCTTGGTTAATCTCTTTGCTGAACCCACTGATGAAGCCCTTCTTGTTGTTGTTGAACTCGAATTATCATCAGAGCTGTCGTACCCAACAGAACGAATAGGTGAAACCTGTTGATACCAATAACACAAGAAAGAGGTTTGCCAACATGAATAAGCTGGAATCTAATGAAATACAACTCAGCAAATTATAACTAAAATTATCAAAAGAAAAAAAAAACAAATCCCAGCAATTGATGCCGATACTATCTATCAAGCATTACAAACTTCTTTTCATCAGACAAGAGGGAAAACCATCCACATCTTTTTGAGGCCTTCTCCAGATTCCATGCCACTTTAACTAATACAACACTCAAATCTCTTCCTCAAATGAGCAATCTTAAAACCCTGTTGAGGTGAGGTTTGGTATATAAACCTTATGTAGTTTTTGTTGATCGACTCGAAGATCTAAGTATAGAACTTTGATGGTTTAAACTTTAAAATGTAGGCTTACTATAAACCTTTCTAGTCTAAATGCCATTATACTTCCTCCATTACCACATAGTAAGTCCTACATATATCATTATCATTGAAAGAAAGCAGTTTAATGAACTAGATAAAAGTTTGAGAAACTAACATTTGCACTACGGCTCCGAGGTGGCAGCTTAATTTCATGATTGACTACTGAAGAATCAAAAATTTCCTTGACTCCCATAATTTCTGACTCGGTCCAGCTTCTTCTCTTTGCCATTTGTGCTGATGAGGACGACAATATCACACTATCTCCATCACTATCATTATCAACAGAGCTCAGCCTACGTTCATCAGGTGAACTGACTTTCTCAAAATCTTCTGCTTTTAACGCAAAACTGACTTCGCTCCGACGAGGTTTTGAGGCGCTCAAAGAGCGACGCCTCCCCTCATACCCACCCTTCAATCTTTCATTTCTTTTAATAGATGATTCAGAACCAGAAGTGCCCCGGATCAACTTTCTTGAAATGGATTGAGGCTTTGAAATCTTTTTCTCCAAGATCACACCTTTCTCAACAACTGAATCAACCCCAGATGCTTCAAGAAGCTTCACCAAATTCGGTGGTGGAATAATATCTACAGGAGTTCCTTCACAGGGGCGCCAGCCTGGAACCGGTGTCACCCCTTTCATCAATGGAGCAGGCTCTGCCTTCTCCAATTTCTCTACATATATAAACTGCCCGAGTTTCAATTTGTTCCCAAGAATCATCTCATTCTGTTGATCAGTCAGGGAAACATAGAATGCATGCGACAAATCAGAAACCTTGAGGAAAAATCCTCTGTTAGGCCATAAATCACCTTCTTCCAGTACAGGGATTATGCTCCTGATTTGCAACAACACCGGCTTCGGATCATCATCCAACGCAATGTCTTCCATTTTCATGTCCTCAAGAAGCTTCAAGAGAACCCCATTCTTTAAAGAAGCCATTTTAACCATGTGTACAGGTAGGTTTCTTGAAAATAATATATAAAATCAACCCACTACATCCAGTTGTTGAATGCGCACCGATCGATACCCAACGAGGGAAAACAGAAGATGAAAATAAAGATTTTGGGTTCTAAATTCCAAGTGTTGTTGTCAAGATTCCACTTGATCAGGGTTTCAAATTTGTCTAAAAGCAATAAAAAAATCCAACGGAAATAATGCAATAGGCTATATGGGAGGTTTGTGGGATCCAAAAGAAGAGGAGGAGAGGGATGGATGCATGAAAGTAACGAGAATTTTCAGCAAAGTAACAAGAAAAGAGCCACTAAAAGGCAGGAATACCGGTCAAACCCAACAATTCTCTCTTTTCTTCTTTCCCATGCAATTACGCTAAAACCATGAATATCATCATCATCATCATCTCCATCCCAACTTATCCAAATTCAACAATATTATTTTTTATTGTTTTAAGTGGTAAATTGAAATTTTTATAATTAAATAAAAGAACTATAAGTTTAAAATCTATATATATCTAGAGAGATATGTTTAGTTTACTTGTCAAATTATTTCTTACATTTCTCTAATTCTTTTTCCTATCATGTATGTTTTAGTTTATATATAGTTAAGTAGTAATATATAGTAAAATTCCATCTTATTGTTGATATTAATTTTTTTAACAATAATTAACTAATAAGTTTATTAAGTAATTGTGTTTGGCCTTGATGCATTCATAATGTTTCTACATAAACATTATTCATAGTTTTTTAAAAAAAATATATATGCATTTCATAAAGATCGTAAACATTATTTTCTTAAAAATATATATGTGAAACGAATAAATACCCCACTATAAAAAAAGAATTACAAAATACCCCGTGTTCCAAAAAATAAAACAAATTACGCATCTATATATGATTTATATAAAGGGACAATTTACTTCTTTTTCCTAGACACATTGAGTAATTTATTTACTCATTTCTCAAATTGTTGGTAAATTGCATTTTCCCCCTTTTCTTAAATCTATCCATACATGATATCATTCATCCAAACAACATTAATACTATTACACAAAATATTTATTTATTTATTTTGGATGGTTTGAGAATATTTCTATAATTATACCAAAAAAAATAATATATATAAATAGGTTATTGATTAAAGTTGTAAATCTAATGATGATGCCACTAGTTTGCAAACACCCAACAAATACCAATATGTGGAGACAAAAAATAGAAACCCTTTAAACTGCAAAATTGGATTAACTTTCGCCGATGGCATACAAATCGGTGTTCGATGCTTCCGCCATTAAATCCGAGTTTCAGAGCGCCGGTGTAAACCCTAATTTCGTTCCACTCGTCTGGAAGCACGTCTTGCTAAATCCTCATTGCCGATGGGATGAAATCCCGTCGTTGCCTTCCGCAGCTTATACTCTCCTCAATTCCAAGTTCAAACCCTGCACTTCAACTCTTCATTCCGCCGTAGATTCTTCTGACGGGGTCACTACTAAGCTCCTCATCAAACTACAGGTAACTGGGATCGATTGTTATATCGGCGGTAATTATCGAAATCTCTTGTGATTTTACAATTTGAGTGCGGAATGTGGGGATTTGCGTTTTTGAACAGAAGGTTGGTTTTAAGTTTTCTTGCAAGTGGTTGTGTTTTATATGAACGCTTCTCTATATTTGCTGCTTTTCGATTAATTATACGTTAATAGAGTGATCAAGAGCTAAAGCTATCAAGTAGAGAACTTACCATTTATTTAGAATAGAGGGGGTCCCAACCCACCTTGTCCACCTCTTCTTCCAAGGAACTTAAGTGTCTAAGGATTTAGTATGTAATGATCTGTTTGATGGTTTAAAGGACACCATTTTCTGTTGCCAGGGAAAGACATTGTTTCAGGGTGGGGAGTTGGGTGGGTTCCCTGTTGATGGTGTTATGATGTAATATTTGTATTCTGGCCATACTTACAACTATCATCTTTTTTTGGCCAGAATGAAGAATTTGTGGAGGCTGTGATAATGAGATATGATACCCGATTGGGTAAATATGATGGAAAGCCTCGTCCTGGTGGCCCTAGGTCAACCCTGTGCATATCCTCTCAGGTAGGAGATGCTCCAGTACTGGTCAAACATATCATCACTAATTTATTCTGAATACTTGAATATTTTAATAACTGGGTTCTTACTTTCTTTGTGAGTTTAGGTTGGCTGCAAAATGGGTTGCAACTTTTGCGCAACAGGAAGTATGGGATTTAAAAGCAATCTTTCATCAGGAGAAATTCTGGAACAATTAGTGCATGCTTCTCGCATATCATCCATTCGAAATGTTGTTTTTATGGTATTGTAATCTCTCTCTTCCAATGTCGTAGACTGTATATCAGTATGTTATTGAATTATTTAGGGCTTTATTAGTTAATTAATTGTAAACTTGATAATTATCCTAGCCAAACAATTTCAAGTATTGAGAATATGTTAGAATCATTTGAAGTTGCATGCATTTTCAATGTTGGCTTGAATTTTTTTCATTATTAACATCGTTATGGATGTGTTCGGTCATATTTTCTAAATTCAGTTTAAAAGCAACCTATTTCAAACTACAGTCTAAACTGATATGTAAGATTGAGTTTGATAGCTGGACAAACTATTATTATGACATGCTCTATTGCAGTTATCTGGCTTCCAGTGATTCTATGATAAGGAATATAATAAGCATATCCAGCATAAACTGATATCGCGTAGCCATGTTGATCCAAAACACCCTTGCTTGTTTAAATATTCCATGGCAATATATAATTCTTTTAGACACTTGTTCACAGAGGTAAAGTAAAGGCCAAATGATAGAGAATTGCGTTCTTTTCCTTGTTAGAGTTTCATTAAATGTTTGATCTGTTTGAAGTCAACTTTTTGGTTAACAAATCTTCTATTGGATTAAGCACCGTATTCTCTGTATTTGAACAAGAATGATATTGAAGTTCACACAAAATAATGCCCTGTAGAATTATTTTGTCTTTTCTGCAAACTGGAATAGGTTGCTGAAGCCATTGCTTCAGTAAGGTTTTTACTTATCCTTCAAAAGTCAAAAAAGATTCTCACGTTTGTAACTGATGTTACTGCTGTGGTGGTCATGAACTTGGATTGTTGGTTAGTTCTAATGATTATTTGTTGTGACAGGGAATGGGAGAGCCACTAAACAATTACTCTGCGGTGGTGGAAGCTATCAGAGTCATGACTGCTCCTCCATTTCAGCTGTCACCAAAGAAAATTACTGTCTCAACGGTGAATGACATATTTGTTCCATGCTAGACGCCTTCTTTTTTTACTTTTATTTCGCAAGTAGCATGTTTTTGTTGCTTATTATATTAACCTTTGTAGTTCTTCCTCCTATTTGTATGGGAAGTAACACTTTCTCCTTCTGGTTATAGATTATCTTAAATTTTGTTAATGATCTGCTTGATCATGAACGATGTGCAAAATTATGCACAGGTTGGTGTGATCCATGCTATTAGCAAGCTGCAGAGAGATATACCAAACTTGAACCTTGCAGTGTCACTGCATGCGCCAGTACAAGATATCCGCTGTCAGATAATGCCTGCTGCAAGGGCTTTCCCTTTGGAAAGACTAATGAATACATTGCGAGAATATCAAACTAGCAGGTCTGGTAATTTTTTTTCTTTGAACTGCATTTACATTATTTGTCCAGATTATGGTTTCGCAGTCATTCATGAGCATGTTTTTATTGTCCCTGGGAGATGGACAGAGTATCTCATTTGGTATTTCTGTAGTCAGCAGAAAATATTTATCGAGTACATAATGCTTGATGGCGTGAATGATGAGGAGCAGCATGCCCACCTGCTTGGCAAATTGCTAGAGACATTTCAAGTGGTAAGATTTGAAGTGCAGCATTTGCTCTATGTGCTAAATTTAAGAGGTTGATTTTAAGGCATCTCATACATAGATCCAATTCAATCTTTGATATCGACTGCAGGTTGTGAACTTGATTCCTTTTAATCCAATTGGCTCTCTAAGTTCTTATAAAACCAGCAGCCATGTGAAAGTGACAATATTCCAGAGAATACTTAGAGGCACTTATAACATCCGAACAACAGTCCGTAAGCAAATGGGTCAAGACATAAGTGGTGCATGTGGTCAGCTGGTTGTTAGTAAGCTGGATAAGAGGTCCCGTAGTAGTGCAGACCACTTAACTGACATTGAAGATCTTCATATTTGATTTTTCAGGTCAGACAATTTGCATTTATACCTTTATTTGTTCTTGTGCCATTATGCATGAAATATGGCTGCTGGATAACATTTTTGATATTGTCTTACGTGAAGACTGCAGTATATTACAATGGAATTAACTTCCCTCTTGAAGAACTAGCAATACACTGGACAAGTTATGAATTTAGCTGCTGTTGCCTTAAGAGTTGTGGATGAAAAGCATCTGTCTTGATGTCCACATTTGCTCTCAAGTTTATAAGCAAAAGATGTAAAACAACTTCTTGCTGCTGTTTGGGGTTCTAATCTATGTTGACCTAATCCTGTAACCCTCAGGTGTTACTTAGCTTATGCTAAAAGAAATTTGGTTTCTTTTATTAACTCCTAGAATAGGTGCATCAAACTTAGAGAAAAAGGTTTGACAGTCATGTTCCATCAAATCACGATACTTGTTTGCGGTACGCTCGGAACTACAATGCAGCAGCAAATGTTCTGCAATCACAAAAAATATCATGGTATTGTCAGATTAGCAACTTTTAGGTTGATCTGTATTTGAATGAACCTTTATTTCTTTCTTAATAAATAAATAAAAAAAAAACACAATTAGCTGTAGGTTGTTTATTATTCAACCCCAACCTAACCTTTTAATTGCAAGGAGCTTGTGGATTTATATGTCAGTTGTTTTCTTTTGAACAATTGTATGACATGTTTTATCGTATTGTTTATTGGTATGCCGTATGCATTATGGAAACAGAGAGAAGAAATTGTATTTTCCAGTCATGGATCCGCCAAAACAGATAACGAGTTAAAAGAAAGGCTGATATTCTGGGCAATTGTAGGTCAATGTTTCTTCCAGCAACCAAGCCAAGCAAAAAAGAACCATTATCTGATTCCTAGACATACAAAAAGAACACATAATCCATATTTCAAACGGGATGCACAAGTAAAGAAACAACCAACTATGCTGCTGAAAAGAGGTAGTAATATTGTTTTTTTTTTCACTACATGCTATCAGCAGATAAAGCTACTGAATAATAATACTTAAGAAGCCAAGAGAGCTTCAGTGTTTGAAACTTGGTCTTCATCGTTCTTTGGGGTTGGACGACTCCTATTGGCCTCGATACTCATCATAAAGATCATGCTTCCATTTGATCTTTGAAGGTTTGGTGTCAGGGGATGGATCTGCTACAATTTTGTGGGTCTACTCAGGATCAGTCACCATTATACATGTGATATTTTTTTTCATACATTACCCTTAAATATTATATGTGCAAAGTATGTAATATTTTTTCAAATTATTTTAGTAATCGCAAGGAACTTATGTAACTCTAATATTTTTTTTATTATTTCCCACCATCCACAACTGCATTTAATTAGAATATAACAAAACAATAAATTTAGTGGCAAAATATCACTAAATAGACTACGTTAAATAATTGACGAACCCCACCCCACCCAAAGTGTAGGCAAAAATTATGAAGATATTATTTCATAGCAAATTTTAGTATCATCGACATTATATGTATATGTAGATGTAGTTTTTGGAAACAACAGGTTGTGCGGCAACGTACCATATGCTGTGCGTAGGCAAATCGCAGTTCATGCCTAAGATCCAGACGTGGCCGGCCGCTGCTATTTCTATTGTGACTAATGCCTCTTTTCTAGCACTGGTAAAGGCGATAATGCTCCAATTTCATGAGAAATTCTAATCTAGACTAAATATGATCAAAATTTGAATTAATTATATAGCAAATGTAGTATACTTATTATATTATTGTGTACAATTCAAAATAATACCAATTACATGACATACATATCTCACTTGCTATAATTAATTTGATTTTATGAAATCGATTAAAAACTTTCCCCAATTCATACTGCCTCCTGATTATAGGTAGCCTCTGTTAATTCTAGATGTCTTGAATGTCTTACTCGACAGACTTGTGTCTGTGTGTGCGCGTGCGCATGCGTCCTGGAAGTAGAGATATCGAAGCACAATGTTTAAGTCAAAGTTTTTTATGAATCCATCAAAAAGAAAAAGGTCAAAGATTTTTATGAGATATCAATAACATCCTTAATCCAAAATTGAGTTCAAGGATTTCAGAAACCTTACATATACTACTTTGTGGTAAATAAGAAATCTAGTTTAGATTATGAGCAACATTAGAAGTATAAATAAGCATGGCATGCAACAAGGATTTCTTTGTCATTAGCAATTAAAAAATTGATCAGAAGATACGAATAGTTTAAACATTGAATATGGCAAAGCCCACGGCGTCCATTTTGGTTCTCATATTCTATTTCACTCTGATTTCGGGTATGAAATTTTTCTAGTACCGTTCCTATATTTTAATAGTTTCATTGGTTATAACCTAAAGTACATGAGCAATTTATTAGTCTCTAACACTTTTTTTCTGCAATTTGTATTGGTTGAATGCAGGTTGTTTGGGTCAAGGAAAAGACTGCTCGTTTGGTCTACATGGTCGACCCTGCGATTTAAACGATCCAAGTTCTTGCATAAATATCTGCAATCAGAGTGGTCTAGGGGGATCTGCTTTAGTTAGTGCAGTTTGTACGACAGAATTTGACAAGACAACTACTTATTGTACCTGCACTTTTCATTGTTAAAGAGGGGAAAAATAATGAATAAAGACCCCAACCAAGAACAATGTCATGAATATTCAAGTTTTTTGTTTTTTTTTTTAAAGAAAAAGAGAAGCAATAATTATACCATTAAATCAAGACAGAAGTCAATAATCCAGTACATCCTTAAATAATCAATGCAGGAACATGAAATGAAATAACAAACTGAACTCATACAAGTTACAGAAAAAGAGAAGTTGAAAGAAACAAACATTTTTTATAGATACGGAAAATGATAATTGAAATAAGTACAACAGTAAAATTATTTTATTGCGATGGGTTCATCATGCAATGCAGTTCTCGGACATATACAAGGGACAGGCTTAAACAATCATAATGATGCACTTGTGTTACACATAAAACAAATAAATTGTAACTGGATAGTATCAAAAATTTTGACTGGTTTTTGCAAAGAACATATCAATTGGAATGTGCTTACCGTCTGAAGGAGATGCTTTCTGCTTCTTTCTCTGCCGACTCTCGCTCACTTGATCCTTGTGGGTGAACCTGGTACAAGTATACAGCTATTTAGATTGTGGAATCTTATTTAACAAGGGCAAGGGGGGAGATCGAAAGGTTAGCCTGTACTCATGATAAAGCTATTTGAACAAATATTCACCTTTGCTTCGGCTTGAGAACTCTGTTAAGGTTGTTTGATTCCTCATCTTGCAGCCTCTCAGCAAGATGAAAATCGAAATGCTCTTGTCTTTCCTCAACAAAACTGGGAGGCAGTTCGATCCCACATACAGAACATTGGTAATCATTCAACCAAAAGAAGGGTTCTTTCGGGTTTAACAAAGAAGCTGGCTCTTCATCAGTGCAGCTGACTACTCTTCCTAATAGATCCAGGCTGGTTTCTTCTAACAGCCCAGGAGATGAATCTCTTACCACTACTTCACCAGCCCCAATTGGATATGGTGGATTCGCTGCATCTCTCACCACATCATGGTTATCAACCTAAACAACACGAAAAAAAGGAATAAACAAAAAGTTTTTTTTCTGGAGTACAATGTAAGTGATCACTTTTTTGCCTATCAGCAGGAAATCTTTTCCACAAAGTAAGATAGTGAAGTTATCCAAGTTTCAATGCCAAAGAAAGAACCAAATTGTACACATCTCTGAAATCATCAATCTGGAGATCAAAACTTGCCCCAGTTTCTGCTTCATCGCGGCCATGCCTTTTGTCAGTGGGATCAACATCCAACATTTGATGGGTATCCATAAAATCAAATGATTCACATGGCGCATGTGCATCGCTAGAGAAACTGGTCTCTCTGTCGATGGATAAAGTATTATCATCATAAATATTCGACTCTGAAACTCTTCCTGAGGCATCCTCTGTGACTATGAAGTTGGAAAGTGTTCTTTGTTTAGGGTCACTTGCAACACCTTTCTTGCTTTCATTGAAGTGTGACATTCGCAGTCCTAAAAATAGAAAAGAATTCAAGGCTCAAACATCTGTACTAAACAACAGTGTTAAAAATGAAGATAAATAGTATTGTTGTTTTATGAAAAACAAAAAAAAAAAACAAAACGGGCAAGTTCAGATAAGAATAGTAATTTCAACTAGAACAACATCCAATTATAAAACTTTAGAACTATGCTGAAATATAATGAGGAGTTAGGCCATCAAGAACCTCAGGCAGGCTATGTGATTTAATGAAATAACAAAGAAAATGGAATCATATTACTATTAACATTTTGAAAAATATTTCAGAAAAACAGGAACAGTTTACTGCTCCAAGATATGCTACATTGCTACTATACTAATGAAATGACCATAGTCTAAACACTAGAGAAAACCATGCTTTTAATCATCGAGAGCTCATAAATGTCAGAGTGGCTAGTATGTAAGAAGATTCCATCAGTCCCGGAGGTGCACAAGGTCATAAAAATGTAAGGAACTAGAATAACAGTTCACACATCATAGCAATTTTTCTGAAAAAGAAGAAACAAATCATACTCAGCTGACCTACCCATCAGTCTAAGTGATGCCGGAAGTTCAGCCTTAAGAAGCTTTGTGGCATGTTTCAGTATATCCTCACTTGAGCAAATATTGTCTGGCAGAGTCACTGCTCGAGTTCGTACCTGAGTATTCAAGTTGTATCAATAAGCATGCCAACAAAATATATCCCCCAAACTCAGTCAGGAATATTGGGATAAGTGTGTCAAGAAGAGGAATTATAGACATCAAATTCCAAGTTTCGGCTGCATGGCCAATAAAATCAACCAGCTTGACTGGTCTAAAACCAGAAACGGGTAAACAGAACCCTGAGAGTAACCATTATGCTATTCAACTATTTTGCAGGAGAACACCCAGAGAATCTCAGCTCCAGATGACCCAGGCATTTGATGTTTCAACTCCTTTCTGGTAAAGGTTTAGTGCCAGGGGTTTGAATCAGGGATATCGTTTTGCAAATATAAGCGGCCAACCAAAGTCCAAGAAACCCTTCCCTAACCCAGTGAAGTTGAAGCATACAGATCAAAATAAAATACAATTCAGCAGGTTGACCACTCAACAAACAGAAAACCAATCACTATTCATCGCCATTTAATGCTCATGATCATCTCAGTAACTTATATTTGAAAGACAAGAAAAAGAACTTTTAGCAAAAAATACACGTGGAAACAGTCTCTACAAAGAGAGTTCAAAGGCCCAAGAGTGCAGTAATGCATCACATATTACCTCAAAACACGATGTTTTCAACTTTAATGTCAATGTTCTTCCACAAAGGCCTTCTTTCTTCAAGTCAGAGGCAAGATTTTCTGAAAGATCCACTGCAAACAGATTTTTCCTGAATTAATTTTAGGATTATAAGTCAACAGCAGATGAAAATATTTTTACATTACATTTCACATGATATACCAGACAGCACCAGCACCTGTTAACTAAAGATTCATGTATCCAACTCATGTTAGTATAATGTTCATACCCCAGAATGCAATTGCTAAAAGACAGACATATTACATAAAGCAAGAATCGCATAATTTATAGGAGAGAAAAGGAGTAGCATAACTAAGACTGATGAAATAATCAAAACTGGCTGAGCATTTCTATCTGTTACCTAATTTCTGGAGAAATAATGCCTCATCATCAGTAGGTGAAAATGTTCTCTCATTACTCATACTTTTTCTTTGGGTCACTTGAGGAGTATCTGTCCTCCCAAGACCCAAACCGACAGACAAGAAAAAGTCTGCAAAAAGAAGCAATTGGTCATTAATATTTCCATAGCGATTGATATACGAAAATAATAGAATACCCTATGAAAAAGTAGGTAACTCAATCTCATTCTAATCAAGTTGCATCATGTAATGTGCAAACTGAGCAGCTTAAGAAATTCTACAGTATTATAAAAAAAGAAGTCAGACAATAGTATCTCAGAACTATTGACAAAAAACTCATGTGGATAATTCATATATCTAGTGATTCTCATCTTCAGCAATTCTTGTGCAGGTTCTCCAAGAAATCCATTTCGACTTCAATATTACTGAAAAGAGATTACCAGTATTTTGGCACAAACCTGCAGATGTCCGAGAGAACAGTGCGCAGATGAAATTACTTTTTTGCAGCATTTCCTCACATGTCGTGATTCCAAAAATTCCCTTCAAAATATTTTCAGTGACCTTACCAATACCCCCAATCTACAAATAGAGTTCTTCAGTGTAAGGAAAAAGGATGTGTGAATTTGAAACAAGCAACTTACCCATAATAAAATGGAAAAGCCATGACATGTGTATGAATAAGCATTTTGAAAAGCACCTTTCTTATAGGTAACGAGGATATAAATGTCATGACAGCCATGCGCTCATTTGGTAACACAAATTGGCCATTTGGCTTATTGATGTCTGAACAAACCTGATTAAAGGAAGAAAATACAGACTTCAAAATAATAAAACTTAACTGCAGACGTTAACCGAAAGTAACAGATGAAGATCTAATTGTCTCTCACACATATTAGGTAAATGTAACATTTATAAAATAAAGGTTAACAATATATGTAGCCAATGTTATAATCCTGCCTAACAACTTTAACCATGATCTGGAGATATATTAAATCTTGGTAGATACTTTTTCCCTTATATCACACAATTTTAACCAGATAAAAACTTCACAGTGAAATATGATCTACAAATCAATTTCTGCAAACGAGCAGATAGGCATAAAAATACAAAATGGACATGAGTGCGTGATAAAAACTTGCATTTGCTCTTATCATGTTAGGTTTGCTGCTAATGTAGAAGAAGCTTAAAGCCTATTTAGGCAAGAGATAGGCCAAGTTCTAGATATTTTTCTTTCAGTTCACAGAGGTAGACAGCTTATCATTAAAGTCTGTGGAGTATACAACAACTCTAAAACACGAAGTCAAAGAGCAATTTTAAGAGACGAGAATCATATGAGATCCAGGAACCAGTCGTGTTATGTGTAAATTAATGGTGAAAAATGTAAAAAAACACTTAACGAAGTAGTTCAGCATAAAGTTTCAAAACCTTAGCAAGCAAGCGATTTGGTGCTACTCCAGCACTACATGTGAGCCCAGTCTCCTTGTGGACACTTTCTCTGAGCTCTTCAGCCACCTTAAAAAAAGGAATAATTATCAAGCATTAATGACAACTACAGCCTGTGAATAAGACAAGAAAAACAGAAAAACTACAGATAGAAAATTAAAGTAAAATGTGCAAAGAATTAAATGAATTTCTGATTGCATCATAGTTCATGTTCTAACATACTTCTGCACCAGTCATTCCTTTTTCATTGCAGAAGTTTGTTATATCTAGGTATGCCTCATCCAAACTTGCAGCCAAGAAGTTGGGATCATATCTCTGGAAAACTAAATGCAAACAAGCGCCATGGTATTCAGAAAAATAATATATTCCATATCAACGAAGCCCAGAGGAAATTGTAGTTTCTAACCTTGTCTTGTTAAATCACTATAATAAGTGTACTTTTTGAAGTCTGTTGGAACAAAAATCAGTTTGGGACACAATTTACGTGCAATAAATCCAGGCATTGCAGCTCTAACCCCAAATTTTCGTGCCTGCAAAAAAATAATTATGCCTCATCAAAGGCAAACAAATAGATAAGATTATAACAGTGCATCAAAATATCGTTGTACTTGCCAAGCTATGCTATAAGCTAAACAGAAAAGCCTTCATGATTAATCATTAATGTCACAGTCCAGCCCCACCAACCTCATAATTAGCTGTCGAGATCATAGACATGCTACCAACCGCCATTGGCTTGCCTTTTAGAGAAGGATCAGAAAGTGTTTCAACAGCCGCATAGAAAGCATCCATATCCACATGTAGCCAAATCCTTGACAGATCACGTGTGGCTTCTAATTCGACAATCCTTTTATCAGCAAACTGTAAATTATATTTAGATATCAATTAGACCTTACGTATATCTATTTGGTAGGACAGATTACATGAAAGACCTGTTTAATCTTTCCATTTCTTGTCATTTTTATTCTTTCTTTCCTTCTTGCGTCTAATCTCCCCCTCCCTACATCACAATCCACTATCCAGTCGATTCCCATTTAAAATAAATCATCAGCCTGATTATATAGCAATGACATTAGCAATGCTGACAGTAATTATAATAACTATTGAAGCAACACTTGAATCCGACCCAATCTACGGAAATCATGTTAAGGCACAAAGATCAGAAAATTTCTAAACACAATAAACTAGTTGGTTTGATTCTTTCTTTTTGTCTGTTTTCACTCGGGGCTGATTCATACCTTCTGATACCGTGATATATCCACCGCAGTAAGCTTGGCAAGCTGCGCCCGCATACTCTCGATTTTCTGCTTCATGTAAACTTCTTTCTTTTCCTCATTCTCGAAATACTTGGACCCTTTGCTCATCTCATAAACTATCCTCTGCACTTTTTCCTTGTCCACCCCTTCCATCCCTAACACAAACCAACAACCCCGAAACTTAATCAAAGAATAACATAATAAAACCTTCTAGGAAACAGAATCAGAAGATAAACCTAAATCTAGTAAACTGGCCGAAATGGTACAGTAATCACTACCTGCTTTGGCGATAGTGTAGACAGTGTTATAAGATTGCCACGGCCGTGCGGGATCATTCTCGGTACTTGATTTTTCACTTTCCTCCATTTATTTTATCTTTTCTGATTCTCTCGACTGTTTCAATTGGGATTCTCGGATTATTCAAAAATGTTAGCAGAGGGTTTAAATTTTGGTAATATGCATTTGAATTCAATCGGAGGAAGGGAGATTTTGGAGGGGAAGAATTAGAAGGGGAACGACGCGCGAAAAATAAATATATAATCCAATAATCGTGCGGAGCCGAGATGAGATTTACACATAAGGACATCGGCTTACGAGAATGACAAATAAGTGCGTTGATAATATCAAAATTACAAGAAACAACTCAAGAAAGGACTAACTATAAAATATTCCATGAAAACACACCAAATTAGGAATTTGCCCCTGAAATGAAATAAGTGAGACAAAATCCCCATCCACTTATAAAATATGTTGCATGGTATTTTCAATGCTTCATATACCTACAAAAGTCTTACATAAAAGTTGAAATAAAACAAAAAAAAATTATATAATTTTGTAGTATCAAATAATAAACGGGTTATTTTTAATCATGGCTTCCATCAAAATTAAATTTTGATATAGATATTATTCTTTTTTTAATATACGAGAGCACGAACTCTAAATTAAAAGAATTAGCTATGTTATATTACTTATTTTAATTCACACAACCAAAATGTCGGGTGTATGAAAAATGAAAGCGTACACAATGAAAGGGAAAAATCCTCACCTCACGGCATTTGAATTCTCAGTTTTTTTCTTTTCAATTTTTTTCCTACCATTTTTACAATTAATTATCAGAGAAATATTATAATGACCATATTTAATTTTTCTCCAAAGTTAAGTTGGAAGTCTCTTGATTTTTACCAAACCACATATCTGATAATCTGTGGCACAGATTGTCTTGAATGTGCTTAAGTGAATTTCCTCACACCTTTCCATCTATTTTCTTATCAACCATGTAAATACTCCCTAAAGGAAGCTCATACATCAGGGTTTTTTCGTTAAAAAGGCTGCCATCTTTCTCTCCCAATGGGATCCTTAAGACATGCCTTTCTGCATGTTTAGGAGTTCCTCTTGAAACCTACTAATGTGCGCTCTCCAATCGATGGGGGAATTGCATGCAGGGGCATGTCATCCTGCCTTCTGCCAGCACAATGTCCCCTACATATTAAAGTTACGTTAGTAGAGACATTAGCACTAGGTAATGATAATAATGGGGCCGCCGAAGTTAGACCCAAGATGGAGACAATAATTATTTGTTGGGGGTCCTCCAATGTTAGGGGACGATCCTCCCAAATGAAGTATCTGAGGAGGTGTTAGCATCGGTGTTGGTAGCTTCTATCGACATGTCTTAGTCCTGTATTTCCACATATTGTACCGATGATGCAGGCAAAAAAGGTGGTGCTCGGTCCTCTTAAAGCGAAAAATGGTTCAATTAAAGTTAGAAGATAAAAACATATAAATAAGTGTAAAAGATAGTGTTATTGCCCGAATTTTGTGTACAAGAGAGATATTGACATTAAGTAATACCATAAGTATGAAATGTAGGGGTTTCTTTATACTAAAGTTGCTACATAAAGGTAGGAGTTATAGTATGTAGGCTCAAAGCAAAGAAAAGCATAAAAAACATATCAAAATACAACGAAAAAAATTGCTATATTTTTACTGAAGGTTTTTTGCATATTTCCTTTATTACAGGGGTAAATTGTATTTTTCCTGTGCCAATAATACAATTAAATTCAATTTCTTTTCTTTGTTTATTTTAAAATATAATAATATTAATTTATATATTTACTATTAATTATATTATAATTTAAATATTATAAATTATTTATTATATGCTCGCAACAGTGGCATGCGATTACAACTAAGTATATTAAAAAAAAAAAAGGTAGTAATATCATTTCAAGTGGAAAGTCCCTTGACACCCTAACAACGGTAAACTAAACGACGCTCCTCGTTCGCAAACATTCCCTACCGCCACTTTCGTCTTTTGCCGCCATTGCGCTCTCACGGCCGCTGGTGAGCTATTTCCCCCTCTCTCTAAAAACGAAACAAGTTCTCAAATTTGCTTTTTCCTTTCACCATATTTCCTTTAACTTTCGCATGCCGAACTGAGTGGGAACAGTTTCCTGCGAAGAAAGGAAGTATTTTCACTCTAGTCGATTGAGACCCAGTTCAGTTTCAGTGTTTATGTTAATGGAAGATTCACATGATGTTTAATTTTATATTCGTAATACTGATGATTCTGACATTGGCGAGCTGTATCGTTGATTTGCTTGCTGATTTATTTAACAATTTTCTGCTGTTACTGTTTAATACTAAGTTACTGTTTGGACTTTATATGGTCTTGACTATCTGAGCGCACACAGTATTTTATTGGGTAATAGCTTTTGAGGAATTGATTGCCCGTCGTCTGGCAGTTCTTAATTAATTCAGAACATGGGTTCTCTGTTAATTCTTTGAATTTGAAGTATAGAGATGGCTGCTGCTTTAATTAATAGTATATGTCACTTGCTTAGTCATTTTCTTTATTCTGTGCTTATTTAAAAAGTAGTTAAGTGAGGATCATAGTTTATTTTGTGATACTCCGTGTTATTGTGAAGTGATTGAACTGTTAAATGTATTATCATTATGTGAACTAGGAAGTAGTTAGGACGAAAGAAGCGGCTGAGGAGAAAAATGGAAAAATGGGAACAAAAAAACAGAGTATTCTTGTGAAATTCAATAACAAGAAATAAGCACTGGGGCATTCCAAGAATCTAACTCGGCACCTCTTGCACCCAAAGCGAGAATCATACCACTAGACCAAATGCCCAGTCATTTTTGCTTAATCTGTATTTGCTGTGTTGGTTTTGTATAAAAAGTTGTGGTTCAAGTCCAAGTCTAGATACTAGTCTCTTAGGTTGGTTGTTGTGTACTTAGGTTCTTGCATGCTCTCCTTTGAACCCTCAGGCAATCTAATGAGCTCATTAAGGAATGCACTACTTGTGGATTTTGTCAAATGTGTTACTGGAAATCCTTTGGAGTTTGACTGTAGCTTCCCCCTTTTCCCGTGCCAACAGAAGTTCAGCAATCAAATCAATGAGGATCGTAGTTTATTTTGTGATATGCTGTGTTATTATGAAGTAATTGAACTGTTAAATATATTATTATTATATGAACTATGAAGTAGTTAAGGTGAAAGTAAAGTGGTGGAGGGGGAAAAAAATGGGAAGAAAAAAACAGACAAACACATGTCATTTGTGAAAGTCAATGAACAAGAAACAAAAACCTGGGGCATTCCGAGAATCGAACTCGGGACCTCTCGCACCCAAAGCGAGAATCATACCACTAGACCAAATGCCCAGTTGTTTATGATTAATCTGTATTTACTCTGTTGATTTTGTGTTAGAAGTTGTGGTTCTAGTCTAAGTCAAGATACAAGTCTCTTAGGTTGGTTGTTGTGGAGTTAGGTTCTTGCATGCTCTCTATTGAATCCTCAGACCATCTAATGAGCTCATTAAGGAATGCACTACTTGTGGTTTTTGTCAAACGTGTTACTGGAAATCCTTTGGAGTTTGACTGCAGCTTCCCTTTTTCCGTTTCCAATGGAAGTTCAGCATTCAAACATCTTATATTCAGGCCTTCTACTAATTTACTATTTTGAAAAAAAAAAAAATCAATATATTATTCAACAGGAAGATATTCTTCGAACTGTGTTGACCTCCTGGCTTGGATAACATATGCCGTTAGTCACATTCTTCCTAGTTCTTTGATTCATTTTAGAATCATAATGATGTGTATATCATGTTCATTTTACACTTTGTGATTGAAATGCGCTTATCAAATTTGTTTTTATTAATGACTGTCCTCCTTTGGCTTTATGATGAGCAAAAGTTTTCTGAACTTATTTCCGCCATTTATCGATCATATTTTGCTTACAATTTTGCCTGACTTAAGTGTATTTATCACTTCCTGTAGTTTGAATTTCTGGTATAGCATCAGCAAATTGCTAACTCTTATTCAAGTTAGACTATTTATTCATCATATTTTTATCTGATCATGCTACCAATATCTGAGAAGTTTCTTGGTTGGGTTTGGATTTATAATTTTAGAACAGTATAAACAAATGGAACCTAAACTGAAATCTGTTTGGCTAGTAGTTGCAGTTATATTTCCGCATCACTCAGCTTTTATAACAGCTGGCTAGTTGGCAGCGCCTACTTGTATATGTTCCTAGCTCTTTCATTAACAATTTACAAGTGTCTGAATATGATTTGGTTTCACAAATGATGATTGCTCCATTCATAATTGACTTTGGTTTCTGTAAGTTGATTAAAAAGTCAGTTAATAGGAGAAAAGACAATCAAGAAAATGCATTAACATTTTTAAGAGATGGGGCATTCCGAGAATCTAACTCAGGACCTCTCACACCCAAGCGAGAATCATACAACTAGACCAAATGCCCAGACGTTTATACTTCATCTGTATTTGTCATCTTGATTTTGTGTTCGAAGTGTAGTCCTAGTCTAAGTGTAGATACAAGTTTCATATGTTGGTTGATAAATTTTTTGCATGCTCTCCTTTGAACCCTAAGACAATCCACTAAGCTTAACAAGTAATGCACTACTTGTGGTTTTCGTCAAACGGTTTACTGGCAAATCCTTTGGAGATCAACTCAGCTTTCCTTTGTTTCCTTGCTTTGGAACTTCAGCAATAAGTGTCTTATATTATTAACTATTTTGAAAATTAGAGATCAGTATATTATTCAATAGGAAGATATTCTTCAAACTGTATCGATCACCTGGCATGGGTAACACATGCCATTGGTCACATTCTTCCCAGTTCTTCAATTCATTTTAGCATCATAATGATGTGTATATCATGTTCACTTTTACACTTCGTGATTGAAATGCCCTTACTCTTGAGTGAGTTATCAGAAGTGGCTTATCAATTTTGTTTTATTAGTGAATGTGCTTCTCTTTTGATTTTATGATGAGCAAAAGTTTTTTTAATTTATTCCACCCATTTTTCTTTCATAGTTTGTTTACAATTTATTGACGGATTTCAATATAGATAGCAGTTTCCGTAGTTTGATATTTGATATACTATCACCTAATTGCTAACTCGTATTCAACTCAAACTCTGTTTATTCATCATATTTTTATTTGATCTTGCTAACAATATCTAAGTTTCTTGGTTGGCTTTGGATTATATAATTTTTAAACTTGGTATAAATAAATGGAACCTAAACTCTGAAATCTGTTTAGGCAGGGTACTATTGTGCATTTATGTTTCTGTATCACTCAAGACTCCTTGCTAGCTGACATTGCTTGCCTGTATATGCTCTTAGTTCTTTTATTAACAATTTACATGTTTCTGAGTTTGATTTGGTTTCATAAATTATTTGTTCCATTCCTATAGATGATAGGAGAAAAAGGTAACCAAGAAAATGCATTAACAGTTTTTAATATTGGGGCATTCCGAGAATCGAACTCGGGACCTCTCGCACCCAAAGCGAGAATCATACCACTAGACCAAATGCCCAATCTTATCTACTCATTGTATTTGTTGCGTTATTAAGTTTGTGGCTTAAGCCAACAGTTATTGTTTTGAACATTTATTCTTTTTGTATCTCTCAATATTTTGCAATGAGGCATATTGGGAAAATTATAAATGCAGTCACCACTTAAGGAATAATTCTGCAGTGGATCCCTTTTAGCATTACCTCAATGAAACATGTGAATAATCTGCTGAGACTTCAGCAAAAAGGGGCACATTTTTTGAGTTTTTGTTGCAACTTCCCTAGGTTGCAACTTGCAAGTATCTCGATGATTTTGCTTGCGTAGTGTTTTGACTTTTGATGCATGTAGCTCTAGACGGACAGGCAAAACTTGTGGTTTTGAAACTTTAACTAGCTACTACATTTAAATTGCCAACATAGAAAATCTGTAACAGATGCTACAGAGTGGCTACAACTTCTTACTTTCTGGTTGGATCATGGATACTAGTTGTGCAATTTTGCTGTATTGGTGTCTATTAGAGTGCTTTTCCATTTGGTTGCATATGTTGTTTGATCTGTGGCTGTGCTATGTACACCTTGGTGAGTGGCAATGGATTATTGTAGTTGAAATAACATGAAAACCAAATATGTATAGTAAAGTAGGAGCATTTGAAGTCTGCATACCAGTAAATATTGCATCTTTGATAAATATTTACTGTTTTGTATTTGTTTACTTCTTTTCACCAGGCTCTTGGTCCTGTATTTCTGGAACAAACAAGATCTGTTCAATCCCTATGGGTGATTAACGCAGTTCCTGCATTCAGAGGCTACATCTAAGATCAAGTATCTCTTTTTTTATTCATTTATTTAGATATAAACATAAATAATTATTTAAGAAATTTTTATCCTTTGCAGGATCTGCCACTGATTCTGATGCTGCCAATGCTTAATTTTTGCTTTGTCACATACAGCATTGGAGTTATGGTATTCCCATTTTTTTATTAATTGTTTTGGTTGTTGGTGCTGCTGCTGCTGCTAATATCTTTTTCATGCTTAAACCTACCATTCAGACCTAAGTCTTACACCTGTGGTAATAATTGACTTATCCTGAGCATCATCTTTAGCAGTACCTTTTAGAAGATCTCTCTCACACAAATGGCATAAAGATAGAATTGCCTTTCATTCTTATTTTCTCCTAATAGCCCAAAAACTTTGAAAATAAATAGTTTTAGGATTTAAAATTACTTGTTTGATTGGGGCATTCCGAGAATCGAACTCGGGACCTCTCGCACCCGAAGCGAGAATCATACCACTAGACCAAATGCCCAGCTTGCTGGTCGTTAACATGCTGCTTTATTAGCCTGTATCCATCTTTGCTGAGATGGAAGGTTAACTGGTCTTGGATGGTTGATTGGTTACTTTAAGTAATCAGAGACTTTGTTGAAGTAGGGAAAGTGCAATAGTGGCTTGCTTCTATGGAGTTTCCTGCTGCCGCCTCCTTTTTGCTGTTCTCTTTTTCCTGATCAGTTTGATGTTTAGAGCAACTTTGTAAGCCATCAATTGCTGGAGTTTAGAACAAGACTTAAAAGTGGGTCAACTACTGTTTGTAAAAGATTGAAAATGGAATAGTATATTGTCAAAAAAGCAGATGCTGTTTAAAAATTACATCTCATCCCACGTGAAGCTAGCCTATGTATCAGTTAAACTGGGTGCTTATTCTTCAAATATGTGCCAACTAGGATCTTAATATTTTGTTCCTGTCATGCATGATGTCATGGTGTGTCCTCTGTTTCCTGAAAATATAATTGGAAAAAATAAAATGTTGCTACTAGACTATGTTTACTAATCGGTTGGGGCATTCCGAGAATCGAACTCGGGACCTCTCGCACCCAAAGCGAGAATCATACCACTAGACCAAATGCCCAGTTGCTGATAAACCTGCTGACTACCTTTAACGGTATTACAAAGTTTAGTTATTTACTCTATGGTAGTATTTGTCTGCACAGTTTTAACGAGCAAATTTGATTAGCTATCTTAAAGTGTTGCAACTTTCACTAGATCATTATGGCACTATAGATATATTCAGCATGGAATTACCTAAGTTGCATGACTGATGTGCTGAAGGCTGAGATTACAGGTTTTTTGTGTACATCCCAATATGAGTTCTGAGTGTTTGTTGTTGCATGCTGTAAGTCGGTTCTTGAAACGTTCGATAGAGTTGCATTTAAGTGTGTTATGAGGGACTTCGACGATTGGATCTCTGGTTACGTGTTATGTGGTAATTTAGTGTAAAGAGTTTTTCTCACTTAAGTTTTAAAGTAACAAGAAATCTTTTTTGTAATAAGATTGACGCTTGTTTTCCAAGTTTGAATTGTATATGTGGTGGTGGAATGTTCAATTGAGGCATCTAGTTCCGGCCTTCTGCGTAGGTTGGAAACTTGAAATGTATCAAACCGAGGTAAAAATGCAAGTGAAATAAGATATGGGGCATTCCGAGAATCGAACTCGGGACCTCTCGCACCCGAAGCGAGAATCATACCACTAGACCAAATGCCCTGTTTGACGGAATTGTTGTGCTTTGTATACTTGTATTTTGCCCTTCTTGCTTTGTTGGTGATAGGCAAAAAGTACGGTATTAGGGGCTGGAATAAAAAGTGTGTTATGGGGGCATTCCGAGAATCGAACTCGAGACCTCTCGCACCCAAAGCGAGAATCATACCACTAGACCAAATGCCCAACCTGCCATACAAAATTCGTGCTTTATAATAGGTTGCTTCTACTTCTCGAATGGAGAAAGTTTTCAAAAATGCCGCTTTTGAGTTTTAACTCACATACAGAGATTATGATCCATTTCCATGGATTTGACGTCGACCATTTCCTTGCTTCTGCCAGAAAAATGGGGTGCCTTGTCGGCTGCCTGTCCCCGAGTTCATAGTCCCATGACAATGATAGTTGATTATGGAGAAACCACGATTACATAATCTATGTAATTGAAGGATATTAAAAAAAACAATAAAAAGAATAAATCATACTGTTTGATTTCAGGTAATCGTTTCTCGCATTTCTAATTTAACTTTTTAAAAATATAAATGGGTATTATATACATATTATGTGTGTAAACTTCTTTTTAAAAAAAAATTACAAATATACAACAACTGTCATTGTCGTTTGAATGCAATACAAAAAAACAGCTGTACAATACATAGCAAAACCACCAAAAACATTCCAAGAATTTCTACAAAGATTGAAGAAAATGAAGCAATATCCAATATACATAGTTCCTTCCTGCAATCAGTTTTGCCTAATCAAAAGTTCATGCAATGCTTCCACCCAACTGCCCTTCACTCATATTCCTTACCCCTTCCCTTATTATTGGAAATTTGGGCCTTGAGGATCTGAGCGGCAAATATCAAGAGCTCCACCATCTCAAGACCAGCAGCAGAAACGAAGTCCACTTTCTCGTTGTCGTTTATCTCGTTGTACAATTGATCAGTTTCGGCCGACCAACTGATGGGAAGAGAGCTGCTGAGGGCCGTCTTTACAAGGTTTGCTTCGGCAATAACTTGATCTAGAGCTTCAACGTGCATACCATTCTCGGTTTCTGCTGCAGCTGAATCTTTGACCTACAAAGATGGAAAGAAAGCATGTTTTTACTTCTGAGGATGATTTTATTTTACTACTCACAAATATAGAAGGAGAGCAATCAAACATAACATAAAGAAGGATAACCTTCAAGAGTGTAATCCTGAGCCTCCGAACTGAAGAAAGTAAATGCTCCATGCTCTCTAGGCTCTCCTTGAGGCTTGCGTTTTCAATCCTCATCCTGCACGCAGGAGTGTAAGGGTAAGACAACGTTATATAATATTTTTCTTTTGATTGCTAGAAATTCATAGCAGAGCCAATTGCTTTTCAAATCGTTTGGCAACAAGTAATGGTTTGAAGATGTGATGAGCTGAAAAGGGATGTGCCGAAAATATCAGTGGCCGTTTCAATATGTCAACGAACCTTGCAAAGTCCATGTGATGACTTGTTTTTTCATAATGATGATGCCCATCAGCATTGTTTCCATCTGAGCCTCCGACCCACCGTGTAAAATAACTTTTCTTCAGCAGATTCTTTAATTTTCCATCTTTTTCCGGTACAATTCTCCGTTCTGCGATCTCGCCCGACTGCGTCCCTTGTATCTTGTCCTGACTGATCCTTCTGCATGAATTTCCAGATGTTACTATAAATATTACAAGTAATTGTGATGGGAGAAAAAATTAATATGTGGAGTGCAAAATCAAAAGTAAACACAAAGCATATATTTGAGTTTTAAAGATGATCTGGAGTTTACTTCCACGTCTCTTATCAATTGCAATTCTCACTATGAATGTTCCTATCCTCTTTTCCCAAGATTTTTAAGACAATTAACATTGCAGAATATGCCAGTACCAGTTCTCTATGAGAGAAACGTGGTTGACATCTGAATTCCAACTCGTATGAAGAAACCGTAACGCAAGCAAGACTCATTAACAAAGAAGAGAACATACTCTTGTAGCATATAGCTTTCCTGCTTCAGCTGTGCTAACTCCATAAGAGCTTTAACCTTTTCATTCGTAACCTGAGCCAATGAACAAAGAAAAACAATAGAATAGCATCAAATCGTGGTAGTTGATTCACCAAAGACTGGCAAGAATCATACTACCATTTTTGTGTACTAGAATTCTATTCCTTTGTATAATAAATACACTAATACATCATTTATTTTAAACACCAACTATTCCATGGTATACAAGGTCCTCTTACAAGGTTTGACCGACATAGATACAAAAGAAATTTGTATAACTCAAGAATTTTCAATAAGATACATCCAAAATTGCATCCAAACCACATTCTCACAAAAATAAAAAAACTTTCTTATAGCAGGCAATAAGGATGGTAAATTTGGAGAACACAGGCATTCAAATATTATTACCTGCAGTAAATTTCTCTGAAGTTCCTCAACTTTTTTCTGTAAAGCTGCATTTACATTCCTCTCTAGTAGGTGTCTCTCTTCTTGTTGTGATAAAAGTAACAATGCTGCAACCTGAATAATGACAAAACAGATAAATATGAATATGATCTCAAAATGCTACATCCAAGGAAGAGGTCCTCCAAACAACCTTCTCCTGCAATGCCAGAGCAAGGGCTTCGGAGGTAGCAACAGTTTCAGAAGCACTGGAAGCTGGCAGGTGAGGATCATCATCCTGAAACATGCGAAGCAAATCAAAGGCCTATACATATATCAATGTTGAAATCACAAAGCAGCGCAATCTTAACACAAAGCAAATACTCTGATCTATTACTCTCTCAAACTATTTTCAGCATCAAAATAGCACTTAAATACGAGCCAATTTTGTCTAATTCTGTGTCGGCATCACAAAACTAATAAGAGAAATCACTCTACTAAAATGATTGCATTAACATTTTACTAAACATTAGACTTCTGGATTGCAACTCCACATATTTAAAACTATTAGTGAGGGGAAGCATATGGACAGACCATTTGAAAACATAAATGAAAATACAATAAGTAATGCCTCCAACATCGACAAATGTCCTACTATTAGGTAAGAACAAAATGCGTAAACCGACTATCCAAACCACAAATCCTAAGTTCACAACTTGAACTCCCAATTTGGTACAGGGACTCTGGTGAGGAAAGAAAAAGAAATGCCAAAAGAAAATGAGTTTGGGTTGTTTGGTGCTTTGGGTAATATAAAGGAAAATAGAACACGATAAATTTTCATGTAGCTGTGAAAGGCACATTTTCCTTGCAAAAACGTTACCAAAATGAGAGAAAAATCCTAAAAGACAGGACAATTTGCTCATTGCTTTCCTCTTCATTATTTTCCCACCATTTCCATAGAACACCAATAAGATTAGGATATGGTACTTCTTTGCTTTTTCTTTTACTTTGTCCTATCATTCCTTTCCTCATTCAATCCTTGAACCAAAAAAAGTGTAATAGATAATAAATATGCCAGACTAGATAGAGAAGCCCCACCCAAGTAGTTGCAAGTGGAGTGGGGAGGAGAATATAGAGTTAAAGAAGAAAAACAGGTTATACTGAGACAACACATGTCAAGACAAGCCACAATAGCAAGAGCATGCCTTAGTGGTTGAAGCTGGAGCAGAATCAGCACTGATATGCACATCTATACATTCGCTTTCTTGTAATTCCTTCTCTTGTATCATAGAAGATTTCAAGTTGCATTCTGTACTCAGTTCAAGCTGCCTCATCTTCTCAACTATCAGATCATTAATTGATTTTAGCTCTGAATTCCCCTCTTCAAGTAATTTCATGATATCACTTCTGTACTGAGAATGGATATCAAGTAATGCTGATATCTGCTTCTTGATCTTCTTTTCCGAAAGGATCTTAACATTAAATAGCTGGAAATCAGTACAGAACAATGCAACTGCAGACTATGTGTTGTACATCCAGGAAAATAATTTCTTACTCTCTTTTTCTCTAAATCAAAAACTTTCTTCTTCAAATGAGTTTCAATTTCCAGTCCCTATTCACCAACATACAGGACAACATAGTCATATCCAATGTAGCTGGAGTAGCACATATTATGCACAGTACATAAAAAGGAAGCTCACCACTCGAAGCTTGCTTTGCAAATTATCGACACCTTTCCTTAGAGTCTCAATTTCTGCTTCAAGTGAATTCTGTCTGAAGAAAAGTTAATCAATAGATTACCCCAATGGGAAGTCAAGAAGTAGATATGTTAATTTCAGTACTCCATTTAACTCCTAGCAACTATTTTAGACACCGTGTTTTATTTATTCCTTTTTGATATGTTTATTGGCAAATTGAAAACTCAATGCCATAACACAGGGAGAACATATCTGAAAGTCAAGTAAATAAGGATCAGATACATCGCCAGGATCACATGGTAATCTACTGCAAGAATAAGAAAATTTTGTGTTGAGATACTGTGTATCTTAAGCAGATTAATCTTCTTTGCAGTTGTAATAGTCATATGCAGCATAAAGCCTAATATTAGGTAAGGCCTCTGCCACCTGAATTTGAGCTCCAAAATAGGTCCCCCAGCAGGCAGCAAAGGTACATCATTTTCAAATGTAAAGATGCAGATAGTACTCTACGAGGAAAAATGGAAAAAGATATAGAAGCAAGGAAGAGGATTATTTGGTAGAAATTCAAACAATTTATCTTGCAACTCTGCTGCTTAAATATGAAGTCCAGATCCAGAAACAGCATAACCATTTCGTTTCATATTAGGAATTTGAAATTGAAAAGGACTGTCAAATATAGCATCATTTCAAAGCATTTGACATAAAATGGAGAAAGTCCAGAGAGAAGAAAGCAGCAGGGTATGAAATGAATGACAAAAGACAGACCTTAAATAGGAACTAGAACTTCCAATTAATAATAGCATCAATCAGATAAAATTAGCATGAATGTAGTTCAGACATTAGGGAACATCTGAACAGCTAATACAAATCGATTAATCATAGGTATTCTAGTTCAAAAGTCCAAATAAGAAATGGACAAATTATCTACAGGAACTTACAATGTAATTGGAGGTGGAAGTATCCTCATCATTTTGGAACCTCCACATTTCATCTGAATCGTTCATAAGACAATCACATTTCTCTTCCCAGCTTGCATCAGTAAAATTTTCCAGGGACCACTGTCTGATGTGGTAAAATTTATTGATAACCTATTGTAAACAAAATACATCCTTCAAACAAAGACGGGTGGATAACATTGTAACAATGTGATTGTCATTTTTCATTTCAAAAGCCCTAAGCAAGTAGCAGGAGAATAATGCTGAGAAGTAAATCCTATGTCATATATTCAAGCCATCCTAAGTTCTATAAGTAGAGGAGTTACTAAATATGCCTTGTTTTTGAGATTGCTATCATATAGCATCATATAGACTGTAACTATCCATACAACTACCTCTTTGAAAACCTCATTCTGCTTTTCACGCTTTTCTAAATCAATCTGGAGTGCCATGACTAGCTCTTTTTCTTCAAGAAGTTCCGCGGTCAGCTCTTGAACCCTGTAAAAAGAAGAGTATGTTTTAAAACTGCTCTAACCCGCGCCGAAGAGAAGAGGTCAAAACTAATAGCAAACAAGGATTGAAACCCTATCTATAGCACCCACTATGAGACTCTTACTTTATCTTACCATAAAGAGAAGCTAGTATAGCACATCAACCAGAAGAAGAAATTAAATACAATGCATTGGATGTTCACCAATGTTCCATTACAGATCTAAAGGATAATAGAGTTACTAGTGGATGGGGCCTGGAAATGAAACACCAGCCCTTAAGGCAAACGAAAGACCAAAAATCTTTTTTGAAATTATCGGATACCATAAAAAAGCATAAAAGTGTAGACCCTTGGGTCCTCAACCTTTAGAAGGAACTTCAATGAACTCCATAATATTTAAACTGATTTTATTTCTATATGTTGCAAAACATGTAGCATCTTCCAGGGAATATGAATTTGATTCTTAATTGTATTCCCAAATTTAGATCCCATCTGATGAACATCAAAATTGTATATAACTAGTCGCAGAAGCCCACCCGCTATTCATGTCCACACAGCCACCATGATGGTATTCGTGTCAAACACATTACCTCAACAGAAACTGAACGTTATAATGGGACCTTTGAGAGCATGCTGCAGAACATACCAAATTGCTACACAGTTCAAGTAGGCTTTTCTCCAACCCTAAAACATGTTTAGAATGACTAGAAAAGGTAAAAGATATTCAGTGGAAGACCTCTTTTGAGATTTGTCGAGTTCCTGTGGCATGAGTTCCACTTTCTCCTTAGCTTTTTCAGCCTATTACAACCATAAATCAAAACCGATTAAGAAACATAATCGGGTATTTTAAGTCTTCCATGTCAGAAATTGAAAAATGAGGAAGAACTACCAGAACACCCCATATGCTTGTTAACAGAGGCGGATAGAATGCACCTTACACCCAAGCTTTAAGACACACACTAAGGTTATACAGTTCTAATACACATCAAACAGAATAAGAAGGGAGTGGCATAAGGAAGGGGAAGGGAAAGGTAATAAGCGAAGGAAGAAAAGGCCAACCTCCATTATTGCATTATCTCGTTCAGCAAAAGCAGCAGCAACACAACCTTGGAAAAATTTAAGCTGTTTCTCAGCTTCAACATTCTGGCAATGAAGTCAAACACTAAATGTAGTCAACTAACATATGAAAATTTGACAGTTCCTAACTTAAAATATTTATAGCCAGATAAGGAGTGATAGTTTTATAAAAAATCGCATTAGTTTGACAAAAAAATGCATGGAAGCAGCTAATTAGGGCCAGTGGCAATCTAAAATAACAAAATTTACATGCACTAACATGTACTCAAGAGAGAGAGAGAGATAGACCTTTAGGACTTCTGCACTATGTAGATCTGCTAGTTGACTCTGAAAACAGCAGCATGTAAGATCGGATTTATTTTTCATGAATAACTAAAACCCATGCAAGTGATACTAATGAACCGATGTTTGGATTTCACCTTAATACGATAAGCCTCAGATAGCTCCTCCTGAAGATTTTGATTTTCTCTTGTGCAAGCAGACAACTTATTTTGCAAGTTCTCAATCTCCTGCTCCAATGCAGCCGTCCTAATTTGAGAAAAATCAAGAATAATATTTCTGGTGACAAAAAGATCAGGCACACTCTATCTTCCCTCTGCAAGGGATCAAAACATAGATGCAGAATTTATAATAAGATGTCAAAACTCAATATCTAAAACTTCTTTCCACCTCTGGAAATGCATTCGAGTTGCCACCCCGAGATAGGCAGGTCCTGCTTGTTGCATACACAACTGTTCAATATCTTTATGCAGTTCGGCACGTTCTGTAGAAAAGAATACGCCAGATGAGCAACCAAGGCCTAAACTAAAAGCTTTATCAAACATGGGAAATCGGTTAAATGGCAGACCCCTCATGACAAACCTAATCATTCTAGTCTATCCGTAGACCCAGATCATGCATCCCATCTCCTGCACAACCACGTCTCGTTTTCCGAGCTTGATTATGAATATAGAAGCATCTGATTGTGCATGGAACTATCCTTTACTTTTAGCAGAATAATCAGTCTTCTCCAGTTTAATTACACTGGCCATTCACATTTTTATGTGCTTAAAAGATATCGTGAATTCATGGTCTTGCTTCTTTACTAGCAAAGTGACAGGAATTCACCAAGGTTGCGAAATCTATAAAAAGACTTTCCATTTGACCAAGGGCTCGAAATGTCCAAAGATTTTCCACTTCTATTGTCTGCATCGCCAGATTCCTCATAGATGGTTATCTTAAGAGATTAAAACATCCGTATTGCATGCTGTCTCACGAGAAAGATTCAAACTACAAGCTTCAACTGCAATACATCTAACATTACATATACCTCGGCAATAACTAATCATCATTTCCATTTTCAATCACTCACATAATCGTCAAATAAAGAAATTTATATACTTGAAAGTACCATTCTCACAGATAAACAAAAATCCACAAATAAAGTGACTACAAACCATGTGAATACGTACCACGCTCCAACTGTTCAACACGAGCAATTAAGGATTCATTTTCGGTAGAACCTTGATCCATGACTGAAAAGCAAAATCATATAGAACTATGTTAAAACTTCACAAAACTTAAAAGAAAACATTAATATCTTCATCCCACAAAACTCAAATTACTAAAACAACATACGCCTGCAGGCTGCAATCGCGTTGCACCCACGAAACAACTTCAGGAACAAAACCAATAAAGCTTGCAACTTTAACCACAGCGCACGATGATTCTAGACTTGGAACTACTAATTCAGAACTAATAACATTGTCAACGAATGTCTCAAATCCCCAACACAGTTAAACGATGAAATTCGTACCAAAAATTGCATCCCGCCGATTATTCGGCCATAAACTAAGGCACTAATATAAGAAAAACAAAAACCAACCAATTAAGGGCTCGTACAAGCAACAGCTGCACAAGAAAATCATAGAATTAGTTACCTGAAAATCAAGAGTATATTCGGAGCTCTAGAACATGGCGTCTCTTATTTCTCGTGTCCGCGGACGAGGCGTAATGATTGTCCTCTCTCTTTTCTTTTGATTAAATTAAATCAATCGGGCTGTAAAATTCTTTTCTTTGTTGATTTTCTTGAAATTGCACTTTCACCCACACAAAATTTAAAAGTTGCAAATTCACCCAACTGTATGAAATGGTTTTAATTTTTTCGAGCAAAATTGAAATAAGCACACCCTTTTGAGTTACCATCTGAAATTGATATGTCCATGCCTTTTGCATGAGGTATTACTCACTTTAACTTCGTACGAGCCTCATCATTTTGTTATAAAAAGGATGTTTTAGGACTTATAAACCATTTAAATTCTTGATTTTCAATCAATGTGGGACGTTTATCTACATCAGAAATATTAGTTGATTTTACAATATGTTTATTGATTGATTCATGTTTTATCAATTTACTAATATTAATGTAATATATAATTATCATTTTTAAAAATATAGATATACAAAAGATTGTATGTACAATACATTTTATTTTTATTCTGACTGAACAATTGTGAATCGCCTTACGAATTCAATTCAAATTGTGTACCTGTAATGAATTTCATGTCAACACTGATTTTATAATTTGGGGATGGATCAAGTTTAGTAGAGACTCACTGGCAAAAAAGTGTGGGACCCGAATTGCACTAATTGAAAGTTAATTTGTTAATATGGATTTTAACTTTCTTATGCCCATCCGGAAAGAATTAATTTCATTTTTAATGCGGAATAAGGATACATATAATAATAACAAAAATAATAGCTTCTTCCAATTAGTATTTTGATATTTTATTAATACTATAAAATAGTATAATTAGTTCAATGTTAAGATATTTTCATTCAACTGTTAGAAAAAAAATGTTAAAAGGTGTCCATGAACCATGAACAAATACATTTGAGTGGGGAAGTAGGATTGTTGTGACTTGTGGCCCTCGTGTAACAGTTGAATTCCTATCATTCATCCAACTTCCGTCCCAAGTACCATCAATAAGAATATAACTAAAGTACAATTCAAGAAATCAACAATGCATTGCAAGAACTCAATCTGGCTTGTACATTTATTCCATTATTCCAAAAGGAAACACTGCTAAACAATTTTGATTGACAGGTTATGAAGTATTTGTCTTAGGCTTTCTGCTGCTTTAGTTTCAAAAATGGAAGAACAAAAAGCGCTGGATAACACATCCAGTTGCTACTGTTCTCATCTCCTCACATTTGCTCCTGCAGATCTCACTCTCCAATTCTCTTTAACTCAGTACAAGAACTTCAGCAAACAAGCAACAATTACCTACAATGGACTAACATACATCTGATAAGGGAACGCCGACAAAGCCTGCCAGTCCCGTCACCTGCTCCGGGAACACCCCCCCAAAACGAAAACGAATACTATATGCCGAATATTGTTTGCTATATTTACATTCGTTGAGCAAGTCCGTTGGAGACACACAAACAACTATGCTTCAATCAGAGAGAATTCTAAGGGACCAGTCATTGTACCAAACTTCATCACACATGGACCATCTGTACATTCTGTGTGCAACAAAAGAGAAAGTGTGAGTAGATGACATGTCTCAAAGTGGAACAAAATCGATACAAATTACCACATAAAATTTATACATACTTCCAAGTTGTGACATCAAACGGTGAAATAACAAACAGGGACTCCCATAATCTAGTTACTGCATTAATTTGACCATGGATCATGATCATATAGCATACAGTAATAACACAAGTTGCATAATGCAATGAATAGGAGTGGTGAATAATGGCACTGATGTCAGTGGTGGCATGAAATAGTTGTTGTTACCTCGAGTCTAGCAGAGGCACATGAATTAAGTAGTTTCCCGTGGAGGTTTATTAGGGAATTCTAAATTAGGCTATATCTTTAAGACAGCAGAGAGATTGTTGTTCCTTTTCAACTTCAGTTAACAGGCATATCAATTCGCTTTCTTTAAAACGGAAGAAAAATTGTCTGGTTTTAGCTTCACTTGCGGAAGGAGGAAGGAGGACTTCCGACAAAGCAACCAGGAAATAATCTTCTGGAGCTAGCTAAAGTTTCAGTTGAACAGTTCCTAGCATTTGCCAATGAAGGTAACATGCAAGTAGATAAGAGATAATATAAGCTAGATCTCTATGCCACGATGCATTTTTATGGAAAATGAGAGAATAGGTAACCGGAACACCGCACTTGGATAAGAAATATTGCCTTCCTGGATAGTTTTCCGTTTTCGATATCCAGCAAACTTGCAACAAAATTCCGCATGAATTTCTTACTCTAAATGGAATTTTACAAACTTGCAGCAAGCAATATACGAATTTTCATGGTAAGGGGAACGAACGCGACAAATATCTTACCATCCTAGGAGTGTTTCTTCCTTTCAGCGTCTTCAATGCTGCCTCTGCAAAAGCCTGTGCCGCTTCAGCATCAGCTTCCGCGGCCTCAGCCTCCCGAGCCGCCTCTTCAGCTTCAGCCATAGCAGCTTCTGCTTCAGCAACTGCTTGAGCTGCAGCTGCCGCAGCTTCTTGGGGAGTCATACTCCTCATCTTGGCCAACTCTAAATCAATCTGAGATTTTGTCAGACTAATGTCATCGCGGTCAATTCTGGGAGAAATCCTCTGTCTTCCTTCCACAGGAATAGAAGGATTCCTTCTTCTTTCAGATAATGTGGAAGGTGCAGCTATTTTATATTTGCGTTTCATCTGCAAAAGACAAACAGCCTCCAAATTGAACTCAAGTAACTTAAATAAATCAACTAAGTTTTCAAGAAAATAAATTGTGGCTACGTATTACACAATAAAGGAAGAAAAAAGAAAATGGCAACAAGAAGGATCTGGAGCAATGTGAAAGTCACCTTAATAAGTTTTCCAGTGGCAGCCAAATGTTTCAACTTTGCAGACAATATCCTCTTAAAGTTTGGAGGTGCCCAGTATTGATCCTATGTGGAAAAGAAAGAGTTGTAAGATTACAAGAGCTAGTTAATGATGAACTGAATTAGGGCGATACATACTTCCAAAGTTAGATTCCAGAAGACTAGAGCTAAGCCATGAAAAATTAGGTAAAAAGATGCACGCAGGTCTACAATGAGAAGACAGCAGAGGTAGGGATTACCACACATCCACTCATCAACCTAACTGCTCAAAAGAAAAACAATAAAAGCTTACAGGATTTTCCATTATTATTAAGAATGAATACAACACAAAAGTATATCACTAAGTGCTCATATGACCTTCATAAGAAACTGAACCATATCCCAGTATTCTGAATTGATTTGCCTCTTACATCAACTTCCAAAGTAAAATACCTAGATTTCAAAATGCCAAAAAAAACCCAAATCCATTAGCCATTTAACTTACACTAACAAGAGGAATGCTTTCCACCTTGGAAGTCATAATGGCAGTCAACCAGGCTTTTAAGCAGTACAAAGAGCTAAAAATACTTCTATAGTCTGATTTCTGGCAAAGCGGCAATTTCAGTCCCACGAACAGTTACTATACTAACTCAAATACAGATAACTGTTTCTTAAATAAGAAACAACAAGCAACAAGAGGAAAGAATAAGTGTTCTCCACATTTACATTCCTCACCTATCATTGTTACCCTTGGCCCAGAGCCCTCAAGAAACATAATCAACTCATCAAATCCAACAAAAAGGGTCAGGTCCTTGTGGAAACTATTGTGCTTCCCTTGTAACCATCAAAGGACTCTGGAGATTCTCTCCAGATCAAATGAGGCCCGTTAGAGTTTTGCTATAAACTACAATGAACTTGCGCCATTAAACTAATACATCAACCAAACATAGAAAAGGAGTTCATCTAATAAACTAATAAATTTATTTAATAAAAAAAGAAAGAGCACCTCTATGTATGCGGCAATGGATGTCTTGTTCGAACCTCCAGGCTCCCTCAAGTTGTTTATAGCCTCCATGATGAGATTGTCCAGCCTATTGTAACGTAAAAACATAAACATCCACTGTCAGTGATCCCTGGCATTTCAAACACAACTATCTTAATTACGACCAAATAACCACCCAGTAGTTTTGTGAAAAACGACAATCATCAGAAACTCGCTCATCAACTGGATTCTTGCCTTATTATTCCACAAGCAGTTTTAAATCACAAAGCAATTGAGATCTAGCAATAACACTAAGTATCTCACTCCCAGTTCGAAAGATATATCAAACTCTCTAGAAATGGGACTTGTTTTCTCAAAAGAATTAATATGATTAAAAGAAGTGAAAACAGAAACAAGTTATCATGTACAATTCAGCAATGTAATGTAACTGGAGTTGAAACCAGTGTGGCACTGTCAACTTGTAAATGAAATGTCTAACCTCATGATGGATCTCTTTGGCCCATCATTTGGTGAAGAACCACCTGAAGGAGCAAGAGGCCTGGCGTCAACTATTTCGTCTTCACTTTGACTCAAGGCTGAAAGAGCCATAGAGCTCTCTCCATGCTTAGGGGCAGGGTGCATCCTCTTTAGTGCTAACCTGGCCCTCTCCCTTGAGCCCCATCCGTTGGCCATGACACTCATGTTCCTCCACTTGTCCTAACAGACATCAGAACAACACTATTACAAAATCAGAAACAACTATAAATGTCTATAACTGATAATGCCAACGGAAATATCATACTATTACCACGACAAAAATATGCTGGACTAAAAATGTACCTTCAGATCAACATTGGATCGCAGATATAAAACTCCACTGAATTGTGGGTCCTTTAGAATCGTACGCCATTTCCCAGGCCCATGCTTAAGTACTCCAGCTTTAAGAGCTGCTTCTTCCTCTGGAGTCCACTTTTGTTTGGGCGCCCCCATTTGTTATCAACCTCTGAAAATTCTTCAGAAGATATCAACTGGCCAGAAAAACTGCATCAAAACAATCAGCTAAAGATATTATCTCCTCATTTCCCATCAGTTCATATAAACTCAAACAGCTCAGCATTACCCCCACGATCAACAATCACAAGGCCAAAAGAAAAAAGGCAGATAAAAGAGCAGAGAGACTAACTCTCTTTCCTAGCATTTAACAAAATAAAACTTCACCTGACGAATTGCTTGGGCTTGACATATAAAAACAAACAGATCACTTTTTGTTGATTTCTTAGGAAAATGACGTAGAGTCAAAAAATAATAAGTAAAAAGAAATCATCACTGATCAGATTTCCATTACCCTGATCAAAATCCCTTTGAATTCAAAAATCTCCTCGATAAATCTACAAAATTCCAGTCAAAAAATCGGTCGCATTTACATGGAGCAAAAGGTAAATAGTATTCGCGAAACCGCAGAAGCCGAAACCCTAACCCTAATTTTGCAACAGGTAGAGCAATATATCGAAATTGGGCTGAACGCGTAGCTGAAATCAAAAATTAAACGAGGATAGACCAAATACTACCTGAAAAATTGGAGATTGCTGCTCTGATTTGAAGGTCTAATTACCAGAATTCGGAACGCCTCTTTTTGTTTTTTTTCCTTATCTAATTTCCCCTACGTCTATGTAACTGTATGCATAGGTATGACTACCGTATGAGGGTGCAAATTAACGGTATTTGTGCGTATTTTCTCTTTATCTTCCACGTGGGTTGGCGGACTTGCTTAAATAACCAAAAAAGCTTCATGCCCATTAAAATAACCAAAAAAGCTTAAATAAGAAGGCCAATTCCAATCTCATCCCCCCAAAATCAGATACATTGCAGTAATAATAAAGGCTAAATACACTTTGCCCCTCAATTGTTCTTAGTATAAATTTATTTTATTAATTAATAAATATGATATTTATTTTTTTGATTGGCACAAAATTATCTTTTCTATTCTCAATAATTATAATATATTTTGATATTTTAAATATTAAATTATTTTTTAATCAAAAAATTATTAAGTGAATAATTTAATTAAAAGTGAAGTAATAAAATAATATATAATAGATACATAATAAATATAATATCCCAACAACTCATATATACTTAAGAAAAGAAATTTACAATATATATATATATATATATATATGCTTAACCAAAATTTTAAACACTTTTAGAGAAAATAAAAAGATTAAAAAATATATTTTATCATATTTTTAAAATGGAACATATAATCACTCTTGTTTATCTAAAAAAATTAAATAGTAAATAACTTAATTTTGTTACCACATTGATACAACTGAATGACATGAATCATGATGTGGATGCGTAGCATGAAAATTTCATATAATGTGATCTGTAATATGCTTATTTCCAACTGGTCCTCAAACTTATGTTAGATCAAATCATAATATAATTAGAGTGGAAAATAAAACTGTAAGGCCCGTCTCTGCATAAAATGACCTTTAATAAACATAAACTGAATTACCAAAAATGTCTTTAACAGGAGCATTTAAAAATTACAAATTCCCACATAAACTGTATATTCTGAATAACTTAAGCATCTTGAGATGATATGGCACCCAATAGAATCGTGCCAACAGTCGTCCAGATCAACACGTTTTTACAGAATTTTCTTTAATTTTTTTTCTCGCTAAAATCTCTTTGATAATGAGATGTCAGAAAATATATTGAAGCCACGTGTGATCTGGGAACCATAACATATATATAATAATGTGATTTCAATTTCAGCCCATCACTAAAATTTAACATTAGTCTCTACACATTAAAAACCCACATCCTATTAGATACATTAAGACCCGAATTATTGAAATCTTATTTGATCATTTTATTTGGTTTAAATTTCGATAGCCCATAATACACAATTATTTTACATATACGCCCAACGTTGAATTAAGAATCCAACATAGTTATCTTTAATCATAAAATTTACTAGATTTTGAGCCATCTAGTCCGAAATATAATTGCAACCAAAAAGATATTTTATCTTTTATATTCAATTTAAATAAGTATGCCATTAATTATCGTTATTCAAAAGTTTGACTCGTTTTTTTAGCTAAATTAGTCGGTAAACTAATTCAAATTCATTTTTGTTTTTAAGATGCTTTGTTGTTTTTCTACTTATTAATTACTTAAAATTTTAATTTGAATTACTATATTTTATTTTCTTATATTTTAAAATTTTACATAATTTGTAATTTATTTATAGGAATACAATTCTCCCATGCCTTAGCATGGGTACGTATTCATGACTAGCATTTAGATAAAATTGTGGACATACAATCTAACATGTGGAGCATTTATTTGTTAGGTACAAAGTTGCATGCCGACGGCAATCTTGTAACTAAATACTAAATAATTGTTAGCCACCTATTTTATTTTTATAATTAAAAAAATTATATACATATATAGTAAGAAGAAGACAACGAAGAAAAACCTGCAACGAGAAAGATGCCATGGGTCAACTAAATTAATTAATAATTTAATAATTACACATAATGATCGGAAACAATTTTAGAAATATAGTGTGAGAATTATGAGTAAATTTCAAATACTTTTTTTTGTTTAGTATGGGAAAATAGATTGAAAAGAAAAAACTAATTATTATAATTTTACTGTATAACCCTTCTCTTTATTTTGTATTAGTAAATAAATAAATTAATATTATACTAATATAGTTTAGTATATAAAATTTTTTAAAACCTTATTAAAAAATATTTTATCAAACAAGAATAAGAAATTTTCTTGTTAATAAAAATATTCAATTAAATGAGTATTGCTCATTTATTTTAAATTGTTTATTTCCTAGCAAATTAACAACGTTGAAATGTTATTTGCCTATTTATTTTTAAGAATATAGTGTTCATTCTTTAATTAGTTTAGAGAAATTAGGAATTAATGGCAAATAATTTTCTTCTTTGACAGAGTTTTGCTCTTATGTCTTTTCACAATAGGAATAAAACACTTAGACTATATTTGAATTGATGGATTTAAAGTTTAGATTAGTGTTTATATATTATTCACATTTTATTTATTTTAAATTTTACTATGCCAAGTAAATTATAATAAAAATATCTTCTATCAAATTGATTGTGTTAAAATATTATTTTGCATTTAATCTTTTTATTGGATATATAGTCTGTTTCCTACTTGGTCATTTACTTGATTCATCCCTTGGACTTGTTGTTGGTCATGTGTGGCGACTTAGCCAAATAATTCGAGTGAAGTTTGTTCCTCTCAAAATAAAACAAAAAAAAAACAGAAAAAGATAGTGCACATGAGAAGCAAAAGGAAAAAGAAAAATTGCTTGCTTGCTCAAAACATGGTACCGCATCAAATATTTACTTACAAGATAGTAGGAAACAACTACATAGGATCTCTAGGAAACAACTACATACTTTCTCTGTTTCTGGTTTCCTTAATATATAATTATGATCTAAGTATTACAAACATGCTTGGTTCTATTTGCAGTAGGCAAGATTTACACCGACGGCGAACCCATCGACAAATCCACGGAATGTGTTGTTAAGCAGACTCTTTCATTCAGATCATCTTCACCGCTAACTTAACTGCAAAAACAAAGAAGTAAACTTGAGCAAAATCAACCATATAAGAAAAGTATGCAACACATAATGGCATGTAAACTATAGGACAACCTATATCCTTCTCTGCCATTTCTACCCAAAAAGCAACCTTTGTCCCCATCCATTTCACCTCTACTGATTTTACCCCATATTTAAAAATCAAGAAATATTGAGACCATTTTATTATCCTTTGCATAATTCAAACCCAAAATTCGGACTGATTTCTATTATGCCTTCACGTTCTCAACATTCTAATAGGGAAAGCAATAGGATTATGAATTCCAAGGCCACTTTAAACATGACGGACGCAAGGCAGTTCGGAGTTGAGGCCTACACGAGAGATAATACTCCAATGTTTTTGTAGATTTATTATTGGTCTGTTCATTATGTTAGCTTTTGGCCTCATGTTGCTTTCTCAGAACTTTTTGTTTGTCATACATTTGCATTTTTTACAAATTTTACAAAAACACCATATATGTCCATACCATTGACATCTAACATTTGAAGGTGTATCACAAAAAAATTTGTTGAAAAATCATTTATTACACAATCACACGAAATTCAGAAATCAAATACTGCATACTAAATTGCAAAACAGTCGAGATGCCAATCTCATTATTTGTGTTAAAATCACTTGTATATATATCTTAAAAGACTTTTATCATTTATCAAAATAAAAGATAGTGATGGATGCAATTTGCTAAAAAATAGTGTACTTTTTTGGAAGTCTAAACAAAGATGGTGATGAATGCAATTTGCTTAAAAACAGAAAACTTAATGCAGCTTAAAATTTTCCAAAGAGCTGCAAAAACTGTTTTGAATCCAATTCTTTTTTATGGAAATAAAAATCAATAACAGATTTCCTTGAAAATCCAAAAACGTGACTTATTCATATATTAATAAAAAATAATTAAATGAATATATGCCCATGAATAATCAAATACAAAAAATATTCTAAACGCTGTAAATTTATTTTAAATAATTTGAAAGAAATTACTGCAATTCAAGCTGATTTTGAGAATTAAAGAAGACCACAACTGATTTTGAGAATTAAAGAAGACCACCCACAAGAAAAACAAATCTTTGAGTCAAAGAGAAAAATTTATTTTAAGAACTTTACGTGAAAACAAAAGAACACTTGACAAGGAAAACAAATCTTTTGGGCAAAAGAGAGAAACAATTTTCTAGTAATACATTTCAACTTATCAAAACTTTGTGTTCCTTAAAAATCATTGATGAACTCTTGGACGTACATAATAATACTCACAAAAGTTTTACCAAGTAATCTTGAAAAATATATTTTTAATTGGCATCTCGACAACTGTTCCACATTAGCATAGCATTTAATCCCAAAGTTCGCAAATAAAAAATAATTCATGATTGTATAATATAGATGTTCCAACATACTATTCTGTAATACACCTTCAAAAATAAGATGTTAATAACAAGAACTAACATGGTTTTTGTAAATCATACACAAATGTCAAATGTATTAACAACAAAAAGTTTTAAGGCAGCTCATGAAGAAAACCCAACATAATAAACGAACCAAAAATAAATTTACAAAAAGATGAGGTATTTGTTCTCTCATTAAGGTCTCAACTCTATACTTGCATCATTCACATTTTTGAGCAGCCTAAAAAATCCCTAATCCCATACTTTCCAAACCAGAATGGAGAAAGCACGGCTTTCCAAAGAAATCAGAGCAGCAAATTTTAGGTTTGAATTATACAAAGTATAAAATCAATGGTCTCAACCATTCTTGATTCCAAAATATAGGAGAAAAATCAGCAAAGAAGAATTGATAGGGGCCGTTGGTTGCTTTTCAGTTAGAAACTTGAAGAGAAGACTATGAAGATACGTAAGGCTACCATTAGGTTCTAAAATGTCAACAAATTCCCACACAATTCTTATCGATATGAGGTTATCTAGTTTGCACCTAATTGGCAAACCCAATTCAAACTCTAGCCTTCAATCTTTTAATAAACAAGTATGAAAAACCTATACTAACTTATATGCTTCACTTTAATGCATGTGGAGAATGATGTATCAGGTAGGGTGATGCCCTTTGCTAATTGAACGCTATATGTGTTAGGGCTAAAGAAAACCAGATATCACCTCCAACATTAGTTCAATATGGTCCAATTTTTATTTGAAAATCTCTTAAAATTTCACTTTATATGTACGGATAGAAATTCACCAATAAATAAATACTCACCTTACCTAGTCAATGGGTTGTGGGACCCAAAACCTATCGAACAATTTCACAATTTTAATGCAATTAGAAACAAACTTGCAAATAAATATGGGTTTCAGCGAGACTTCAGTGACGGCATTGCCTGCATCAAATTTAGAGTATAGTGCTTTTTTCAACAAATAAAACTTGCAAATAAAAGAATTGATAACAGCAATTCCGTGTGACTCTATTGAATCTCTGTACTTTGTATCAAGACAGAATTACGAACAGACATGGAAGAAAACAACATAGATACAACATTGTAGCACTCTCCAATTAAAAGGCATAAGAACAAATACCGCACTTGATGCACTTGAGAAAAGATATTTTGCTGGCCCATCAATTGAGCAAGTATCAATTGGTTTACAAAGTTCCATTACAGTCCAAAGAGGAAATTGAGATATTTAAAGTCAAGCTCATATTCAGCGAATCACATATATGCATTAAGAAAGAAGATAAGTGAACTTGATCGGCAACAAAGATAATAGCAGGAAATACAAAGTGTTACTTACTGTTCCTAAAGTAGGTTCATAGTTGCTGATCTAAGTGAAGATACATGTGGGGTCCCATTAGTTTCAAGCAACTGTCTTATGCTAGATTGTGTAAGATAATCGACATGGTGTGACTAACAAAAATCATCATATTTCTAGTATAGCCTAGCCCCATATATCAACAACTGCAGCCAAACATTTTCAGAAACAAAGTCCCACGTAAACCAAGGATCATTGGCAGCAATTTATACAGATGGAAAATGAAAATCATGGCCAATACATTCACACAAGCAAAATATATTAACAACTGCAACCAAATATATTAGTAAATAACATTTCTGAAACACAACATTCATGCAAATTATAACATTGCTAGACTCACATTCTTTCCCAACCTAATGGTAGGGAAGATCAGCCAGCGGACAAAGATGACAATCTAATCCAAAGCCTGCAGGTTCTCCTGGCAGATTTGGAAAAACAAAGGTTTTGCCCTAGGAGTTACTATATCATTAACACTCGTGAAAACTTGATTCGAAACAATGATTAATGCATGCATTATTAACAAAGAACATGTAAAAGACCAAAAGATTACCAATTCAATGCCAGTAGTCTCGTCGATTCGAGTCCCTAAACCCAACATAAGTTTCGTTCCCACTCCATCTCTATACGAACCCCCTGTGAAAGCATTTGGATGCAATTAAATAACATTATAAGATGGGAAAAGACCAATGAAATCAGAGCCAAAAAGAAAAAAGGAAAAGCTAGACACAGAAAGTGCAAGTGGAATAAGCAAAGCCAAATCTGCCTTCAAGAAAGAAGCTCTGAAAAACAAGACTGCCAAAAAATTGACCAGTTTGTGAGTGTAGGCAATATGTATTAATATCCCTCAAGACACTAGCGATCAAAATGACAACAGGATCACTACTGAATATAATCATATGAAAAAACAACCATACCCAAAGGGAAAAGCCTTCAAAACCTCCAATTCAGAGAGCCATCTTGCCTATTCTCTGAACAAGTTCTGATCCAGCAACAATGTCCACACCAGCATCCTTGTATGTAAGTCCCAGACACTTGTCCGCAGACTGCAGTCGTAATCCAAGACATACAATAGAGCCCATGTGTAAATGAAATTCAAGAACCTTGAAATAACAAATCGAGACCTTAAAAAAGACAAAAAGGAAAAAGAGTAAGGCCGTGTAATTTCACAATTCAGTGACACTGAAAAGTACTCGTATTAAATCTTCCGTTGGGAAGACAGACTTCCTTTAACCAAGATACTCTTAAGTTCACAATGCAAGAACCCATAATTCAAGAAACTTAAAAGAACTCTTATGCAATGAGTTGATGTCAGACTCTCAAGAAATACCTTAAGAAAGAAGAGATCGAGGCTGAGGGCAGTCGGCGGAGGCGGCCGGACGTCTGAGACGATGTTCAAAAACGCCGCTGTTAAAAAAGAAGGGCATGTCAATGTGAGCGCCCTCTTGCTTTTCTTCTGCACTATTTTTGATTTTTCAAAATCTAGTCGTGGATGTTCCTCTTATATAAATATGCGCCGGCGCGGGGAACACAACGGTAAAGTTTTTTTGTTCTTTTCTTTCTTGAAATCACAATTGGTAAAGTTGGGAAGATTAGGTTTCACTGTGGTTTGAGGGTGAGAAAGTGACAGACCCGTGAACAAGATGATGATTTCAAGGGTAAATTGCATTTTTGCCCCTGTATTATCATCAAAATGCAAAGAACCCCTATATTAAAAAAAATAGGTTAAAAATTCGATATTTTTATTAATCTTGTGTAGAAAGTTATTCCTGTTAGGATCTGGCGAAGAGCGAGAAATATTAAAAAATGCTATATCAATACAATATTATATCATATGATATCAATTAGAAAAATCCGCACCATTGTCGTGTTAATACATTAATATATGACTGGCATGTGTTGAATTAAAATATAATTAAATCATACATAATTTAAAAATATAATCACATATAACCCACACATGTAGGTGAAATAAGTGCATGTTATAAAAAAAATGGGGTTAAATGCAATTTACTTATCTGATATACGAAATGAGCAAATATCCCCTTATGACAATACATGAAACAATTTTACTATTTTATTTTTTATAGAGGATTTTTTGCTCATTTATATTATGCAATTTGATATTTTCTTTTTACATGTAAGTGTTTATGTAGCGGATGAAAGACTAATTAAAAAAATGTCCAATCAATAAAATCCTCAAATTAAAAAATCTCAATTCTGTTCATCCCACCATATTTTAGCCACTTTTAAAATCGACGATCAGAATCTTGCAATTGTAAAAAATCAATTAATTCGAGGTTACTATTTTGCCACCTCTTATATACATGACAGTAAAGTCAATTAAAGCTTAAAAAATCCCACTATTCAATTTCGGCATTGGATCTTCTATTTCATCTCCTATTGCTTTTTGAGATGATTGTCGTGTGGATAATCTTAAGTGAGAGAAAATGTGGTGTAAAAATCGTGGGGCAAGAGAGAGAAAATATATAGAAAAAGTAGATCGAAATAAAAAATTAAAAAAGATAAAATCTATGGCAAAGAGATAGAAAATTATCGATAAAAAATAATTAATGATAATTTTAATATTATCACAAATTATATTTATTTAGTGGCAAGAATTATTATTTTATTACAACAATGAATTTTAAAGTTTTATTGAAGATAATTATTTTATAAAAATTATAATTAGTTTCTAATTGTAAAAATTAACTCTTATATTTACCAGTTCAGTAACTCTTGAGAGAGTTAATGGTCGTGAACAAAAAAATAACGCCAAGAGAGGTAGTACAGTTAGTGAGCTGGTAAATACAGGAGTTAATTAAGTGAACTAGCAGATATAATTATTTTGTAAAAACTATTCTTTAACTTAAGAAAAAGTATTTTAAATACATTTGAAAAAAAATATATCACATCAACTATAATCATTATATATTATTTTATCTCACAATTAATTATGTATTAAAAAAATATTGATTATACTACAAAAATAATGATTATTTTATATTATTATATCTATCTTTCATTAACGCGTATTATTATTGAAAATACATTAATAAGTAACTTAAAATCATTATTATTGAAAATATTAATGAGTACGTGAATGTAGCTTTTAAAATAGTATAACATATTTAATATTTTGTAATTGTTGTAAATAAAAAATTTGCATTTTTGGCACAAGAATATCATCTAACTATGAGAATCAAGACGTCATTTATTATTTGACCTAGCCAAGTATTTTCCACACTCAACCAATTACATAATTAACTTAAGAACAGTGTCTCTTTATATCTCAAAATGTAAATAGTTTAGGCTGTAATTACTTGCGAGTAAAATATGTTTGATTGAGATAAGATATTAAAATTATGATTAAATACTTTTTATTGATAATTTTCTATTTTCTTGTAGTAATAAAAAATAAATTTTGGTCTCCTATCTATCGACGGTTGTCATGAGGGATAATGGCACATGCGACAGGGAAGACAACAACCATAAAAGTGCCACACATAACTGCTATCATCAATCAGCCTGAGCGCATATATTCCCGTTCTTCCGTGACGCACATTGTCTGCTAGTCTGCCGCACGTAAGGTGCTGCCTGCCGCACAACTTGATGTCGTCTAAACATTGGATGTTGCCTGCGCGTGCAACTTCCTGTCTTTTGAACGTTGTGTCCTACATGAGTGCATGACATCCGGTCTTACTGCAAATGCATGCGGCCTGTGTGGGCGGCACCTTTCTTTGTTGCAATTCAAGTGCTATCTTCACTAAACTCGGGTACCATTTAGCCAACCCCCGCAACCTTTCATGCAAAGCCCCTATCCACACATACCCACAATCATTCACCACTGTAGAACAAGGCTACGACACCAACGTATTGTTGCTCACACCTCTGGATGGCTAATCGTCACTCTAATACGATAAACAGTCTGCCTTAAACTGGTTCAACACTTAACCAGCTCGAGTGCCACACCATGCTGGCACCCATGCACACTGACAGGCAAACCTGCCATGCCAACGTCTGATAGAGCTTCAAGGGGCTTACAGGAGCATCGTCTAAGACTGATCCGCCATTTGCTTCCAAATATCAAGAATGCTGAGGCATGGCCTTCTCAGGTAGTATAACATGTCCCCTTTCTTCCAGATTACCCCATCCACCATTAACACCCTGTCTTCACAATATTGATTTCTTCTTTACATGGATGGGAAATCAAAGAGTGTAGCAGGCCTAGCGTAGCGATCGAGGGAGAAAGCGGCTTCCTAGTTGGAAAGCGCGAGAGACCGACTAAAGGGGGGGGGGGTTACAGGGGGGTGTCCCCCTTGTTTGGCGTCGTAAACTATATACCAGTGCCCCCTACCAGATTACTATAACTAAACTATATGCCCCAATCCCCTTTAAACGACACTTTTTTGACTACATCATTTTAGAAGCGGGCTCGGGATCTTTACAATCTATAAGGCAACTCAGAAGACCATAATAGTCTAGAGAAAGCTCATAAAGAAAAATTATTCGTAGCTTCCTTGCAAGCAGAATTACCAATCCAGGGCCTTCATCAAATCGAAGTGCTTCTTACACATATCTACGAACTTCGGATGCCATGAAAACGCTGCAGGTGCAGGACAACCAAGAGTATGAAACTTCATCGTCTGAAAAAATTGACTGCATTTTTTTCTCAATTTTATCGGCCACAAATTTGAGAAGTTTTGCTTAATGATGCCCCCTCCTTGTTTCGAATTTTCCATTTCCTTGTCTGTCCGTCTTTTTTTTTGTGGTGTCTGGGTGTGGTGTGTGTGTGTGTGTGCATGCACGTGTGCTGTGTGGGGTGTGTGTGTGTGCGCATGTGTGTGGGGGGTGTGTGCGTGCGTGTTGGGTGTGTGTGTGTGTGTGTATGCGTGTGGAGTGTGTGGGTGTGTGTGTGTGTTTGGGGTGGGGTGTGTGAGTGTGTGTGTCACGATAGGACATGTTTTACTTTCATTTTGAACATAGAAAAAGTGAGGTGTTGCTTTTATCTTCAGCGCCAACGAATGTCATCTGCGTCTTGTTACATTTGCCATCCTCCTTCAATTTCTAAGTCTTCATTTTATCTACACAACCTTTTTTCTCGTGCAGGATGTCACCATAGTTTTGCAATATTTTATACTCATTACGGGTACTGTGTGTCTTTGTGGTCTATTTATGTCCTTTGTAATATTTTTGTGTGCTTGCATAGATGTGTATCCTCATTTTTGTTTACTTGATATTAAAGAGTATTTATTGAAATAAGAGCAATAACAGGATAGGAGAGAGTGTATTGCCCTCTTCTTTTTTCCTTTCAATATATCTCGTTAGCAAGAGTGGTCTTGGATTGATTTAATTTACTAGAGGGGATATAGTAAGGAAAAATGAGTGGAGGATTGATAAAATCTGATAACTGCCTTGGGTGGTTATGATATGCTAACCAATTCTTGAATTGGTTGACAGCGACCATTACAAAATGTTGTATTTTTGAACCTGACTTTGGTGTATTTAGCCATTTTGATTTTCTTCCTGCTAATAGCGGTTTCTATAATTTTCACCTTTGAATCACATGGTAGTTTCTGTGGCATCACCGTGATTTTTGGTACTCGCATAGAAGAGGGAGAATGGTGCTTTTTTTCCTTTCAATGTATCTCGTTAGCAAGAGTGCTCAGTGTGCGCTATTCAATCTTTAATCTGGTGATTGATGAGCTTCTTGATGAAAACCACTTTAGCTTAGTAGACAATGCATAGTTTGCTGCATTTGTTGTTTTTCAGTTTGATGTAATGTATCATTGTAATTGTTTTATTATTTTGGTTGTAATAATTCTGATACTTACTGAGTATGATATGTGTGATTCCGACATGTGATCGGTCCTGTTAGTTGAAATATTGCAGTGATGCTTTGTAATTTTATTAAGTTTAAAGTTATTTTACTTGTTGGTTGCTATTCGATGCTTTGGGAGAAGCCTGCCTGTGGGCATCAAGAAGAGCTTAACTATTACTGCTCTATTAAACCCAGTGTTATTATTGGAGCAAAGAAAGTTGCAACATTTCCCAGTGTGTTTTCATATGTTAATAGTATTAGGGCAATGATTTTTTCATTAATATTATCTAGTTTCTGGATCAATCTCTCTAAAAATTAAGATCTATTGTAGTAGGTTTCTATTGAGATCATAATGTCAACGAATATATTTTTATATGTTATAATCAGCTACTGTATTTCTTTTTCAATTTTATAGGCCACAAACTTGAGAAGTTTTGCTTAATGATTCCCCTCCTTGTTTCGAATTTTTTATTCCATCTTTTTTTTTATGTGGTGTTTGTGTATCTGTGGGGATGTGTGTGTGTTTGTGCATGTGGGGGTGTGTGTGTGTGTGCGCGCGTATGTGTGGGGTGTGTGTGTGTGTGTGTGTGTGTGTGTGGTGTGTGTGTGTGTGTGTGGGATGTGTGTGTGTGCGTGTGGGGTGTGTGGGGGGTGTGTGTGTGTGTGTGTATGCGTGTGGAGTGTGTGGGTGGGTGTGTGTGTTTGGGATGGGGTGTGTGTGTGTGTGTCACGATAGAACATGTTTACTTTAATTCTGAACATAGAAGAAATGAGGTGTTGCTTTTGTCTTCAGCGCCAACGAATGCCATCTGCATCTTGTTATATTTGTCATTCTCCTTCAATTTCTAAGTCTTCATTTTTATCTACACAATCTTTTTTCTCGTGCAGGATGTCACCATAGTTTCGTAATATTTTATGCTAATTACGGGTATTGTGTCTTTGTGGTCTATTTTTGTCCTTTGTAATATTTTTGTGTGATTGCATAGATGTGTATTTTCATTTTTGTTTACCTGATATGAAATAGTATTTATTGAAATAAGAGCAATAACAGGACCGAAGAGAGTGCATTGCCCTCTTCTTTTTTTCTTTTAATATATCTCGTTAGCAAGAGTGGTCTTGGATGGATTTAATTTACTAGAGGGGATATAGTTAGGAAAAATGAGCGGAGGATTGATAAAATCTGATAACTGCCTTGGGTGGTTATGATATGCTAACCAATTCTTGAATTGGTTGACAACGACCATTACAAAATATTGTAGTTTTGAACCCTGACTTTGGTATGTTTAGCCATTTTGATTTCCTTCCTGCTAATAGCGGTCTCTATAATTTTCACCCTTGAATCACATGGTAGTTTCTGTGGCATCACCGTGATTTTTGGGTACATGGAAGAGGGAGAATGTGCTTTTGCTCATGAATTGGACTAGCTTCTACAGTGGGTGATATGTCATGTGCTTTTAGGGTTCCTCTAAACTGCTGCTCAGTGTGCGCTATTCAATCTTTAATCTGGTGATTGATGAGCTTCTTGATGAAAACCACTTCAGCTTAGTAGACAATGCATAGTTTGGTGCATTTGCTGTTTTTCAGTTTGATGTAATGTATCATTGTAATTGCTTTATTATTTTGGTTGTAACAATTCTGATACTTACTGAGTATGATATGTGTGATTCCGACATGTGATCGGTCCTGTTAGTTGAAATATTGCAGTAATGCTTTGTAATTTTATTGAGTTTAAAGTTGCATTACTTGTTGGTTGCTATTCGATGCTTTGGGAGAAGCCTGTCTGTGGGCATCAAGAAGAGCTTAACTATTACTGCTCTATTGAACCCAGTGTTATTATTGGAGCAAAGAAAGTTGCAATATTTCCCAGTGTGTTTTACACATGTAATAGTATTAGGGTAATGATTTTTTCATTAATATTATCTAGTTTCTGGATCAACCTCTCTAAAAATTAAGATCTATTGTAGCAGGTTTCTGTTGAGATCATGATGTCAACGAATATATTTTTATATGTTATGATCAGCTACTGCATTTCTTTTTCAATTTTATCGTCCACAAACTTGAGAAATTTTGCTTAATGATGCCCCTCCTTGTTTCAAATTTTTTATTTCCTTGTCTGTCCATCTTTTTTTTTTATGTGGTGTTTGGGTGTCTGTGGGGTGTGTGTGTGTGCGTGTGGGAGTGTGTGTGTGTTTGTGCATGTGGGGGTGTGTGTGAGTGTGTGTGCGTGTGTGGGGGTGTGTGCGTGCGTGTGGGGTGTGTGTGTGTGTGTGGGGTGTGTGTGTGTGTGCGCATATGTGTGTGTGTGTGCATGGGGTGTGTGTGTGTGTGTGTATGCGTGTGGAGTGTGTGTTTGGGGTGGGGTATGTGTGTGTGTGTGTGTGTCATGATAGAACATGTTTTACTTTCATTTTGAACAGTCTAATACGATGAACAGTCTGCCTTAAACTGGTTCAACACTTAACCAGCTCGAGTGCCACACCATGCTGGCACCCATGCACACTGACAGGCAAACCAGCCATGCCAACGTCTGATAGAGCTTCAAGGGGCTTATAGGAGCATCGTCTAAGGCTGATCCGCCATTTGCTTCCAAATATCAAGAATGCTGAGGCATGGCCTTCTCGGGTAGTATAACATGGCCCCTTTGTACCAGATTACCCCGTCCACCATTAACACCATGTCTTCACAATATTGGTTTCTTCTTTACATGGATGGGAAATCCTCTCACAGCTACGCGCATGCATTTTGTGGAAAGAGGAGAAATTATTCGTTGCTTCCTTGCAAGCAGAATTATCAATCCAGGGCCTTCATCAAATCGAAGTGCTTCTTACACATATCTACGAACTTCGGATGCATTGAAAACGCTGCAGGTGCAGGACAACTGAATTTGATGATTTTTTACAAAGGCCCAAGTCGGGACCGAAAAATCTTATTATTTTAGAGAGTTTATTAATTTATAGAGTATTAATTTATAGTGGTTTTACTGTATCTCGTTAGCAAGAGTGGTCTTGGATTGATTTAATTTACTAGAGGGGATATAGTAAGGAAAAATGAGTGGAGGATTGATAAAATCTGATAACTGCCTTGGGTGGTTATGATATGCTAACCAATTCTTGAATTGATTGACAGCGACCATTACAAAATGTTGTAGTTTTGAACTTGACTTTGGTGTGTTTAGCCATATTGATTTCCTTCTTGCTAATAGTGGTCTCTATAATTTTCACCCTTGAATCACATGGTAGTTTCTGTAGCTTCACCGCGATTTTTGGATACTCGCATGGAAGAGGGAGAATGGTGCTTTTGCTCAAGAACAATTAATCAGTTATATATGTTGTAGCTGATGCTTGACTCATGCTTGTGTTTACATGTGGCTTACTGTTTATCAGGTAAACAATTAATCAATACGTGGACTCTGAGCATTTTTTTTCCATTGCTCAGCTAAGGTACAGTTGGACTTCAATACATTCATTTATATCATATTTGTTTTCCAGGCAAATGAGGTCTGTGCTTGATGTGATAACCAAAGGAAGACTAGTTCGTATTTTTGTTCCTTCTCTTACAACATAGTTCATCAATCAATATGACCTTGCTCAGAATTATTGAATTGATTGTTTCCCATATTGTTATTCCTGTAGCTAAAGCATATTCCAAGTAAATAATTGCAATACTCAAATCTTATTAAAATTTGAACCCTTTCAATAGTTTAAGAGATGTCTTAATTGACTTTAACTGTTTGTGGCGGCTATAGAGCTTGGTAAGTTATCCACTCTGCTCTTTTTGTCTGGATCCAACCTCAGATCAAATGATATTCTTAGATGATGGATTCCATGAGCAGCAGCAGCAGCAACAACAACAAACACTAGCCTGAAGATGATGAAACCATGAAGAAGACGAAACTGATATTGTAGACGCAAGATGAAGTCGCTATTGTCACACGCTTGTTTTATTTTTTCACTTCTTACGTCTGATGTGTATGCTGATTCATTTATTATCATGTCTATTCGGCCACGTCATTACATAGTCAGTTAATCTGTTAGTGATAGTTATAGGAGCTCATTTGTATATAAATCACAATCATCTTCTTCCTCATTGATATATACACGAATTCACAGAAAACAGAGCTTGAATGTTCATTTTCATGGCTTCCACTGTGTCATATCTCTTCAAGATCAGACTTTAACATGGTATCAGAGCCTTCCTTGTGAAGATCTCGGGGTGCTAAAACCAATTTTACTTCAATGGCGCATAGAGAATTGCTGAATTATGGCGGATTCGATTGTGAGTCCGAGCAGCAAAGCTGCTACAGAACAATTGGAAAGAGATGCACTATATATATATATCCCTCTAAGAATTCGAGCTTGACACTACCCTCTTCTCCGTTAGACGGAACAAACTTTCTACCATGGAGTCGCTCCGTTTATGTAGCGCTTGGGACAAAGATGAAACTCGGTTTCATTGATGGGATTTTCCCCAGACCAACAGCTGGTTCGGTGATCTTTGAACAATGGAGACGGGTGGATTTAATGGTCACGTCATGGATTTGGAATTCAATTTCCAGAGATTTTGTTGAGTCGTTCATGTACGTATCTTCCTCACGTGAACTTTGGCTTGAGATTCAAGGTAGATATGGGCGGAGCAATGGCCCTATGGTCTACCAAATTCAACGGGATCTATCACTGACTGCTTATGTGACCAGACTTAATAAAATATGGAACAAATTGTCGTACCTGGCGCCTAATCCCAAATGCACCTCTGGAGGCTGCACATGTGGTTAAACAAAGCAATTGCAGAGAGGAATGAGAACACACAATTGATGCAATTACTCATGGAGTTACATGAAAGCTTTGATTATGAAAGAAGCTAGATTTTGATGCAAGAACCTTTGGCAGATTTAGAGCGAGCATTCTCCATGGTTTTCACGGTGGAGAAACAAAGGCAGGTTCACACTGATATGGGAGAAGTCTCAAGACAAATGGTCTACCAGCTCATGTTGAAAGATAACAAAAAGGATGTAGGAGATATGTTCTCAAACAGGAGGAAACCATATTTGAATAAACATAATTTGTTGCGCACCTACTGTCATAAACCTGGTCTTACATAAGACACATGCTTCCAGGTTCATGGAGAGCAAAACTGGTACAAGTACAAGTAGAAGGAACAAGCAATCGAAATTTTGTTGCTGCAGCAACACTGGATGAAAGGGCAACATCTGTAGATACCACCACTACCGAACTTTGCTTGTCACAAAATACAGAAGAGTTTGCTGGTAATACCTCTGGACCATCTGAAAATGATTCGGACTGTTGGATAATTGATTGCAGGGCTACTAACCATATATGTGAAACATTCAACTTTTTCATTCATACACTAAGCCTCCACACACCAAATACATTCACTTGCCTGGTGGTTCCATGAAGCTTGCATCATACGTTGGCATTGTTCACTTAAATGACCATGTCACACACACGCAAGTCTTTATATTCCTTCTTTCTCTATCATCTTGTTATTTGTCAGCCAGTTATGTCATCACAATGCTTATACTTTTCAGTTCCCTAAAGCTAAGTGCTTATTGCAGGACCAAGTTACGAAAGGAGCTTGGTTGAAGGGACTGCTTCCAAGAATCTCTACATTGTTAGACAGAGCCTTAACACATATGCCTTTCCTCCCTCTGTGCATTGCAATATTGTTTGTTCTAGCTCAGTTCAATGTGATGTACAAACCTGGCACAATAGGCTGGGACATTCTTTTAAACGTAATGAAACATATTCCAATCTGTGCTTTCACTATTGTCGATCTTGATGTACCCTGTGATGTGTGTCACAAAGCCAAACAAACTAATGACATTTCTTTCCAGTGAATCACAATCTGAAACACCCTTTCATCTTATACATTTAGATGTTTGGGGCCATTATACAACCTATACAATTTCAAAGTGCAACTATGTCCTCACAATTCTAGATGATTATAGCCGCTCCTTGTGGACTTACCTCTTGAGACACAAATCCTAAGTTGCTTCCACTCTCAAGTATTTCTTCTCCATGATCAATAACCAATTTGCCATAAATATAAAAGTCATAAGGACGGACAATGGTTCTGAATTCCTCAACAACGACTGCCACACTCTTTGTCAAGATCTAGGTGTCATCCATCAAACTTCTTGCACATATACACCTCAGCAAAATTGGAGAATTGAACGCAAACATAAATAACTTCTAAATATTACTAGAGCCTTGCTATACCAACCCTCCTACAGTTTCGGGGTAATTCCATTCTCACAGCAACCTACTTAATCAATAGAACACCTTCAAAGCTCCTCCACTAGAAAACTCTCTTTGAACAATTAATAGATCACAGTCCCTCTCACACTCATCTCTGTGCCTTTGGTTGCCTTTGCTATGCCAGTAATGTAGATCCTCACAAGTCTAAGTTTCATCCTAGGGCTCTCAAGTGCATTCTGTTAGGGTATGCCATGACCTAGAAAGCATATAAACTCTATGACTTGGATAAAAACCGTATTATCATCTCTAGAGATGTTCACTTCCATGAACATTACTTTCCTTTTTCTACCCTGTTTCTCTCTCTTCTCTTAGTCTCTGTCCTTTTTCTTTAGTTCCCCCTCATACTGATGATGCTCTCTGTGATCCTACTGCACTTTTCACCCATTTCCCGCAGTTCCTCTGACTCCTATGTCCCTTCTGTTTCTCCTCTTGCTCCTCAACCACCTGCACCTCCTCTTCGTCGTTCCACCAGAAATACTCAATGTACTCCTTGGCTTAATGATTTTATATGTTCTGCACATGTACCTCCTTCTTTACACTCCACCACTCCTGCATTTAAGTTGTTTGTAGCCTCGTTATCTGTTTTGTAGGAGCCCAAGTCTTTCTTTACGCCATCCAGCATGAGGAATAGCGGGAGGCCATGACCAATGAGCTGCAGGCCTTAGAGCACAACAACACTTGGAAGCTTGCCCCTTTTTTGCCTGGTAAACGGGCAATTGGTTGTAAATGGATCTTCAAAGCAAAGCTTAGAGATGATGGCCAAAACAGTTTTAGAGAAAAATTATATATATACAAACAGGTGTGAGAGTAAATAAAAAGAATGTATTTTTTTAGGGGAAATTATTGTAATAATGCAAAGAAAAAGAAAGTTACAAGAGTGGGGTGGTTTTGGAGGTGTTTAAAAAGTAGGCAGCAACACTGCTGCTATTTTTTACAATTATACTGTTTTTTTAAAATTCTTAACAAGTAAAAGAATATTATTTATTTTAATTCTTAACAAATAAAAGGATTTATGCTATATTTTGAACAGTTACAAAACATAAAAAATAAAAAATAAGATAGAATTATGGAACAATCACATCATTATGGGCATCAACTGTGGAGTGTTAGGCTGTGGCCCAATGCTAGCAATTTTCAGCCCACATGCGATAATTGTAAACTAGCATTCCACCTTTGAAAATTAGTATTTTCAGCCCAATTTAAGGAATGTTATTTGTTCCAACGTGGCTTTATTTGCTTTTGATTTCTTAAATCCGATTGTAATATTTCAAAAGATCGTTTCGATTGCTTGAAACCAAATATTTTTCCAACATAACCTTTCTCCTTATTTTGTATTAGTAAATAAATAAATTAATATTATACTAATATTATATTACTGTATAAAAAATTTTAAAACCTTATTAAAAAATATCTTATCAAACAAGAATAAGAAATTTTCTTGGTAATAAAAATATTCATTAAAATGAGTATTGCTCATTTATTTTAAATCGTTTATTTTAAATAAAATTCCTAGCAAATTAACAACGTTGAAATGTTATTTGCCTATTTATTTTTAAGAATATAGTGTTCATTCTTTAATTAGTTTAGAGAAATTAGGAATTAATGGCAAATAATTTTCTTCTTTGACAGAGTTTTGCTCTTATGTCTTTTCACAATAGGACTGAAACACTTAGACTATATTTGAATTGATGGATTTGAAGTTTAGATTAGTGTTTATATATTATTCATATTTTATTTATTTTAAATATTTTGGAAGTGACTTTGTCACTTACAACATCGAGGATGATCCGATAACTTTCAAAGATGCTATGGCTTCTTCAGAAGCCAAGCAGTGGAAAGAAGCTGTTAAAAGTGAGATGGACTCCATTGTTTCTAATGGAACGTGGGTGCTAGTCGATCTTCCTCCGGGGTGTACTACTATTGGGTGTAATTGGATTTTTAAAAGGAAACTGAAATCTGATGGGAACCATAGATAAGTTTAAAGCCAGATTGGTGGCTAAATGGTTTAAATAAAAGGAGGGAATAGACTATTTCGATACCTATTCTCCGGTAGCTCGATTGACTACAATCCGGGTGCTTATAGCAATTGCTTCAGTGTATAATCTCCCATTTCATCAGATGGATGTGAAAACAACCTTCTTGTATGGTGAACTCGAGGAAGAGATTTACATGGAACAGCCTGAGGGGTTTGTAGCTCATGGTAACGAGCATAAAGTTTGTAAACTTGTTAAGTCTCTTTATGGACTTAAAACAAGCACCCAAATATTGGCATGAAAAGTTTGATAAAACTATTCTTGCGTTCGGCTTCACTGTAAATGAGAATGATAAATGCATATACTGCAAGGTTAAAGGAGATAAAATGATAATTGTATATCTGTATGTGGACGATATTCTATTAATACAGTCATGTCTAGATATTAATATCGAAACCAAGTCATTTTTGAAAAATAAGTTTGAAATGAAGGATATGGGTGAGGCTAATGTGATTCTTGGCATCAAGTTGACTCGGTCAACTGATGGAATAACCATTTCTCAGTCTCATTATGTTGAGAAGATAATTGAGAAATTTAGTTATCAAAACAGTAGAATTGCTAAAACACCATATGATCCTTCTGTAGCTTTATTCAAAAATAAAAGTGGTGTTTCGGTTGCACAGCTAAGGTATTCCCAAATTATTGGGAGCTTACAGTATCTGGCAAATGGCACGAGACCAGATATATCTTTTTCTGTCTCTAAGCTGGCTAGATATACTAGTTGTCCTGACAAAACTCATTAGGGTGCCTTGGATAGAGTACTAAGGTATCTAAAGGGCACGGTGTCACTGGCCATACATTATGGCAGATTCCCTGTTGTTCTTGAGGGATATAATGATGCTAGCTGGATAGCCAAAAACTCCGGGAGTAATAGGTGCTCAGGATATGTTTTTACCTTAGGTGGGGGCGCAGTCTCCAGGAAGTCTGCAAAACAGACTTTGATAACTCGGTCTACGTTTGAAGTCGAGTTATGTGCGTTAGATACGAATGGTACCAAGGCAGAATGGCTATTTTGGTTGTTATCACAACTTCCCGTTGTAAATCAGCCTCTTTCACCATGATAGCCAAACTACAATAGCAAAGGTGAGGAGTCGTAAGTACAATCAATAGACCAAACGACACATCCAAGTTAGACTAAAATCTATAAGGGCATTAGTGTCAGATAGAGTAATAGGCATTGACTTTGTGGCAATAAAGGACAATGTGGCTGATCCTTTGACGAAAGGATTGAATCTGTCGCAAGTTCATAAGTCTAGATTGGAGATGAGATTGAAAACCTATGAGTGATATATCTACGACGGCAACCCAACCTTTTGAGTGGAGATCCCATAAAAAAAGTTCAATGTGGTATCAACAAGTCGTAAGGGTATGTTAGAGCACCAAATAAACTAATACTTTGTATCTGGAGTCTATCCCCTAAAATTCTAGAAGGTGCTGCTACTGCAAGTATAGTAATAGTTCATCTCTGAATGGGGTCAAGTCTTATAAGACGAGATGCTAGCAGTGCATCCCTGGAGACGCCCAACTAAGTGAATGTCGTTATTTGGCCGTAACTAAGGAATTGGGTTTTTCCTGAAAGCATTCATGAACAGGATCAAGACACATGGCCTAAGTGTCAACCCTAAAGATCAACACAAAGCTGGTTGCTCGTTGTTACTGACAGACGTTGTCACACTCACAGGCTTAAATTCAAGGCTTAGTTCCATTTAACCTGGTGACAACTGATGTTAGATAACTTTGACAGTGGTTCAAACTGAAAGGTACCTTTGTTGAAAGCAAGTCATGGAAACTTGAGTTCAAATCTATGAGTTTGTGGGGGATTGTTGAATTTGAATTTTCAAAAGCAGAAACCCACAGATTTGTAACAGCAGCACCAATTGAATTCACCTTCAATTTTCTTCATTTCATTTGCTATTGAATGTGATTGATTGAGGATCAAAAACCGCAAAACCCATTTTCAATTGTTGTTTTCAATTTACAATTTGAAAAAGAAATTGAATTGCTGCTTTCAATTTGCAATTGAATATGAGTGTAACAACAATTTCTTTCTTCATTGCTGATTCATTTCGCACGGTTTCTTGTGGGGGGAGATTAATTGCCATTATATTTTCTTTTATGGCTGTACTTTGGGCATGCCTATATAAAGGCATGCCACTTCCCATTTGTAAAAACACAACGACAATCACAATCTCTCTTCCTTTGCGAACTCTTTCCCTCTCTTTCTCGATTTCTATCATTCTTTAAAGATTTGAGCGATCAAGTTTTGATTACGAGCTTTTGAGTGTTTGGTCGAGGTGTTTTTCGGTATAGTGCTAAAACCAAAAGAACTGTAACCGTCTTATCCTGAGAGAAATTACGTTGCACCCGGTGCACTGCTGATACGAGGCGTATATTTTCTTCAAGGCAAGCAGTAATTCTGCGATTCGGTTAAAATTAACGATTTCAAAGTGGACTGAAAATTGTTACGATACGATTCTCGTTGTAAGTTTTCAATTTAAATTTCTTGTCAGAAATAGCATTTCTAATTGCTTTTTGTTATTTGTTCCAACGTGGCTTTATTTGCTTTTGATTTCTTAAATCCGATTGTAATATTTCAAAACATCGTTTCCATTGCTTGAAACCAAATATTTTTCCAACATAACCCTTCTCCTTATTTTTTTTAGTAAATAAATAAATTAATATTATACTAATATTATAGTTTACTATATAAAAAATTTTAAAACCTTATTAAAAAATATCTTATCAAACAAGAATAAGAAATTTTCTTGGTAATAAAAATATTCATTAAAATGAGTATTGCTCATTTATTTTAAATCGTTTATTTTAAATAAAATTCCTTGTAAATTAACAACTTTGAAATGTTATTTGCCTATTTATTTTTAAGAATATAGTGTTCATTCTTTAATTAGTTTAGAGAAATTAGGAATTAATGGCAAATAATTTTCTTCTTTGACAGAGTTTTGCTCTTATGTCTTTTCACAATAGGAATAAAACACTTAGACTATATTTGAATTGATGGATTTAAAGTTTAGATTAGTGTTTATATATTATTCACATTTTATTTATTTTAAAATTTACTATGCCAAGTAAATTATAATAAAAATATCTTCTATCAAATTAATTGTGTTAAAATATTATTTTGCATTTAATCTTTTTATTGGATATATAGTCTGTTTCCTACTTGGTCGTTTACTTAATTCATCCCTTGGACTTGATGTTGTCATGTGTGGCGACTTAACCAAATAATTCGAGTGAAGTTTGCTCCTCTCAAAATAAAACAAAAAAAAAACAGAAAAAGATAGAGAAGGTATAATAGTGCACATGAGAAGCAAAAGGAAAAAGAAAAATTGCTTGCTCAAAACATGGTACCGCATCAAATATTTACTTACAAGATAGTAGGAAACAACTACATAGGATCTCTAGGAAACAACTACATACTTTCTCTGTTTCTGGTTTCCTTAATATATAATTATGATCTAAGTATTACAAACATGCTTGGTTCTATTTACAGTAGGCAAGATTTACACCGACGGCGAACCCATCGACAAATCAACGAATGTGTTGTTAAGCAGACTCTTTCATTCAGATCATCTTCACCGCTAACTTAACTGCAAAAACAAAGAAGAAAACTTGAGCAAAATCAACCATATAAGAAAAGTATGCAACACATAATGGCATGTAAACTATAGGACAACCTATATCCTTCTCTGCCATTTCTACCCAAAAAGCAACCTTTGTCCCCATCCATTTCACCTCTACTGATTTTACCCCATATTTAAAAATCAAGAAATATTGAGACCATTTTATTATCCTTTGCATAATTCAAACCCAAAATTCGGACTGATTTCTATTATGCCTTCACGTTCTCAACATTCTAATAGGGAAAGCAATAGGATTATGAATTCCAAGGCCACTTTAAACATGACGGACGCAAGGCAGTTCGGAGTTGAGGCCTACACGAGAGATAATACTCCAATGTTTTTGTACATTTATTATTGGTCTGTTCATTATGTTAGCTTTTGGCCTCATGTTGCTTTTTCAGAACTTTTTGTTTGTCATACATTTGCATTTTTGTACAAATTTTACAAAAACACCATATATGTCCATATCATTGACATCTAACATTTGAAGGTGTATCACAAAAAAATTTGTTGAAAAATCATTATTACACAATCACACGAAATTCAGAAATCAAATACTGCATACTAAATTGCAAAACAGTCGAGATGCCAATCTCATTATTTGTGTTAAAATCACTTGTATATATATCTTAAAAGACTTTTATCATTTATCAAGATAAAAGATAGTGATGGATGCAATTTGCTAAAAAATAGTGTACTTTTTTGGAAGTCTAAACAAAGATGGTGATGAATGCAATTTGCTAAAAAACAGAAAACTTAATGCAGCTTAAAATTTTCCAAAGAGCTGCAAAAACTGTTTTGAATCCAATTCTTTTTTATGGAAATAAAAATCAATAAAAAATTTCCTTGAAAATCCAAAAACGTGACTTATTCATGCATTTATCAAAAATAATTAAATGAATATATGCCCATGAATAATCAAATACAAAAAATATTCTAAACGCTGTAAATTTATCTTAAATAATTTGAAAGAAATTACTGCAATTCAAGCTGATTTTGAGAATTAAAGAAGACCACAACTGATTTTGAGAATTAAAGAAGACCACCCACAAGAAAAACAAATCTTTGAGTCAAAGAGAACAAATTATTTTAAGAACTTTACGTGAAAACAAAAGAACACTTGACAAGGAAAACAAATCTTTTGGGCAAAAGAGAGAAACAATTTTCTAGTAATACATTTCAACTTATCAAAACTTTGTGTTCCTTAAAAATCATTGATGAACTCTTGAACGTACATAATAATACTCACAAAAGTTTTACCAAGTAATCTTGAAAAATATATTTTTAATTGGCATCTCGACAACTGTTCCACATTAGCATAGCATTTAATCCCAAAGTTCGCAAATAAAAAATAATTCATGATTGTATAATATAGATGTTCCAACATACTATTCTGTAATAAACATTCAAAAATAAGATGTTAATAACAAGAACTAACATGGTTTTTGTAAATCATACACAAATGTCAAACGTATTAACAACAAAAAGTTTTAAGGCAGCTCATGAAGAAAACCCAACATAATAAACGAACCAAAAATAAATTTACAAAAAGATGAGGTATTTGTTCTCTCATTAAGGTCTCAACTCTATACTTGCATCATTCACATTTTTGAGCAGCCTAAAAAATCCCTAATCCCATACTTTCCAAACCAGAATGGAGAAAGCACGGCTTTCCAAAGAAATCAGAGCAGCAAATTTTAGGTTTGAATTATACAAAGTATAAAATCAATGGTCTCAACCATTCTTGATTCCAAAATATAGGAGAAAAATCAGCAAAGAAGAATTGATAGGGGCCGTTGGTTGCTTTTCAGTTAGAAACTTGAAGAGAAGACTATGAAGATACGTAAGGCTACCATTAGGTTCTAAAATGTCAACAAATTCCCACACAATTCTTATCGATATGAGGTTATCTAGTTTGCGCACCTAATTGGCAAACCCAATTCAAACTCTAGCCTTCAATCTTTTAATAAACAAGTATGAAAAACCTATACTAACTTATATGCTTCACTTTAATGCATGTGGAGAATGATGTATCAGGTAGGGTGATGCCCTTTGCTAATTGAACGCTATATGTGTTAGGGCTAAAGAAAACCAGATATCACCTCCAACATTAGTTCAATATGGTCCAATTTTTATTTGAAAATCTCTTAAAATTTCACTTTATATGTACGGATAGAAATTCACCAATAAATAAATACTCACCTTACCTAGTCAATGGGTTGTGGGACCCAAAACCTATCGAACAATTTCACAATTTTAATGCAATTAGAAACAAACTTGCAAATAAATATGGGTTTCAGCGAGACTTCAGTGACGGCATTGCCTGCATCAAATTTAGAGTATAGTGCTTTTTTCAACAAATAAAACTTGCAAATAAAAGAATTGATAACAGCAATTCCGTGTGACTCTATTGAATCTCTGTACTTTGTATCAAGACAGAATTACGAACAGACATGGAAGAAAACAACATAGATACAACATTGTAGCACTCTCCAATTAAAAGGCATAAGAACAAATACCGCACTTGATGCACTTGAGAAAAGATATTTTGCTGGCCCATCAATTGAGCAAGTATCAATTGGTTTACGAAGTTCCAATACAGTCCAAAGAGGAAATTGAGATATTTAAAGTCAAGCTCATATTCAGCGAATCACATATATGCATTAAGAAAGAAGATAAGTGAACTTGATCGGCAACAAAGATAATAGCAGGAAAAACAAAGTGTTACTTACTGTTCCTAAAGTAGGTTCATAGTTGCTGATCTAAGTGAAGATACATGTGGGGTCCCATCAGTTTCAAGCAACTGTCTTATGCTAGATTGTGTAAGATAATCGACATGGTGTGACTAACAAAAATCATCATATTTCTAGTATAGCCTAGCCCCATATATCAACAACTGCAGCCAAACATTTTCAGAAACAAAGTCCCACGTAAACCAAGGATCATTGGCAGCAATTTATACGGATGGAAAATGAAAATCATGGCCAATACATTCACACAAGCAAAATATATTAACAACTGCAACCAAATATATTAGTAAATAACTTTTCTGAAACACAACATTCATGCAAGTTATAACATTGCTAGACTCACATTCTTTCCCAACCTAATGGTAGGGAAGATCAGCCAGCAGACAAAGATGACAATCCAATCCAAAGCCTGCAGGTTCTCCTGGCAGATTTGGAAAAACAAAGGTTTTGCCCTAGGAGTTACTATATCATTAACACTCGTGAAAACTTGATTCGAAACAATGATTAACGCATGCATTATTAACAAAGAACATGTAAAAGACCAAAAGATTACCAATTCAATGCCAGTAGTCTCGTCGATTCGAGTCCCTAAACCCAACATAAGTTTCGTTCCCACTCCATCTCTATACGAATCCCCTGTGAAAGCATTTGGATGCAATTAAATAACATTATAAGATGGGAAAAGACCAATGAAATCAGAGCCAAAAAGAAAAAAGGAAAAGCTAGACACAGAAAATGCAAGTGGAATAAGCAAAGCCAAATCTGCCTTCAAGAAAGAAGCTCTGAAAAACAAGACTGCCAAAAAATTGACCAGTTTGTGAGTGTAGGCAATATGTATTAATATCCCTCAAGACACTAGCGATCAAAATGACAACAGGATCACTACTGAATATAATCATATGAAAAAACAACCATACCCAAAGGGAAAAGCCTTCAAAACCTCCAATTCAGAGAGCCATCTTGCCTATTCTCTGAACAAGTTCTGATCCAGCAACAATGTCCACACCAGCATCCTTGTATGTAAGTCCCAGACACTTGTCCGCAGACTGCAGTCGTAATCCAAGACATACAATAGAGCCCATGTGTAATTGAAATTCAAGAACCTTGAAATAACAAATCGAGACCTTAAAAAAGACAAAAAGGAAAAAGAGTAAGGCCGTGTAATTTCACAATTCAGTGACACTGAAAAGTACTCGTATTAAATCTTCCGTTGGGAAGACAGACTTCCTTTAACCAAGATACTCTTAAGTTCACAATGCAAGAACCCATAATTCAAGAAACTTAAAAGAACTCTTATGCAATGAGTTGATGTCAGACTCTCAAGAAATACCTTAAGAAAGAAGAGATCGAGGCTGAGGGCAGTCGGCGGAGGCGGCCGGACGTCTGAGACGATGTTCAAAAACGCCGCTGTTAAAAAAGAAGGGCATGTCAATGTGAGCGCCCTCTTGCTTTTCTTCTGCACTATTTTTGATTTTTCAAAATCTGGTCGTGGATGTTCCTCTTATATAAATATGCGCCGGCGCGGGGAACACAACGGTAAAGCTTTTTTGTTCTTTTCTTTCTTGTAATCACAACGGTAAAGTTGGGAAGATTAGGTTTCACTGTGGTTTGAGGGTGAGAAAGTGACAGACCCGTGAACAAGATGATGATTTCAAGGGTAAATTGCATTTTTGCCCCTGTATTATCATCAAAATGCAAAGAACCCCTATATTAAAAAAAATAGGTTAAAAATTCGATGTTTTTATTAATCTTGTGTAGAACCTTATTCCTGTTAGGATCTGGCGAAGAGCGAGAAATATTAAAAAATGCTATATCAATACAATATTATATCATATGATATCAATTAGAAAAATTCGCACCATTGTCGTGTTAATACATTAATATATGACTGACATGTGTTGAATTAAAATATAATTAAATCATACATAATTTAAAAATATAATCACATATAACCCACACATGTAGGTGAAATAAGTGCATGTTATAAAAAAAATGGGGTTAAATGCAATTTACTTATCTGATGTACGAAATGAGCAAATATCCTCTTATGACAACACATGAAATAATTTACTATTTTATTTTTTATAGAGGATTTTTTGCTCATTTATATTATGCAATTTGAAAGACTAATTAAAAAAATGTCCAATCAATAAAATCCTCAAATTAAAAAATCTCAATTCTGTCCATCTCACCATATTTTAGCCACTTTTAAAATCGACGATCAGAATCTTGCAATTGTAAAAAATCAATTAATTCGAGGTTACTATTTTGCCACCTCTTATATACATGACAGTAAATGCAATTAAAGCTTAAAAAATCCCACTATTCAATTTCGGTATTGGATCTTCTATTTCATCTCCTATTGCTTTTTGGGAAGATTGCCGTGTGGATAATCTTAAGTGAGAGAAAATGTGGTGTAAAAATCATGGGGCAAGAGAGAGAAAATATATAGAAAAAGTAGATCGAAATAAAAAATTAAAAAAGATAAAATCTATGGCAAAGAGATAGAAAATTATCGATAAAAAATAATTAATGATAATTTTAATATTATCACAAATTATATTTATTTAGTGGCAAGAATTATTATTTTATTACAACAATGAATTTTAAAGTTTTATTGAAGATAATTATTTTATAAAAATTATAATTAGTTTCTAATTGTAAAAATTAACTCTTATATTTACCAGTTCAGTAACTCTTGAGAGAGTTAATGATCGTGAACAAAAAAATAACGCCAAGAGAGGTAGTACAGTTAGTGAGCTGGTAAATACAGGAGTTAATTAAGTGAACTAGCAGATATAATTATTTTGTAAAAACTATTCTTTAACTTAAGAAAAAGTATTTTAAATACATTTGAAAAAAATATATCACATCAACTATAATCATTATATATTATTTTATCTCACAATTAATTATGTATTAAAAAAATATTGATTATACTACAAAAATAATGATTATTTTATATTATTATATCTGTCTTTCATTAACGCGTATTATTATTGAAAATACATTAATAAGTAACTTAAAATCATTATTATTGAAAATATTAATGAGTACGTGAATGTAGCTTTTAAAATAGTATAACATATTTAATATTTTGTAATTGTTGTAAATAAAAAATTTCCATTTTTGGCACAAGAATATCATCTAACTATGAGAATCAAGACGTCATTTATTATTGGACCTAGCCAAGTATTTTCCACACTCAACCAATTACATAATTAACTTAAGAACAATGTCTCTTTATATCTCAAAATGTAAATAGTTTAGGCTGTAATTACTTGCGAGTAAAATATGTTTGATTGAGATAAGATATTAAAATTATTATTAAATACTTTTTATTGATAATTTTCTATTTTCTTGTAGTAATAAAAAATAAATTTTGGTCTCCTATCTATCGACGGTTGTCATGAGGGATAATGGCACATGCGATAGGGAAGACAACAACCATAAAAGTGCCACACATAACTGCTATCATCAATCAGCCTGAGCGCATATATTCCCGTTCTTTCGCGACGCACATTGTCTGCTAGTCTGCCGCACGTAGGGTGCTGCCTGTCGCACAACTTGATGTCGTCTAAACATTGGATGTTGCCTGCGCGTGCAACTTCCTGCCTTTTGAACATCGTGTCCTACATGAGTGCATGACATCGGGTCTTACTTCAAATGCATGCGGCCTGTGTGGGCGGCACCTTTCTTTGTTGCAACTCAAGTGCTATCTTCACTAAACTCGGGTACCATTTAGCCAACCCCCGCAACCTTCCATGCAAAGCCCCTATCCACACATACCCACAATCATTCACCATTGTAGAACAAGGCTATGACACCTACGTATTGTTGCTCACACCTCTGCATGGCTAATCGTCACTCTAATACGATGAACCGTCTGCCTTAAACTGGTTCAAAACTTAACCAGCTCGAGTGCCACACCATGCTGGCACCCATGCACACTGACAGGCAAACTTGCCATGCCAACGTCTGATAGAGCTTCAAGGGGCTTACAGGAGCATCGTCTAAGACTGATCCGCCATTTGCTTCCAAATATCAAGAATGCTGAGGCATGGCCTTCTCAGGTAGTATAACATGTCCCCTTTTTTCCAGATTACCCCATCTACCATTAACACCCTATTTTCACAATATTGGTTTCTTCTTTACATGGATGGGAAATCAAAGAGTGTAGCAGGCCTAGCGTAGCGATCGAGGGAGAGAGCGGCTTCCTAGTTGGAAGGCGCGAGAGACGACTAATGGGGGGGGAGGGGGTTACAGGGGGGTGTCCCCCTTGTTTGGCGTCGTAAACTATATACCAGTGCCCCCTACCAGATTACTATAACTAAACTATATGCCCTAATCCCCTTTAAACGACACTTTTTTGACTACATCATTTTAGAAGCGGGCTCGGGATCTTTAACAATCTATAAGGCAACTCAGAAGACCATGATAGTCTAGAGAAAGCTCATAAAGAAAAATTATTCGTAGCTTCCTTGCAAGCAGAATTACCAATCCAGGGCCTTCATCAAATCGAAGTGCTTCTTACACATATCTACGAACTTCGGATGCCATGAAAACGCTGCAGGTGCAGGACAACCGAGAGTATGAAACTTCATCGTCTGAAAAAATTGACTGCATTTTTTTCTCAATTTTATCGGCCACAAATTTGAGAAGTTTTGCTTAATGATGCCCCCTTCTTGTTTCGAATTTTCCATTTCCTTGTCTGTCCGTCTTTTTTTTTTTTGGTGTGTGGGTGTGGTGTGTGTGTGTGTGTGTGTGTGCATGCACGTGTGCGGTGTGGGGTGTGTGTGTGTGCGCATGTGTGTGGGGGGTGTGTACGTGCATGTTGGGTGTGTGTGTGTGTGTGTGTATGCGTGTGGAGTGTGTGGGGGTGTGTGTGTGTTTGGGGTGGGGTGTGTGAGTGTGTGTGTCACGATAGGACATGTTTTACTTTCATTTTGAACATAGAAGAAGTGAGGTGTTGCTTTTATCTTCAGCGCCAACGAATGTCATCTGCGTCTTGTTACATTTGCCATCCTCCTTCAATTTCTAAGTCTTCACTTTTATCTACACAACCTTTTTTCTCGTGCAGGATATCACCATAGTTTTGCAATATTTTATACTCATTACGGGTATTGTGTGTCTTTGTGGTCTATTTATGTCCTTTGTAATATTTTTGTGTGCTTGCATAGATGTGTATCCTCATTTTTGTTTACTTGATATTAAAGAGTATTTATTGAAATAAGAGCAATAACAGGATAGGAGAGAGTGTATTGCCCTCTTCTTTTTTCCTTTCAATATATCTCGTTAGCAAGAGTGGTCTTGGATTGATTTAATTTACTAGAGGGGATATAGTAAGGAAAAATGAGTTGAGGATTGATAAAAGCTGATAACTGCGTTGGGTGGTTATGATATGCTAACCAATTCTTGAATTGGTTGACAACGACCATTACAAAATGTTGTAATTTTGAACCCTGACTTTGGTGTGTTTAGCCATTTTGATTTTCTTCCTGCTAATAGCGGTCTCTATAATTTTCACCCTTTGAATCACATGGTAGTTTCTGTGGCATCACCGTGATTTTTGGGTACTCGCACAGAAGAGGGAGAATGGTGCTTTTGCTTAAGAACAATTAATTAGTTATATATGTTGTAGCTTATGCTTGACTCATGCTTGTGCTTACATGTGGCTTACTGTTTATCAGGTAAAGAACTAATCATTCACCTCCCCAAGTTTTTGCTATTTTCCTGCCTTCAGGTACTTATTGGCAGTTTCATACATATTTGAGTGGTAACAGTTTCCTAGTAATGCAGTTTTGGTATTGCAGAAATCAGGATATTAGGCCTATAAGTTGTTAAATTTGTGGTGTTGCTCGATAAATGGGACAGCAGTTCCCGTGGCTCTTCTTCAGAAAGTGAATGATTCATTTATTGGAAGGAGACACTAGCTTTAAATTTTTGGAAGGGAGGTAAGTTTCATGAAGTAATCAAAATTCATTACAAATTTTTATGCTAACTTTATTAAACGTTGAAGTGTCTTGTGTGATTTATGTTTCTTGTCGCTTGGGCTTTTGCTGAAATGCCTTAGTAAATACAAAGCTAACCTAGTGCTAATTGCTTTCTGTTAACCATCCTATGTATTCATAGCATTTTGGATTTTTGTTTACTTTCTGATCTCATATTGCTTTTGAGCAGTATGGGTAGTTGGATTACCTTGAAGGTACTTTTCTATTTTTTTTTATTTTCTTTTAAGGAATTGAAGGCACTTTTTTGAATTAGGTAAATTGCAAGAACTGAAGCGCAGGCGAAGAAAGAGGAAGAGGAGAAGAGGAGGGGGAGGAGTCACCATCATTCAGATGATGATTCTGCTGATCTGCGGCATAAAAGGAGGAACAGGAAGGCGTATTCAAACTCTAATTCCGATGTCAGTGCTTCAAATGATTTGCGAGTGGTTAGGGGAGAGAAGCGGTCTAAGAAAAAGAGTAGGAAACATCGCCATGAAGAGGACTAGCTTCTACAGTGGGTGATATGCTAACCAATTCTTGAATTGGTTGACAACGACCATTACAATATTGTAGTTTTGAACCCTGACTTTGGTATGTTTAGCCATTTTGATTTCCTTCCTGCTAATAGCGGTCTTTATAATTTTCACCCTTGAATCACATGGTAGTTTCTGTGGCATCACCGTGATTTTTGGGTACATGGAAGAGGGAGAATGTGCTTTTGCTCTTGAATAGGACTAGCTTCTACAGTGGGTGATATGTCATGTGCTTTTAGGGCTCCTCTAAACTGCTGCTCAGTGTGCGCTATTCAATCTTTAATCTGGTGATTGATGAGCTTCTTGATGAAAACCACTTCAGCTTAGTAGATAATGCATAATTTGGTGCATTTGCTGTTTTTCAGTTTGATGTAATGTATCATTGTAATTGCTTTATTATTTTGGTTGTAACAATTCTGATACTTACTGAGTATGATATGTGTGATTCCGACATGTGATCGGTCCTGTTAGTTGAAATATTGCAGTAATGCTTTGTAATTTTATTGAGTTTAAAGTTGCATTACTTGTTGGTTGCTATTCGATGCTTTGGGAGAAGCCTGTCTGTGGGCATCAAGAAGAGCTTAACTATTACTGCTCTATTGAACCCAGTGTTATTATTGGAGCAAAGAAAGTTGCAATATTTCCCAGTGTGTTTTACACATGTAATAGTATTAGGGTAATGATTTTTTCATTAATATTATCTAGTTTCTGGATCAACCTCTCTAAAAATTAAGATCTATTGTAGCAGGTTTCTGTTGAGATCATGATGTCAACGAATATATTTTTATATGTTATGATCAGCTACTGCATTTCTTTTTCAATTTTATCGTCCACAAACTTCAGAAGTTTTGCTTAATGATGCCCCTCCTTGTTTCGAATTTTTTATTTCCTTGTCTGTCCATCTTTTTTTTTATGTGGTGTTTGGGTGTCTGTGGGGTGTGTGTGTGTGCGTGTGGGAGTGTGTGTGTGTTTGTGCATGTGGGGGTGTGTGTGAGTGTGTGTGCGTGTGTGGGGGTGTGTGCGTGCGTGTGGGGTGTGTGTGTGTGTGCGCATATGTGTGTGTGTGTGCATGGGGTGTGTGTGTGTGTGTGCGTGTGGGGTGTGTGTGTATGCGTGTGGAGTGTGTGTTTAGGGTGGGGTATGTGTGTGTGTGTGTGTCACGATAGAACATGTTTTGCTTTCATTTTGAATAGTCTAATACGATGAACAGTCTGCCTTAAACTGGTTCAACACTTAACCAGCTCGAGTGCCACACCATGCTGGCACCCATGCACACTGACAGGCAAACCAGCCATGCCAACGTCTGATAGAGCTTCAAGGGGCTTATAGGAGCATCGTCTAAGGCTGATCCGCCATTTGCTTCCAAATATCAAGAATGCTGAGGCATGGCCTTCTCGGGTAGGCATAACATGGACCCTTTGTTCCAGATTACCCCGTCCACCATTAACACCCTTTCTTCACAATGTTGGTTTCTTCTTTACATGGATGGGAAATCCTCTCACAGCTACGCGCATGCATTTTGTGGAAAGAGGAGAAATTATTCGTTGCTTCCTTGCAAGCAGAATTATCAATCCAGGGCCTTCATCAAATCGAAAAGCTTCTTACACATATCTACGAACTTCGGATGCCATGAAAACGCTGCAGGTGCAGGACAACTGAATTTGATGATTTTTTACAAAGGCCCAAGTCGGGACCGAAAAATTTTATTATTTTAGAGAGTTTATTAATTTATAGAGTATTAATTTATAGAGGTTTTACTGTATCTCGTTAGCAAGAGTGGTCTTGGATTGATTTAATTTACTAGAGGGGATATAGTAAGGAAAAATGAGTGGAGGATTGATAAAATCTGATAACTGCCTTAGGTGGTTATGATATGCTAACCAATTCTTGAAATTGGTTGACAGCGACCATTACAAAATGTTGTAGTTTTGAACCCTGACTTTGGTGTGTTTAGCCATTTTGATTTTCTTCCTACTAATAGCGGTCTCTATAATTTTCACCCATGAATCACATGGTAGTTTCTGTAGCGCTTGGGACAAAGATGAAACTCGGTTTCATTGATGGGACTTTCCCCAAACCAACAGCTGGTTCGGTGATCTTTGAACAAAGGAGACGGGTGGATTTAATGGTCACGTCATGGATTTGGAATTCAATTTCCAGAGATTTCGTTGAGTTGTTCATGTACGTATCTTCCTCACGTGAACTTTGGCTTGAGATTCAAGGTAGATATGGGCGGAGCAATGGCCCTATGGTCTATCAAATTCAACGGGATCTATCACTGACTGCTTATGTGACCAGACTTAATAAAATATGGAACAAATTGTCGCCTGGCGCCTAATCCCAAATGCACCTCTGGAGGCTGCACATGTGGTTAAACAAAGCAATTGCAGAGAGGAATGAGAACACACAATTGATGCAATTACTCATGGAGTTACATGAAAGCTTTGATTATGAAAGAAGCTAGATTTTGATGCAAGAACCTTTGGCAGATTTAGAGCGAGCATTCTCCATGGTTTTCACGGTGGAGAAACAAAGGCAGGTTCACACTGATATGGGAGAAGTCTCAAGACAAATGGTCTACCAGCTCATGTTGAAAGATAACGAGAAGGATGTAGGAGATATGTTCTCAAACAGGAGGAAACCATATTTGAATAAACATAATTTGTTGCGCACCTACTGTCATAAACCTGGTCTTACATAAGACACATGCTTCCAGGTTCATGGAGAGCAAAACTGGTACAAGTACAAGTAGAAGGAACAAGCAATCGAAATTTTGTTGCTGCAGCAACACTGGATGAAAGGGCAACATCTGTAGATACCACCACTACCGAACTTTGCTTGTCACAAAATACAGAAGAGTTTGCTGGTAATACCTCTGGACCATCTGAAAATGATTCGGACTGTTGGATAATTGATTGCAGGGCTACTAACCATATATGTGAAACATTCAACTTTTTCATTCATACACTAAGCCTCCACACACCAAATACATTCACTTGCCTGGTGGTTCCATGAAGCTTGCATCATACGTTGGCATTGTTCACTTAAATGACCATGTCACACACACGCAAGTCTTTATATTCCTTCTTTCTCTATCAACTTGTTATTTGTCAGCCAGTTATGTCATCACAATGCTTATACTTTTCAGTTCCCTAAAGCTAAGTGCTTATTGCAGGACCAAGTTACGAAAGGAGCTTAGTTGAAGGGACTGCTTCCAAGAATCTCTACATTGTTAGACAGTGCCTTAACACATATGCCTTTCCTCCCTCTGTGCATTGCAATATTGCATGTTCTAGCTCAGTTCAATGTGATGTACAAACCTGGCACAATAGGCTGGGACATTCTTTTAAACGTAATGAAACATATTCCAATCTGTGCTTTCACTAATGTCGATCTTGATGTACCCTGTGATGTGTGTCACAAAGCCAAACAAACTAATGACATTTCTTTCCAGTGAATCACAATCTGAAGCACCCTTTCATCTTATACATTTAGATGTTTGGGGCCATTATACAACCTATACAATTTCAAAGTGCAACTATGTCCTCACAATTCTAGATGATTACAGTCGCTCCTTGTGGACTTACCTCTTGAGACACAAATCCTAAGTTGCTTCCACTCTCAAGTATTTCTTCTCCATGATCAATAACCAATTTGCCATAAATATAAAAGTCATAAAGACGGACAATGGTTCTGAATTCCTCAACAACGACTGCCACACTCTTTGTCAAGATCTAGGTGTCATCCATCAAACTTCTTGCACATATACACCTCAGCAAAATGGGAGAATTGAACGCAAACATAAATAACTTCTAAATATTACTGGAGCCTTGCTATACCAACCCTCCTACAGTTCCAGGGTAATTCCATTCTCACAGCAACCTACTTAATCAATAGAACACCTTCAAAGCTCCTCCACTAGAAAACTCTCTTTGAACAATTAATAGATCACAGTCCCTCTCACACTCATCTCTGTGCCTTTGGTTGCCTTTGCTATGCTAGTAATGTAGATCCTCACAAGTCTATGTTTCATCCTAGGGCTCTCAAGTGCATTTTGTTAGGGTATGCCATGACCTAGAAAGCATATAAACTCTATGATTTGGATAAAAACCGTATTATCATCTCTAGAGATGTTCACTTCCATGAACATTACTTTCCTTTTTCTACCCTGTTTCTCTCTCTTCTCTTAGTCTCTGTCCTCTTCCTTTAGTTCCCCCTTATACTGATGATGATGTCTGTGATCCTACTGCACTTTTCACCCATTTCCCGCAGTTCCTCTGACTCCTGTGTCCCTTCTGTTTCTCCTCTTGCTCCTCAACTACCTGCACCTCCTCTTCGTCGTTCCACCAGAAATAATCAATGTACTCATTGGCTTAATGATTTTATATGTTCTGCACATGTACCTCCTTCTTTACACTCCACCACTCCTTCATTTAAGTTGTTTGTAGCCTCGTTATCTGTTTTGCAGGAGCCCAAGTCTTTCTTTAGGCCATCCAGCATGAGGAATAGAGGGAGGCCATGAACAATGAGCTGCAGGCCTTAGAGCACAACAACACTTAGAAGCTTGCCCCTTTTTTGCCTGGTAAACAGGCAATTGGTTGTAAATGGATCTTCAAGACAAAGCTTAGAGATGATGGCCAAAATAGTTTTAGAGAAAAATTATATATATATAAACAAGTGTGAGAGTAAATAAAAATAATGTATTTTTTTAGGGGAAATTATTGTAATAATGCAAAGAAAAAGAAAGTTACAAGAGTGGGGTGGTTTTGGAGGTGTTTCAAAAGTAGGCAGCACCGCTGCTGCTATTTTTTACAATTATACTGTTTTTTTAAAATTCTTAACAAGTAAAAGAATATTATTTATTTTAATTCTTAACAAATAAAAGGATTTATGCTATATTTTGAACAGTTACGAAACATAAAAAATAAAAAATAAGATAGAATTATGGAACAATCACATCATTATGGGCATCAACTGTGGAGTGTTAGGCTGTGGCCGACTGCTAGCAATTTTCAGCCCACATGCGATAATTGGAAACTAGCATTCCATCTTTGAAAATCAGTATTTTCAGCCCAATTTAAGGAATGTTATTTGTTCCAACGTGGCTTTATTTGCTTTTGATTTCTTAAATTCGATTGTAATATTTCAAAACATCGTTTCAATTGCTTGAAACCAAATATTTTTTCAACATAACCCTTCTCCTTATTTTGTATTAGTAAATAAATAAATTAATATTATACTGATATAGTTTAATATATAAAAAATTTTAAAACCTTATTAAAAAATATTTTATCAAACAAGAATAAGAAATTTTCTTGTTAATAAAAATATTGATTAAAATGATTATTGCTCATTTATTTTAAATTATTTATTTTAAATAAAATTCCTAGTAAATTAACAACGTTGAAATGTTATTTGCCTATTTATTTTTAAGAATATAGTGTTCATTCTTTAATTAGTTTAGAGAAATTAGGAATTAATGGCAAATAATTTTCTTCTTTGACAGAGTTTTGCTCTTATGTCTTTTCACAATAGGACTGAAACACTTAGACTATATTTGAATTGATGGATTTGAAGTTTAGATTAGTGTTTATATATTATTCACATTTTATTTATTTTAAATTTTACTATGCCAAGTAAATTATAATAAAAATATCTTCTATCAAATTAATCGTGTTAAAATATCGAGGATGATCCGATAACTTTCAAAGATGCTATGGCTTCTTCAGAAGCCAAGCAGTGGAAAGAAGTTGTTAAAAGTGAGATGGACTCCATTGTTTCTAATGGAACGTGCGTGCTAGTCGATCTTCCTCCGGGGTGTACTACTATTGGGTGTAAGTGGATTTTTAAAAGGAAACTGAAACCTGATGGGACCATAGATAAGTTTAAAGCCAGATTGGTGGCTAAAGGGTTTAAATAAAAGGAGGGAATAGACTATTTCGATACCTATTCTCTGGTAGCTCGATTGACTACAATCCGGGTGCTTATAGCAATTGCTTCGGTGTATAATCTCCCAATTCATCAGATGGATGTGAAAACAACCTTCTTGTATGGTGAACTCGAGGAAGAGATTTACATGGAACAGCCTGAGGGGTTTGTAGCTCATGGTAACGAGCATAAAGTTTGTAAACTTGTTAAGTCTCTATATGGACTTAAACAAGCACCCAAACAGTGGCATGAAAAGTTTGATAAAACTATTTTTGCGTTCGGCTTCACTGTAAATGAGAATGATAAATGCATATACTGCAAGGTTAAAGGAGATAAAATGATAATTCTATATCTGTATGTGGATGATATTCTATTAATAGGGTCATGTCTAGATATTATTATCGAAACCAAGTCATTTTTGAAAAATAAGTTTGAAATGAAGGATATGGGTGAGGCTAATGTGATTCTTGGCATCAAGTTGACTCGGTCAACTGATGGAATAGCCATTTCTCAGTCTCATTATGTTGAGAAGATAATTGAGAAATTTGGTTATCAAAACAGCGGAATTGCTAAAACACCATATCATCCTTCTGTAGCTTTATTCAAAAATGAAAGTGGTGTTTCGGTTGCACAGCTAAGGTATTCCCAAATTATTGGGAGCTTACAGTATCTGGCAAATGGCATGAGACCAGATATATCTTTTTCTGTCTCTAAGCTGGCTAGATATACTAGTTGTCCTGACAAAACTCATTGGGGTGCCTTGGATAGAGTACTAAGGTATCTAAAGGGCACGGTGTCACTGGCCATACATTATGGCAGATTCCCTGTTGTTCTTGAGGGATATAATGATGCTAGCTGGATAGCCAAAAACTCCGGGAGTAATAGGTGCTCAGGATATGTTTTTACCTTAGGTGGGGGCGCAGTCTCCTGGAAGTCTGCAAAACAGACTTTGATAACCCGGTCTACGTTTGAAGCCGAGTTACGTGCGTTAGATACGAATGGTACCGAGGCAGAATGGCTATTTTGGTTGTTATCACAACTTCCCGTTGTAAATCAGCCTCTTTCACCAATTGTTGTACATTATGATAGCCAAACTACAATAGCAAAGGTGAGGAGTCGTAAATACAATCAAAAGACCAAACGACACATCCAAGTTAGACTAAAATCTATAAGGGCATTAGTGTCAGACAGAGTAACAGGCATTGACTTTGTGGCAACAAAGGACAATGTGGCTGATCCTTTGACGAAAGGATTGAATCTGTCGCAGGTTCATAAGTCCAGATTGGAGATGAGACTGAAAACCTATGAGTGATATATCTACGACGGCAACCCAACCTTTTGAGTGGAGATCCCATAAAAAAAGTTCAATGTGGTATCAACAAGTCGTAAGGGTATGTTAGAGCACCAAATAGACTGATACTTTGTATCTGGAGTCTATCCCCTGAAATTCTAGAAGGTGCTGCTACTGCAAGTATAGTAATAGTTCATCTCTGAATGGGGTCAAGTCTTATAAGACGAGATGCTAGCAGTGCATCCCTGGAGACGCCCAACTAAGTGAATGTCGTTGTTTGGCCGTAACTAAGGAATTGGGTTTTTCCTGAAAGCATTCATGAACAGGATCAAGACACATGGCCTAAGTGTCAACCCTAAAGATCAACACAAAGCTGGTTGCTTGTTGTTACTGACAGACGTTGTCACACTCACAGGCTTAAATTCAAGGCTTAGTTCCATTTAACCTGGTGACAACTGATGTTAGATAACTTAGACAGTGGTTCATACCGAAAGGTACCTTTGTTGAAAGCAAGTCATGGAAACTTGAGTTCAAATCTATGAGTTTGTGGGGGATTGTTGAATTTGAATTTTCAAAAGCAGAAACCCACAGATTTGTAACAGCAGCACCAATTGAATTCACCTTCAATTTTCTTCATTTCATTTGCTATTGAATGTGATTGATTGAGGATCAAAAACCGCAAAACCCATTTTCAATTTACAATTTGAAAAAGAAATTGAATTGCTGCTTTCAATTTGCAATTGAATATGAGTGTAACAACAATTTCTTTCTTCATTGCTGATTCATTTCGCACGGTTTCTTGTGGGGGGAGATTAATTGCCATTATATTTTCTTTTATGGCTGTACTTTGGGCATGCCTATATAAAGGCATGCCACTTCCCATTTGTAAAAACACAACGACAATCACAATCTCTCTTCCTTTGCGAACTCTCTCCCTCTCTTTCTCGATTTCTATCATTCTTTAAAGATTTGAGCGATCAAGTTTTGATTACGAGCCTCTGAGTGTTTGATCGAGGTGTTTTTTGGTATAGTGCTAAAACCAAAAGAACTGTAACCGTCTTATCCTGAGAGAAATTACGTTGCACCCGGTGCACTGCTGATACGAGGCGTATATTTTTTTCAAGGCAAGCAGTAATTCTGCGATTCGGTTAAAATTAACGATTTCAAAGTGGACTGAAAATTGTTACGATACGATTCTCGTTGTAAGTTTTCAATTTAAATTTCTTGTCAGAAATAGCATTTCTAATTGCTTTTTGTTATTTGTTCCAACGTGGCTTTATTTGCTTTTGATTTCTTAAATCCGATTGTAATATTTCAAAATATCGTTTCGATTGCTTGAAACCAAATATTTTTCCAACATAACCCTTCTCCTTATTTTGTATTAGTAAATAAATAAATTAATATTATACTAATATTATAGTTTACTATATAAAAATTTTTAAAACCTTATTAAAAAATATCTTATCAAACAAGAATAAGAAATTTTCTTGGTAATAAAAATATTCATTAAAATGAGTATTGCTCATTTATTTTAAATCGTTTATTTTAAATAAAATTCCTTGTAAATTAACAACATTGAAATGTTATTTGCCTATTTATTTTTAAGAATATAGTGTTCATTCTTTAATTAGTTTAGAGAAATTAGGAATTAATGGCAAATAATTTTCTTCTTTGACAGAGTTTTGCTCTTATGTCTTTTCACAATAGGAATAAAACACTTAGACTATATTTGAATTGATGGATTTAAAGTTTAGATTAGTGTTTATATATTATTCACATTTTATTTATTTTAAATTTTACTATGCCAAGTAAATTATAATAAAAATATCTTCTATCAAATTAATTGTGTTAAAATATTATTTTGCATTTAATCTTTTTATTGGATGTATAGTCTGTTTCCTACTTGGTCGTTTACTTGATTCATCCCTTGGACTTGATGTTGTCATGTGTGGCGACTTAGCCAAATAATTCGAGTGAAGTTTGCGCCTCTCAAAATAAAACAAAAAAAAAAACAGAAAAAGATAGAGAAGGTATAATAGTGCACATGAGAAGCAAAAGGAAAAAGAAAAATTGCTTGCTTGCTCAAATCATGGTACCGCATCAAATATTTACTTACAAGATAGTAGGAAACAACTACATAGGATCTCTAGGAAACAACTACATACTTTCTCTGTTTCTGGTTTCCTTAATATATAATTATGATCTAAGTATTACAAACATGCTTGGTTCTATTTACAGTAGGCAAGATTTACACCGACGGCGAACCCATCGACAAATCAACGAATGTGTTGTTAAGCAGACTCTTTCATTCAGATCATCTTCACCGCTAACTTAACTGCAAAAACAAAGAAGAAAACTTGAGCAAAATCAACCATATAAGAAAAGTATGCAACACATAATGGCATGTAAACTATAGGACAACCTATATCCTTCTCTGCCATTTCTACCCAAAAAGCAACCTTTGTCCCCATCCATTTCACCTCTACTGATTTTACCCCATATTTAAAAATCAAGAAATATTGAGACCATTTTATTATCCTTTGCATAATTCAAACCCAAAATTCGGACTGATTTCTATTATGCCTTCACATTCTCAACATTCTAATAGGGAAAACAATAGGATTATGAATTCCAAGGCCACTTTAAACATGACGGACGCAAGGCAGTTCGGAGTTGAGGCCTACACGAGAGATAATACTCCAATGTTTTTGTAGATTTATTATTGGTCTGTTCATTATGTTAGCTTTTGGCCTCATGTTGCTTTCTCAGAACTTTTTGTTTGTCATACATTTGCATTTTTGTACAAATTTTACAAAAACACCATATATGTCCATATCATTGACATCTAACATTTGAAGGTGTATCACAAAAAAATTTGTTGAAAAATCATTATTACACAATCACACGAAATTCAGAAATCAAATACTGCATACTAAATTGCAAAACAGTCGAGATGCCAATCTCATTATTTGTGTTAAAATCACTTGTATATATATCTTAAAAGACTTTTATCATTTATCAAAATAAAAGATAGTGATGGATGCAATTTGCTAAAAAATAGTGTACTTTTTTGGAAGTCTAAACAAAGATGGTGATGAATGCAATTTGCTTAAAAACAGAAAACTTAATGCAGCTTAAAATTTTCCAAAGAGCTGCAAAAACTGTTTTGAATCCAATTCTTTTTTATGGAAATAAAAATCAATAACAGATTTCCTTGAAAATCCAAAAACGTGACTTATTCATGCATTAATCAAAAATAGTTAAATGAATATATGCCCATGAATGATCAAATACAAAAAATATTCTAAACGCTGTAAATTTATTTTAAATAATTTGAAAGAAATTACTGCAATTCAAGCTGATTTTGAGAATTAAAGAAGACCACAGCTGATTTTGAGAATTAAAGAAGACCACCCACAAGAAAAACAAATCTTTGAGTCAAAGAGAAAAATTTATTTTAAGAACTTTACGTGAAAACAAAAGAACACTTGACAAGGAAAACAAATCTTTTGGGCAAAAGAGAGAAACAATTTTCTAGTAATACATTTCAACTTATCAAAACTTTGTGTTCCTTAAAAATCATTGATGAACTCTTGAACGTACATAATAATACTCACAAAAGTTTTACCAAGTAATCTTGAAAAATATATTTTTAATTGGCATCTCGACAACTGTTCCACATTAGCATAGCATTTAATCCCAAAGTTCGCAAATAAAAAATAATTCATGATTGTATAATATAGATGTTCCAACATACTATTCTGTAATACACATTCAAAAATAAGATGTTAATAACAAGAACTAACATGGTTTTTGTAAATCATACACAAATGTCAAACGTATTAACAACAAAAAGTTTTAAGGCAGCTCATGAAGAAAACCCAACATAATAAACGAACCAAAAATAAATTTACAAAAAGATGAGGTATTTGTTCTCTCATTAAGGTCTCAACTCTATACTTGCATCATTCACATTTTTTAGCAGCCTAAAAAATCCCTAACCCCATACTTTCCAAACCAGAATGGAGAAAGCACGGCTTTCCAAAGAAATCAGAGCAACAAATTTTAGGTTTGAATTATACAAAGTATAAAATCAATGGTCTCAACCATTCTTGATTCCAAAATATAGGAGAAAAATCAGCAAAGAAGAATTGATAGGGGCCGTTGGTTGCTTTTCAGTTAGAAACTTGAAGAGAAGACTATGAAGATACGTAAGGCTACCATTAGGTTCTAAAATGTCAACAAATTCCCACACAATTCTTATCGATATGAGGTTATCTAGTTTGCACCTAATTGGCAAACCCAATTCAAACTCTAGCCTTCAATCTTTTAATAAACAAGTATGAAAAACCTATACTAACTTATATGCTTCACTTTAATGCATGTGGAGAATGATGTATCAGGTAGGGTGATGCCCTTTGCTAATTGAACGCTATATGTGTTAGGGCTAAAGAAAACCAGATATCACCTCCAACATTAGTTCAATATGGTCCAATTTTTATTTGAAAATCTCTTAAAATTTCACTTTATATGTGCGGATAGAAATTCACCAATAAATAAATACTCACCTTACCTAGTCAATGGGTTGTGGGACCCAAAACCTATCGAACAATTTCACAATTTTAATGCAATCAGAAACAAACTTGCAAATAAATATGGGTTTCAGCGAGACTTCAGTGACGGCATTGCCTGCATCAAATTTAGAGTATAGTGCTTTTTTCAACAAATAAAACTTGCAAATAAAAGAATTGATAACAGCAATTCCGTGTGACTCTATTGAATCTCTGTACTTTGTATCAAGACAGAATTACGAACAGACATGGAAGAAAACAACATAGATACAACATTGTAGCACTCTCCAATTAAAAGGCATAAGAACAAATACCGCACTTGATGCACTTGAGAAAAGATATTTTGCTGGCCCATCAATTGAGCAAGTATCAATTGGTTTACGAAGTTCCAATACAGTCCAAAGAGGAAATTGAGATATTTAAAGTCAAGCTCATATTCAGCGAATCACATATATGCATTAAGAAAGAAGATAAGTGAACTTGATCGGCAACAAAGATAATAGCAGGAAAAACAAAGTGTTACTTACTGTTCCTAAAGTAGGTTCATAGTTGCTGATCTAAGTGAAGATACATGTGGGGTCCCATTAGTTTCAAGCAACTGTCTTATGCTAGATTGTGTAAGATAATCGACATGGTGTGACTAACAAAAATCATCATATTTCTAGTATAGCCTAGCCCCATATATCAACAACTGCAGCCAAACATTTTCAGAAACAAAGTCCCACGTAAACCAAGGATCATTGGCAGCAATTTATACGGATGGAAAATGAAAATCATGGCCAATACATTCACACAAGCAAAATATATTAACAACTGCAACCAAATATATTAGTAAATAACTTTTCTGAAACACAACATTCATGCAAGTTATAACATTGCTAGACTCACATTCTTTCCCAACCTAATGGTAGGGAAGATCAGCCAGCAGACAAAGATGACAATCCAATCCAAAGCCTGCAGGTTCTCCTGGCAGATTTGGAAAAACAAAGGTTTTGCCCTAGGAGTTACTATATCATTAACACTCGTGAAAACTTGATTCGAAACAATGATTAACGCATGCATTATTAACAAAGAACATGTAAAAGACCAAAAGATTACCAATTCAATGCCAGTAGTCTCGTCGATTCGAGTCCCTAAACCCAACATAAGTTTCGTTCCCACTCCATCTCTATACGAATCCCCTGTGAAAGCATTTGGATGCAATTAAATAACATTATAAGATGGGAAAAGACCAATGAAATCAGAGCCAAAAAGAAAAAAGGAAAAGCTAGACACAGAAAATGCAAGTGGAATAAGCAAAGCCAAATCTGCCTTCAAGAAAGAAGCTCTGAAAAACAAGACTGCCAAAAAATTGACCAGTTTGTGAGTGTAGGCAATATGTATTAATATCCCTCAAGACACTAGCGATCAAAATGACAACAGGATCACTACTGAATATAATCATATGAAAAAACAACCATACCCAAAGGGAAAAGCCTTCAAAACCTCCAATTCAGAGAGCCATCTTGCCTATTCTCTGAACAAGTTCTGATCCAGCAACAATGTCCACACCAGCATCCTTGTATGTAAGTCCCAGACACTTGTCCGCAGACTGCAGTCGTAATCCAAGACATACAATAGAGCCCATGTGTAATTGAAATTCAAGAACCTTGAAATAACAAATCGAGACCTTAAAAAAGACAAAAAGGAAAAAGAGTAAGGCCGTGTAATTTCACAATTCAGTGACACTGAAAAGTACTCGTATTAAATCTTCCGTTGGGAAGACAGACTTCCTTTAACCAAGATAATCTTAAGTTCACAATGCAAGAACCCATAATGCAAGAAACTTAAAAGAACTCTTATGCAATGAGGTGATGTCAGACTCTCAAGAAATACCTTAAGAAAGAACAGATCGAGGCTGAGGGCAGTCGGCGGAGGCGGCCGGACGTCTGAGACGATGTTCAAAAACGCCGCTGTTAAAAAAGAAGGGCATGTCAATGTGAGCGCCCTCTTGCTTTTCTTCTGCACTATTTTTGATTTTTCAAAATCTGGTCGTGGATGTTCCTCTTATATAAATATGCGCCGGCGCGGGGAACACAACGGTAAAGCTTTTTTGTTCTTTTCTTTCTTGTAATCACAACGGTAAAGTTGGGAAGATTAGGTTTCACTGTGGTTTGAGGGTGAGAAAGTGACAGACCCGTGAACAAGATGATGATTTCAAGGGTAAATTGCATTTTTGCCCCTGTATTATCATCAAAATGCAAAGAACCCCTATATTAAAAAAAATAGGTTAAAAATTCGATGTTTTTATTAATCTTGTGTAGAACCTTATTCCTGTTAGGATCTGGCGAAGAGCGAGAAATATTAAAAAATGCTATATCAATACAATATTATATCATATGATATCAATTAGAAAAATTCGCACCATTGTCGTGTTAATACATTAATATATGACTGACATGTGTTGAATTAAAATATAATTAAATCATACATAATTTAAAAATATAATCACATATAACCCACACATGTAGGTGAAATAAGTGCATGTTATAAAAAAAATGGGGTTAAATGCAATATACTTATCTGATATACGAAATGAGCAAATATCCTCTTATGACAACACATGAAATAATTTACTATTTTATTTTTTATAGAGGATTTTTTGCTCATTTATATTATGCAATTTGATATTTTCTTTTTACATGTAAGTGTTTATGTAGCGGATGAAAGACTAATTAAAAAAATGTCCAATCAATAAAATCCTCAAATTAAAAAATCTCAATTCTGTCCATCTCACCATATTTTAGCCACTTTTAAAATCGACGATCAGAATCTTGCAATTGTAAAAAAACAATTAATTCGAGGTTACTATTTTGCCACCTCTTATATACATGACAGTAAATGCAATTAAAGCTTAAAAAATCCCACTATTCAATTTCGGCATTGGATCTTCTATTTCATCTCCTATTGCTTTTTGGGAAGATTGCCGTGTGGATAATCTTAAGTGAGAGAAAATGTGGTGTAAAAATCGTGGGGCAAGAGAGAGAAAATATATAGAAAAAGTAGATCGAAATAAAAAATTAAAAAAGATAAAATCTATGGCAAAAGATAGAAAATTATCGATAAAAAATAATTAATGATAATTTTAATATTATCACAAATTATATTTATTTAGTGGCAAGAATTATTATTTTATTACAACAATGAATTTTAAAGTTTTATTGAAGATAATTATTTTATAAAAATTATAATTAGTTTCTAATTGTAAAAATTAACTCTTATATTTACCAGTTCAGTAACTCTTGAGAGAGTTAATGGTCGTGAACAAAAAAATAACGCCAAGAGAGGTAGTACAGTTAGTGAGCTGGTAAATACAGGAGTTAATTAAGTGAACTAGCAGATATAATTATTTCGTAAAAACTATTCTTTAACTTAAGAAAAAGTATTTTAAATACATTTGAAAAAAATATATCACATCAACTATAATCATTATATATTATTTTATCTCACAATTAATTATGTATTAAAAAAATATTGATTATACTACAAAAATAATGATTATTTTATATTATTATATCTGTCTTTCATTAACGCGTATTATTATTGAAAATACATTAATAAATAACTTAAAATCATTATTATTGAAAATATTAATGAGTACGTGAATGTAGCTTTTAAAATAGTATAACATATTTAATATTTTGTAATTGTTGTAAATAAAAAATTTGCATTTTTGGCACAAGAATATCATCTAACTATGAGAATCAAGACGTCATTTATTATTGGACCTAGCCAAGTATTTTCCACACTCAACCAATTACATAATTAACTTAAGAACAGTGTCTCTTTATATCTCAAAATGTAAATAGTTTAGGCTGTAATTACTTGCGAGTAAAATATGTTTGATTGAGATAAGATATTAAAATTATTATTAAATACTTTTTATTGATAATTTTCTATTTTTTTGTAGTAATAAAAAATAAATTTTGGTCTCCTATCTATCGACGGTTGTCATGAGGGATAATGGCACATGCGATAGGGAAGACAACAACCATAAAAGTGCCACATATAACTGCTATCATCAATCAGCCTGAGCGCATATATTCCCGTTCTTTCGCGACGCACATTGTCTGCTAGTCTGCCGCACATAGGGTGCTGCCTGTCGCACAACTTGATGTCGTCTAAACATTGGATGTTGCCTGCGCGTGCAACTTTCTGCCTTTTGAACATCGTGTCCTACATGAGTGCATGACATCCGGTCTTACTTCAAATGCATGCGGCCTGTGTTGGCGGCACCTTTCTTTGTTGCAACTCAAGTGCTATCTTCACTAAACTCGGGTACCATTTAGCCAACCCCCGCAACCTTCCATGCAAAGCCCCTATCCACACATACCCACAATCATTCACCACTGTAGAACAAGGCTACGACACCAACGTATTGTTGCTCACACCTCTGCATGGCTAATCGTCACTCTAATACGATGAACCGTCTGCCTTAAATTGGTTCAAAACTTAACCAGCTCGAGTGCCACACCATGCTGGCACCCATGCACACTGACAGGCAAACTTGCCATGCCAACGTCTGATAGAGCTTCAAGGGGCTTACAGGAGCATCGTCTAAGACTGATCCGCCATTTGCTTCCAAATATCAAGAATGCTGAGGCATGGCCTTCTCAGGTAGTATAACATGTCCCCTTTCTTCCAGATTACCCCATCTACCATTAACACCCTGTTTTCACAATATTGGTTTCTTCTTTACATGGATGGGAAATCAAAGAGTGTAGCAGGCCTAGCGTAGCGATCGAGGGAGAGAAGTTTTGCTTAATGATGCCCCCTTCTTGTTTCGAATTTTCCATTGCCTTGTCTGTCCGTCTTTTTTTTTTTGTGGCGTGTGGGTGTGGTGTGTGTGTGTGTGTGCATGCACGTGTGCGGTGTGGGGTGTGTGTGTGTGCGCATGTGTGGGGGGGGTGTGTGCGTGCGTGTTGGGTGTGTGTGTGTGTGTGTGTGTGTATGCGTGTGGAGTGTGTGTGTGTTTGGGGTGGGGTGTGTGAGTGTGTGTGTCACGATAGGACATGTTTTACTTTCATTTTGAACATAGAAGAAGTGAGGTGTTGCTTTTATCTTCAGCGCCAACGAATGTCATCTGCGTCTTGTTACATTTGCCATCCTCCTTCAATTTCTAAGTCTTCACTTTTATCTACACAACCTTTTTTCTCGTGCAGGATATCACCATAGTTTTGCAATATTTTATACTCATTACGGGTATTGTGTGTCTTTGTGGTCTATTTATGTCCTTTGTAATATTTTTGTGTGCTTGCATAGATGTGTATCCTCATTTTTGTTTACTTGATATTAAAGAGTATTTATTGAAATAAGAGCAATAACAGGATAGGAGAGAGTGTATTGCCCTCTTCTTTTTTCCTTTCAATATATCTCGTTAGCAAGAGTGGTCTTGGATTGATTTAATTTACTAGAGGGGATATAGTAAGGAAAAATGAGTGGAGGATTGATAAAAGCTGATAACTGCCTTGGGTAGTTATGATATGCTAACCAATTCTTGAATTGGTTGACAATGACCATTACAAAATGTTGTAGTTTTGAACCCTGACTTTGGTGTGTTTGGCCATTTTGATTTTCTTCCTGCTAATAGCGGTCTCTATAATTTTCACCCTTTGAATCACATGGTAGTTTCTGTGGCATCACCGTGATTTTTGGGTACTCGCATAGAAGAGGGAGAATGGTGCTTTTGCTTAAGAACAATTAATTAGTTATATATGTTGTAGCTGATGCTTGACTCATGCTTGTGCTTACATGTGGCTTACTGTTTATCAGGTAAAGAACTAATCATTCACCTCCCCAAGTTTTTGCTATTTTCCTGCCTTCAGGTACTTATTGGCAGTTTCATACATATTTGAGTGGTAGCAGTTTCCTAGTAATGCAGTTTTGGTATTGCAGAAATCAGGATATTAGGCCTATAAGTTGTTAAATTTGTGGTGTTGCTCGATAAATGGGACAACAGTTCCCGTGGCTCTTCTTCAGAAAGTGAATGATTCATTTACTGGAAGGAGACACTAGCTTTAAATTTTTGGAAGGGAGGTAAGTTTCATGAAGTAATCAAAATTCATTACAAGTTTTTATGCTAACTTTGTTAAACGTTGAAGTGTCTTGTGTGATTTATGTTTCTTGTCGCTTGGGCTTTTGCTGAAATGCCTTAGTAAATACAAAGCTAACCTAGTGCTAATTGCTTTCTGTTAACCATCCTATGTATTCATAGCATTTTGGATTTTTGTTTACTTTCTGATCTCATATTGCTTTTGAGCAGTATGGGTAGTTGGATTACCTTGAAGGTACTTTTCTATTTTTTTTTATTTTCTTTTAAGGAATTGAAGGCACTTTTTTGAATTAGGTAAATTGCAGGAACTGAAGCGCAGGCGAAGAAAGAGGAAGAGGAGAAGAGGAGGGGGAGGAGTCACCATCATTCAGATGATGATTCTGCTGATCTGCGGCATAAAAGGAGGAACAGGAAGGCGTATTCAAACTCTAATTCCGATGTCAGTGCTTCAAATGATTTGCGAGTGGTTAGGGGCGAGAAGCGGTCTAAGAAAAAGAGTAGGAAACATCGCCATGAAGAGGACTAGCTTCTATAGTAGGTGATATGTCATGTGCTTTTAGGGTTTCTCAAAACTGTTGCTCAGTGTGCGCTATTCAATCTTTAATCTAGTGATTGATGAGCTTCTTGATGAAAACCACTTTAGCTTAGTAGACAATGCATTAGTTTGGTGCATTTGCTGTTTTTCAGTTTGATATAATATATCATTGTAATTGCTTTATTATTTTGGTTGTAACAATTCTGATACTTACTGAGTATGCTATGTTTGATTCTGACATGCAATCGGTCTTGTTAGTTGAAATATTGTAGTAATGCTTTGTAATTTTATTGAGTTTAAAGTTGTTTTACTTGTTGGTCGCTACTTGATGCTTTGGGAGAAGCCTACTTGTGGGCATCAAGAAGAGCTTAACTATTACTGCTCTTTTGAACCCAGTGTTATTATTGAAGCAAAGAAAGTTGCAATATTTCCCAGTGTGTTTTACATATGTAATAGTATTAGGGCAATGATTTTGCCATTAATATTATCTAGTTTCTGGATCAACCTCTCTGAAAATTAAGATCTATTATAGCAGGTTTCTGTTGAGATCATGATGTCAACGAATATATTTGTATATGTTCTAATCAGCTACTGCATTTCTTTTTCAATTTTATCGGCCACAAACTTGAGAAGTTTTGCTTAATGATGCCCCCTCCTTGTTTCGAATATTCCATTTCCTTATCTGTCTGTCTATTTTTTTGTGTGGTGTTTGGGTGTCTATGGGGTATGTGTGTGCGTGCGTGTGGGAGTGTGTGTGTGTGTGTGTGCATGTGCGTGTGCGTGTGCGGTGTGGGGGTATGTGTGAGTGTGTGTGTGGGGGGGGGGTGCGTGCGTTGTGTGTGTGTGTGCGTGTGGGGTGTGTGTGTGTATGCGTGTGGAGTGTGTGGGTGTGTGTGGGTGTTTGGGGTGGGGTGTGTGTGTGTGTGTGTCACGATAGAACATGTTTCACTTTCATTCTGAACATAGAAGAAGTGAGGTGTTGCTTTTGTCTTCAACGCCAACGAATGCCATCTGCATCTTGTTACATTTGCCATTCTCCTTCAATTTCTAAGTCTTCATTTTTATCTATACAACCTTTTTTCTCATGCAGGATGTCACCAAAGTTTCGCAATATTTTATGCTCATTACGGGTATTGTGTGTCTTTGTGGTCTATTTATGTCATTTGTAATATTTTTGTGTGCTTGCATAGATGTGTATTCTCATTTTTGTTTACCTGATATGAAATATTATTTATTGAAATAAGAGCAATAACAGGATAGGAGAGAGTGCATTGCCCTCTTCTTTTTTCCTTTCAATATATCTCGTTAGCAAGAGTGGTCTTGGATTGGTTTAATTTACTAGAGGGGGGATATAGTAAGGAAAACTGAGTGGAGGATTGATAAAATCTCATAACTGCCTTAGGTGGTTATGATATCTTAACCAATTCCTGAATTGGTTGACAACGACCATTACAAAATGTTGTAGTTTTGAACCCTGACTTTGGTATGTTTAGTCATTTTGATTTCCTTCTTGCTAAAAACGGTCTCTATAATTTTACCCTTGAATCACATGGTAGTTTCTGTGGTATCACCATGATTTTTGGGTAGTCGCATGGAAGAGGGAGAATGGTGTTTTTGCTCATGAAAAGGACTAGCTTCTACAGTGGGTGATATGTCATGTGCTTTTAGGGTTCCTCTAAACTGCTGCACAGTGTGAGCTATTCAATCTTTAATCTGGTGATTAATGAGCTTCTTGATGAAAACCACTTTAGCTTAGTAGAGAATGCATAGTTTGGTGCGTTTGCTGTTTTTCAGTTTGATGTAATGTATCATTGTAATTGCTTTATTATTTTGGTTGTAACAATTCTGATACTTACTGAGCATGATATGTGTGATTCCGACATGTGATCGGTCCTGTTAGTTGACATATTGTAGTAATGCTTTGTAATTTTATTGAGTTTAAAGTTACATTACTTGTTCGTTGCTATTCGATGCTTTCGGAGAAGCCTGCCCGTGGGCATGAAGAAGAGCTTAACTATTACTGCTCTATTGAACCCAGTGTTATTATTGGAACAAAGAAAGTTGCAATATTTCCCAGTGTGTTTTACATATGTAATAGTATTAGGGCAATGATTTTTTCATTAATATTATCTAGTTTCTAGATCAACCTTTCTGAAAATTAAGATCTATTGTAGCAGGTTTCTGTTGAGATCATGATGTCAACGAATATATTTTTATATGTTCTAATCAGCTAATGCATTTCTTTTTCAATTTTATCGGCCACAAACTTGAGAAGTTTTGCTTAATGATGCCCCTCCTTGTTTTGAATTTTTTATTTCCTTGTCTGTCCATCTTTTTTTTTTATGTGGTGTTTGGGTGTCTGTGGGGTGTGTGTTTGTGCATGTGGGAGTGTGTGTGTGTTTGTGCATGTGGGGGTGTGTGTGAGTGTGTGTGCGTGTGTGGGGATGTGTGCGTGCGTGTGGGGTGTGTGTGTGTATGCGTGGGATGTGTGTGTGTGTGTGCGTGTGGGGTGTGTGTGTGTGTGTGCGAATGTGTGTGGGGTGTGTGTGTGTGTATGCGTGTGGAGTGTGTGGGTGGGTGTGTGTGTTTGGGGTGGGGTTTGTGTGTGTGTGTCACGATAGAACATGTTTACTTTCATTCTGAACATAGAAGAAATGAGGTGTTGCTTTTCTCTTTAGCGCCAACGAATGCCATCTGCGTTTTGTTACATTTGTCATCTCATTCAATTTTTAAGTCTTCATTTTTATCTACACAACCTTTTTTCTCGTGCAGGATGTCACCATAATTTCGTAATATTTTTTGCTCATTATGGGTATTGTGTGTCTTTGTGGTCTATTTTTGTCATTTGTAACATTTTTGTGTGCTTGCATAGATGTGTATTCTCATTTTTGTTTACCTGATATGAAATAGTATTTATTGAAATAAGAGCAATAACAAGACTGGAGAGAGTGCATTACCCACTTCTTTTTTTCTTTCAATATATCTCGTTAGCAAAAGTGGTCTTGGATTGATTTAATTTACTAGAGGGGATATAGTAAGGAAAAATGAGTGGAGGGTTGATAAAATCTGATAACTGCCTTGGGTGGTTATGATATGCTAACCAATTCTTGAATTGGTTGACAACGACCATTACAAAATGTTGTAGTTTTGAACCCTGACTTTGGTGTGTTTAGCCATTTTGATTTTCTTCCTACTAATAGCGGTCTCTATAATTTTCACCCATGAATCACATGGTAGTTTCTGTAGCGCTTGGGACAAAGATGAAACTCGGTTTCATTGATGGGACTTTCCCCAGACCAACAGCTGGTTCGGTGATCTTTGAACAATGGAGACGGGTGGATTTAATGGTCACGTCATGGATTTGGAATTCAATTTCCAGAGATTTCGTTGAGTCGTTCATGTACGTATCTTCCTCACGTGAACTTTGGCTTGAGATTCAAGGTAGATATGGGCGGAGCAATGGCCCTATGGTCTATCAAATTCAACGGGATCTATCACTGACTGCTTATGTGACCAGACTTAATAAAATATGGAACAAATTGTCGCCTGGCGCCTAATCCCAAATGCACCTCTGGAGGCTGCACATGTGGTTAAACAAAGCAATTGCAGAGAGGAATGAGAACACACAATTGATGCAATTACTCATGGAGTTACATGAAAGCTTTGATTATGAAAGAAGCTAGATTTTGATGCAAGAACCTTTGGCAGATTTAGAGCGAGCATTCTCCATGGTTTTCACGGTGGAGAAACAAAGGCAGGTTCACACTGATATGGGAGAAGTCTCAAGACAAATGGTCTACCAGCTCATGTTGAAAGATAACAAGAAGGATGTAGGAGATATGTTCTCAAACAGGAGGAAACCATATTTGAATAAACATAATTTGTTGCGCACCTACTGTCATAAACCTGGTCTTACATAAGACACATGCTTCCAGGTTCATGGAGAGCAAAACTGGTACAAGTACAAGTAGAAGGAACAAGCAATCGAAATTTTGTTGCTGCAGCAACACTGGATGAAAGGGCAACATCTGTAGATACCACCACTACCGAACTTTGCTTGTCACAAAATACAGAAGAGTTTGCTGGTAATACCTCTGGACCATCTGAAAATGATTCGGACTGTTGGATAATTGATTGCAGGGCTACTAACCATATATGTGAAACATTCAACTTTTTCATTCATACACTAAGCCTCCACACACCAAATACATTCACTTGCCTGGTGGTTCCATGAAGCTTGCATCATACGTTGGCATTGTTCACTTAAATGACCATGTCACACACACGCAAGTCTTTATATTCCTTCTTTCTCTATCAACTTGTTATTTGTCAGCCAGTTATGTCATCACAATGCTTATACTTTTCAGTTCCCTAAAGCTAAGTGCTTATTGCAGGACCAAGTTACGAAAGGAGCTTGGTTGAAGGGACTGCTTCCAAGAATCTCTACATTGTTAGACAGTGCCTTAACACATATGCCTTTCCTCCCTCTGTGCATTGCAATATTGCATGTTCTAGCTCAGTTCAATGTGATGTACAAACCTGGCACAATAGGCTGGGACATTCTTTTAAACGTAATGAAACATATTCCAATCTGTGCTTTCACTAATGTCGATCTTGATGTACCCTGTGATGTGTGTCACAAAGCCAAACAAACTAATGACATTTCTTTCCAGTGAATCACAATATGAAGCACCCTTTCATCTTATACATTTAGATGTTTGGGGCCATTATACAACCTATACAATTTCAAAGTGCAACTATGTCCTCACAATTCTAGATGATTACAGTCGCTCCTTGTGGACTTACCTCTTGAGACACAAATCCTAAGTTGCTTCCACTCTCAAGTATTTCTTCTCCATGATCAATAACCAATTTGCCATAAATATAAAAGTCATAAAGACGGACAATGGTTCTGAATTCCTCAACAACGACTGCCACACTCTTTGTCAAGATCTAGGTGTCATCCATCAAACTTCTTGCACATATACACCTCAGCAAAATGGGAGAATTGAACGCAAACATAAATAACTTCTAAATATTACTGGAGCCTTGCTATACCAACCCTCCTACAGTTCCGGGGTAATTCCATTCTCACAGCAACCTACTTAATCAATAGAACACCTTCAAAGCTCCTCCACTAGAAAACTCTCTTTGAACAATTAATAGATCACAGTCCCTCTCACACTCATCTCTGTGCCTTTGGTTGCCTTTGCTATGCCAGTAATGTAGATCCTCACAAGTCTAAGTTTCATCCTAGTGCTCTCAAGTGCATTCTGTTAGGGTATGCCATGACCTAGAAAGCATATAAACTCTATGACTTGGATAAAAACCGTATTATCATCTCTAGAGATGTTCACTTCCATGAACATTACTTTCCTTTTTCTACCCTGTTTCTCTCTCTTCTCTTAGTCTCTGTCCTCTTCCTTTAGTTCCCCCTTATACTGATGATGCCGTCTGTGATCCTACTGCACTTTTCACCCATTTCTCGCAGTTCCTCTGACTCTTGTGTCCCTTCTGTTTCTCCTCTTGCTCCTCAACCACCTGCACCTCCTCTTCGTCGTTCCACCAGAAATACTCAATGTACTCATTGGCTTAATGATTTTATATGTTCTGCACATGTACCTCCTTCTTTACACTCCACCACTCCTGCATTTAAGTTGTTTGTAGCCTCGTTATCTGTTTTGCAGGAGCCCAAGTCTTTCTTTAGGCCATCCAGCATGAGGAATAGAGGGAGGCCATGAACAATGAGCTGCAGGCCTTAGAGCACAACAACACTTGGAAGCTTGCCCCTTTTTTGCCTGGTAAACGGGCTATTGGTTGTAAATAGATCTTCAAGACAAAGCTTAGATATGATGGCCAAAACAGTTTTAGAGAAAAATTATATATATATAAACAGGTGTGAGAGTAAATAAAAAGAATGTATTTTTTTAGGGGAAATTATTGTAATAATGCAAAGAAAAAGAAAGTTACAAGAGTGGGGTGGTTTTGGAGGTGTTTCAAAAGTAGGCAGCACCGCTGCTGCTATTTTTTACAATTATACTGTTTTTTTTAAATTCTTAACAAGTAAAAGAATATTATTTATTTTAATTCTTAAAAATAAAAGGATTTATGCTATATTTTGAACAGTTACGAAACATAAAAAATAAAAAATAAGATAGAATTTTGGAACAATCACATCATTATGGGCATCAACTGTGGAGTGTTAGGTTGTGGCCCACTGCTAGCAATTTTCAGCCCACATGCGATAATTGGAAACTAGCATTCCACCTTTGAAAATCAGTATTTTCAGCCCAATTTAAGGAATGTTATTTGTTCCAACGTGGCTTTATTTGCTTTTGATTTCTTAAATCCGATTGTAATATTTCAAAACATCGTTTCGATTGCTTGAAACCAAATATTTTTCCAACATTACCCTTCTCCTTATTTTGTATTAGTAAATAAATAAATTAATATTATACTAATATTATAGTTTACTATATAAAAATTTTTAAAACCTTATTAAAAAATATCTTATCAAACAAGAATAAGAAATTTTCTTGGTAATAAAAATATTCATTAAAATGAGTATTGCTCATTTATTTTAAATCGTTTATTTTAAATAAAATTCCTAGCAAATTAACAACGTTGAAATGTTATTTGCCTATTTATTTTTAAGAATATAGTGTTCATTCTTTAATTAGTTTAGAGAAATTAGGAATTAATGGCAAATAATTTTCTTCTTTGACAGAGTTTTGCTCTTATGTCTTTTCACAATAGGACTGAAACACTTAGATTATATTTGAATTGATGGATTTGAAGTTTAGATTAGTGTTTATATATTATTCACATTTTATTTATTTTAAATTTTACTATGCCAAGTAAATTATAATAAAAATATCTTCTATCAAATTAATCGTGTTAAAATATTATTTTGTATTTAATCTTTTTATTGGATATATAGTCTGTTTCTTACTTGGTCGTTTACTTGATTCATCCTGCTGTCCCCTTGGACTTGATGTTGTCATGTGTGGCGAGTTAGCCAGATAATTCGAGTGAAGTTTGTTCCTCTCAAAATAAAAAATAAAAAAAAAAACAGAAAAAGATAGAGAAGGTATAATAGTGCACATGAGAAAGGAAAAAGAAAAATTGCTTGCTTGCTCAAAACATGGTACCACATCAAATATTTACTAACAAGATAGTAGGAAACAACTACATAGGATCTCTAGGGATCACTTTTAGGCATGAACCAGACATACTTTCGCTGTGTCTGGTTTCCTTAATACATGATTATGATCTAAGTATTACAAACATGCTTGGTTCTATTTACAGTTGGCAAGATTTACTTCCACGGCGAACCCATGAGGCTCATACTTAGAATTACTTGAACGCCACAACTGATATCGACAAATCCATGAACGTTGTTAAGCAGACTCTTTCATTCAGAACATCTTCACTGCTAACTTAACTGCAAAAACAAAGAAGAAAACTTGAGCAAAATCAACCATATAAGAAAAGTATGCAACACATAATGGCATGTAAACTATAGGACAACCTATATCCTTCTCTGCCATTTCTACCCAAAAAGCAACCTTTGTCCCCATCCATTTCACCTCTATTGATTTTTCCCCATATTTAAAAATCAAGAAATATTGAGACCATTTTATTATCCTTTGCATAATTCAAACCCAAAATTCGGACTGATTTCTATTATGCCTTCACGTTCTCAACATTCTAATGGGGAAAGCAATAGGATTATGAATTCCAAGGCCACTTTAAGCATGACGGACACAAGGCAGTTCGGAGTTGAGGCCTACAAGAGAGATAATACTCCAATGTTTTTGTAGATTTATTCTTGGTCTGTTCATTATGTTGGCTTTTGGCCTCATGTTGCTTTCTTAGAAATTTTTGTTTGTCATACATTTGCATTTTTGTACAAATTTTACAAAAACTCCATATATGTCCATATCATTGACATCTAACATTTGAAGGTGTATCATAAAAAAATTTGTTGAAAAATCATTATTACACAATCACACGAAATTTAGAAATCAAATACTGCATACTAAATTGCAAAACAGTCGAGATGCCAATCTCATTATTTGTGTTAAAATCACTTGTATATATATCTTAAAAGACTTTTATCATTTATCAAAATAAAAGATAGTGATGGATGCAATTTGCTAAAAAATAGTGTACTTTTTTGGAAGTCTAAACAAAGATGGTGATGAATGCAATTTGCTTAAAAACAGAAAACTTAATGCAGCTTAAAATTTTCCAAAGAGCTGCAAAAACTGTTTTGAATCCAATTCTTTTTTATGGAAATAAAAATCAATAACAGATTTCCTTGAAAATCCAAAAACGTGACTTATTCATGCATTAATCAAAAATAGTTAAATGAATATATGCCCATGAATGATCAAATACAAAAAATATTCTAAACGCTGTAAATTTATTTTAAATAATTTGAAAGAAATTACTGCAATTCAAGCTGATTTTGAGAATTAAAGAAGACCACAGCTGATTTTGAGAATTAAAGAAGACCACCCACAAGAAAAACAAATCTTTGAGTCAAAGAGAAAAATTTATTTTAAGAACTTTACGTGAAAACAAAAGAACACTTGACAAGGAAAACAAATCTTTTGGGCAAAAGAGAGAAACAATTTTCTAGTAATACATTTCAACTTATCAAAACTTTGTGTTCCTTAAAAATCATTGATGAACTCTTGAACGTACATAATAATACTCACAAAAGTTTTACCAAGTAATCTTGAAAAATATATTTTTAATTGGCATCTCGACAACTGTTCCACATTAGCATAGCATTTAATCCCAAAGTTCGCAAATAAAAAATAATTCATGATTGTATAATATAGATGTTCCAACATACTATTCTGTAATACACATTCAAAAATAAGATGTTAATAACAAGAACTAACATGGTTTTTGTAAATCATACACAAATGTCAAACGTATTAACAACAAAAAGTTTTAAGGCAGCTCATGAAGAAAACCCAACATAATAAACGAACCAAAAATAAATTTACCAAAAACGCCGCTCTTAAAAAAGAAGGGCATGTCAATGTGAGCGCCCTCTTGCTTTTCTTCTGCACTATTTTTGATTTTTCAAAATCTAGTCGTGGATGTTCCTCTTATATAAATATGCGCCGGCGCGGGGAACACAACGGTAAAGCTTTTTTGTTCTTTTCTTTCTTGAAATCACAACGGTAAAGTTGGGAAGATTAGGTTTCACTGTGGTTTGAGGGTGAGAAAGTGACAGACCCGTGAACAAGATGATGATTTCAAGGGTAAATTGCATTTTTGCCCCTGTATTATCATCAAAATGCAAAGAACCCCTATATTAAAAAAAATAGGTTAAAAATTCGATGTTTTTATTAATCTTGTGTAGAACCTTATTTCTGTTAGGATCTGGCGAATAGCGAGAAATATTAAAAAATGCTATATCAATACAATATTATATCATATGATATCAATTAGAAAAATCTGCACCATTGTCGTGTTAATACATTAATATATGACTGGCATGTGTTGAATTAAAATATAATTAAATCATACATAATTTAAAAATATAATCACATATAACCCACACATGTAGGTGAAATAAGTGCATGTTATAAAAAAAATGGGGTTAAATGCAATATACTTATCTGATATACGAAATGAGCAAATATCCTCTTATGACAACACATGAAATAATTTACTATTTTATTTTTTATAGAGGATTTTTTGCTCATTTATATTATGCAATTTGATATTTTCTTTTTACATGTAAGTGTTTATGTAGCGGATGAAAGACTAATTAAAAAAATGTCCAATCAATAAAATCCTCAAATTAAAAAATCTCAATTCTGTCCATCTCACCATATTTTAGCCACTTTTAAAATCGACGATCAGAATCTTGCAATTGTAAAAAATCAATTAATTCGAGGTTACTATTTTGCCACCTCTTATATACATGACAGTAAATGCAATTAAAGCTTAAAAAATCCCACTATTCAATTTCGGCATTGGATCTTCTATTTCATCTCCTATTGCTTTTTGGGATGATTGTCGTGTGGATAATCTTAAGTGAGAGAAAATGTGGTGTAAAAATCGTGGGGCAAGAGAGAGAAAATATATAGAAAAAGTAGATCGAAATAAAAAATTAAAAAAGATAAAATCTATGGCAAAGAGATAGAAAATTATCGATAAAAAATAATTAATGATAATTTTAATATTATCACAAATTATATTTATTTAGTGGCAAGAATTATTATTTTATTACAACAATGAATTTTAAAGTTTTATTGAAGATAATTATTTTATAAAAATTATAATTAGTTTCTAATTGTAAAAATTAACTCTTATATTTACCAGTTCAGTAACTCTTGAGAGAGTTAATGGTCGTGAACAAAAAAATAACGCCAAGAGAGGTAGTACAGTTAGTGAGCTGGTAAATACAGGAGTTAATTAAGTGAACTAGCAGATATAATTATTTCGTAAAAACTATTCTTTAACTTAAGAAAAAGTATTTTAAATACATTTGAAAAAAATATATCACATCAACTATAATCATTATATATTATTTTATCTCACAATTAATTATGTATTAAAAAAATATTGATTATACTACAAAAATAATGATTATTTTATATTATTATATCTGTCTTTCATTAACGCGTATTATTATTGAAAATACATTAATAAATAACTTAAAATCATTATTATTGAAAATATTAATGAGTACGTGAATGTAGCTTTTAAAATAGTATAACATATTTAATATTTTGTAATTGTTGTAAATAAAAAATTTGCATTTTTGGCACAAGAATATCATCTAACTATGAGAATCAAGACGTCATTTATTATTGGACCTAGCCAAGTATTTTCCACACTCAACCAATTACATAATTAACTTAAGAACAGTGTCTCTTTATATCTCAAAATGTAAATAGTTTAGGCTGTAATTACTTGCGAGTAAAATATGTTTGATTGAGATAAGATATTAAAATTATGATTAAATACTTTTTATTGATAATTTTCTATTTTCTTGTAGTAATAAAAAATAAATTTTGGTCTCCTATCTATCGACGGTTGTCATGAGGGATAATGGCACATGCGACAGGGAAGACAACAACCATAAAATTGCCACACATAACTGCTATCATCAATCAGCCTGAGCGCATATATTCCCGTTCTTCCGTGACGCACATTGTCTGCTAGTCTGCCGCACGTAGGGTGCTGCCTGCCGCACAACTTGATGTCGTCTAAACATTGGATGTTGCCTGCACGTGCAACTTCCTGCCTTTTGAACGTTGTGTCCTACATGAGTGCATGACATCCGGTCTTACTGCAAATGCATGCGGCCTGTGTGGGCGGCACCTTTCTTTGTTGCAATTCAAGTGCTATCTTCACTAAACTCGGGTACCATTTAGCCAACCCCCGCAACCTTCCATGCAAAGCCCCTATCCACACATACCCACAATCATTCACCACTGTAGAACAAGGCTACGACACCAACGTATTGTTGCTCACACCTCTGCATGGCTAATCGTCACTCTAATACGATGAACAGTCTGCCTTAAACTGGTTCAACACTTAACCAGCTCGAGTGCCACACCATGCTGGCACCCATGCACACTGACAGGCAAACCTGCCATGCCAACGTCTGATAGAGCTTCAAGGGGCTTACAGGAGCATCGTCTAAGACTGATCCGCCATTTGCTTCCAAATATCAAGAATGCTGAGGCATGGCCTTCTCAGGTAGTATAACATGTCCCCTTTCTTCCAGATTACCCCATCCACCATTAACACCCTGTCTTCACAATATTGGTTTCTTCTTTACATGGATGGAAAATCAAAGAGTGTAGCAGGCCTAGCGTAGCGATCGAGGGAGAAAGCGGCTTCCTAGTTGGAAAGCGCGAGAGACCGACTAAAGGGGGGGGTTACAGGGGGGTGTCCCCCTTGTTTGGCGTCGTAAACTATATACCAGTGCCCCCTACCAGATTACTATAACTAAACTATATGCCCCAATCCCCTTTAAACGACACTTTTTTGACTACATCATTTTAGAAGCGGGCTCGGGATCTTTAACAATCTATAAGGCAACTCAGAAGACCATAATAGTCTAGAGAAAGCTCATAAAGAAAAATTATTCGTAGCTTCCTTGCAAGCAGAATTACCAATCCAGGGCCTTCATCAAATCGAAGTGCTTCTTACACATATCTACGAACTTCGGATGCCATGAAAACGCTGCAGGTGCAGGACAACCAAGAGTATGAAACTTCATCGTGTGAAAAAATTGACTGCATTTTTTTCTCAATTTTATCGGCCACAAATTTGAGAAGTTTTGCTTAATGATGCCCCCTCCTTGTTTCGAATTTTCCATTTCCTTGTCTGTCCGTCTTTTTTTTTGTGGTGTCTGGGTGTGGTGTGTGTGTGTGTGTGTGCATGCACGTGTGCGGTGTGGGGTGTGTGTGTGTGCGCATGTGTGTGGGGGGTGTGTGCGTGCGTGTTGGGTGTGTGTGTGTGTGTGTGTATGCGTGTGGAGTGTGTGGGTGTGTGTGTGTGTTTGGGGTGGGGTGTGTGAGTGTGTGTGTCACGATAGGACATGTTTTACTTTCATTTTGAACATAGAAGAAGTGAGGTGTTGCTTTTATCTTCAGCGCCAACGAATGTCATCTGCGTCTTGTTACATTTGCCATCCTCCTTCAATTTCTAAGTCTTCATTTTTATCTACACAACCTTTTTTCTCGTGCAGGATATCACCATAGTTTTGCAATATTTTATACTCATTACGGGTATTGTGTGTCTTTGTGGTCTATTTATGTCCTTTGTAATATTTTTGTGTGCTTGCATAGATGTGTATCCTCATTTTTGTTTACTTGATATTAAAGAGTATTTATTGAAATAAGAGCAATAACAGGATAGGAGAGAGTGTATTGCCCTCTTCTTTTTTCCTTTCAATATATCTCGTTAGCAAGAGTGGTCTTGGATTGATTTAATTTACTAGAGGGGATATAGTAAGGAAAAATGAGTGGAGGATTGATAAAATCTGATAACTGCCTTGGGTGGTTATGATATGCTAACCAATTCTTGAATTGGTTGACAGCGACCATTACAAAATATTGTAGTTTTGAACCCTGACTTTGGTATGTTTAGCCATTTTGATTTCCTTCCTGCTAATAGCGGTCTCTATAATTTTCACCCTTGAATCACATGGTAGTTTCTGTGGCATCACCGTGATTTTTGGGTACTCGCATAGAAGAGGGAGAATGGTGCTCTTTTTCCTTTCAATGTATCTCGTTAGCAAGAGTGCTCAGTGTGCGCTATTCAATCTTTAATCTGGTGATTGATGAGCTTCTTGATGAAAACCACTTTAGCTTAGTAGACAATGCATAGTTTGCTGCATTTGTTGTTTTTCAGTTTGATGTAATGTATCATTGTAATTGTTTTATTATTTTGGTTGTAACAATTCTGATACTTACTGAGTATGATATGTGTGATTCCGACATGTGATCGGTCCTGTTAGTTGAAATATTGCAGTGATGCTTTCTAATTTTATTAAGGATAAAGTTATTTTACTTGTTGGTTGCTATTCGATGCTTTGGAAGAAGCCTGCCTGTGGGCATCAAGAAGAGCTTAACTATTACTGCTCTATTGAACCCAGTGTTATTATTGGAGCAAAGAAAGTTGCAACATTTCCCAGTGTGTTTACATATGTTAATAGTATTAGGGCAATGATTTTTTCATTAATATTATCTAGTTTCTGGATCAATCTCTCTAAAAATTAAGATCTATTGTAGTAGGTTTCTGTTGAGATCATAATGTCAACGAATATATTTTTATATGTTATAATCAGCTACTGCATTTCTTTTTCAATTTTATAGGCCACAAACTTGAGAAGTTTTGCTTAATGATTCCCCTCCTTGTTTCGAATTTTTTATTCCATCTTTTTTTTTATGTGGTGTTTGTGTGTCTGTGGGGATGTGTGTGTGTTTGTGCATGTGGGGGTGTGTGTGTGTGTGCGCGCGTATGCGTGGGGTGTGTGTGCGTGTGTGTGTGTGTGGTGTGTGTGTGTGTGTGTGGGATGTGTGTGTGTGTGCGTGTGGGGTGTGTGTGTGTGTGTGGGGGGTGTGTGTGTGTGTGTATGCGTGTGGAGTGTGTGGGTGGGTGGGTGTGTGTGTTTGGGATGGGGTGTGTGTGTGTGTGTCACGATAGAACATGTTTACTTTAATTCTGAACATAGAAGAAATGAGGTATTGCTTTTGTCTTCAACGCCAACGAATGCCATCTGCGTCTTGTTACATTTGTCATTCTCCTTCAATTTCTAAGTCTTCATTTTTATCTACACAATCTTTTTTCTCGTGCAGGATGTCACCATAGTTTTGTAATATTTTATGCTAATTACGGGTATTGTGTCTTTGTGGTCTATTTTTGTCCTTTGTAATATTTTTGTGTGATTGCATAGATGTGTATTCTCATTTTTGTTTACCTGATATGAAATAGTATTTATTGAAATAAGAGCAATAACAGGACCGGAGAGAGTGCATTGCCCTCTTCTTTTTTTCTTTTAATATATCTCGTTAGCAAGAGTGGTCTTGGATTGATTTAATTTACTAGAGGGGATATAGTTAGGAAAAATGAGCGGAGGATTGATAAAATCTGATAACTGCCTTGGGTGGTTATGATATGCTAACCAATTCTTGAATTGGTTGACAACGACCATTACAAAATATTGTAGTTTTGAACCCTGACTTTGGTATGTTTAGCCATTTTGATTTCCTTCCTGCTAATAGCGGTCTCTATAATTTTCACCCTTGAATCACATGGTAGTTTCTGTGGCATCACCGTGATTTTTGGGTACATGGAAGAGGGAGAATGTGCTTTTGCTCATGAATAGGACTAGCTTCTACAGTGGGCGATATGTCATGTGCTTTTAGGGTTCCTCTAAACTGCTGCTCAGTGTGCGATATTCAATCTTTAATCTGGTGATTGATGAGCTTCTTGATGAAAACCACTTCAGCTTAGTAGGCAATGCATAGTTTGGTGCATTTGTTGTTTTTCAGTTTGATGTAATGTATCATTGTAATTGCTTTATTATTTTGGTTGTAACAATTCTGATACTTACTGAGTATGATATGTGTGATTCCGACATGTGATCGGTCCTGTTAGTTGAAATATTGCAGTAATGATTTGTAATTTTATTGAGTTTAAAGTTGCATTACTTGTTGGTTGCTATTCGATGCTTTGGGAGAAGCCTGCCTGTGGGCATCAAGAAGAGCTTAACTATTACTGCTCTATTGAACCCAGTGTTATTATTGGAGCAAAGAAAGTTGCAATATTTCCCAGTGTGTTTTACACATGTAATAGTATTAGGGCAATGATTTTTTCATTAATATTATCTAGTTTCTGGATCAACCTCTCTGAAAATTAAGATCTATTGTAGCAGGTTTCTGTTGAGATCATGATGTCAACGAATATATTTTTATATGTTATGATCAGCTACTGCATTTCTTTTTCAATTTTATCGTCCACAAACTTGAGAAGGTTTGCTTAATGATGCCCCTCCTTGTTTCGAATTTTTTATTTCCTTGTCTGTCCATCTTTTTTTTTATGTGGTGTTTGGGTGTCTGTGGGGTGTGTGTGTGTGCATGTGGGAGTGTGTGTGTGTTTGTGCATGTGGGGGTGTGTGTTTGTGCATGTGGGTGTGTGGGGGTGTGTGCGTGCGTGTGGGGTGTGTGTGTGTGTGGGGTGTGTGCGCATATGTGTGTGTGTGTGCGTGCGTGTGGGGTGTGTGTGTATGCGTGTGGAGTGTGTGTTTGGGGTGGGGTATGTGTGTGTGTGTGTGTGTCACCATGGAATATGTTTTACTTTCATTTTGAATAGTCTAATACGATGAACAGTCTGCCTTAAACTGGTTCAACACTTAACCAGCTCGAGTGCCACACCATGCTGGCACCCATGCACACTGACAGGCAAACCAGCCATGCCAACGTCTGATAGAGCTTCAAGGGGCTTATAGGAGCATCGTCTAAGGCTGATCCGCCATTTGCTTCCAAATATCAAGAATGCTGAGGCATGGCCTTCTCGGGTAGGCATAACATGGACCCTTTGTTCCAGATTACCCCGTCCACCATTAACACCATGTCTTCACAATGTTGGTTTCTTCTTTACATGTATGGGAAATCCTCTCACAGCTACGCGCATGCATTTTGTGGAAAGAGGAGAAATTATTCGTTGCTTCCTTGCAAGCAGAATTATCAATCCAAGACCTTCATCAAATCGAAGTGCTTCTTACACATATCTACGAACTTCGGATGCCATGAAAACGCTGCAGGTGCAGGACAACTGAATTTGATGATTTTTTACAAAGGCCCAAGTCGGGACCGAAAAATTTTATTATTTTAGAGAGTTTATTAATTTATAGAGTATTAATTTATAGAGGTTTTACTGTATCTCGTTAGCAAGAGTGGTCTTGGATTGATTTAATTTACTAGAGGGGATATAGTAAGGAAAAATGAGTGGAGGATTGATAAAATCTGATAACTGCCTTGGGTGGTTATGATATGCTAACCAATTCTTGAATTGATTGACAGCGACAATTACAAAATGTTGTAGTTTTGAACTTGACTTTGGTGTGTTTAGCCATATTGATTTCCTTCTTGCTAATAGTGGTCTCTATAATTTTCACCCTTGAATCACATGGTAGTTTCTGTAGCTTCACCGCGATTTTTGGATACTCGCATGGAAGAGGGAGAATGGTGCTTTTGCTCAAGAACAATTAATCAGTTATATATGTTGTAGCTGATGCTTGACTCATGCTTGTGCTTACATGTGGCTTACTGTTTATCAGGTAAACAATTAATCAATACGTGGACTCTGAGCATTTTTTTTCCATTGCTCAGCTAAGGTACAGTTGGACTTCAATACATTCATTTATATCATATTTGTTTTCCAGGCAAATGAGGTATGTGCTTGATGTGATAACCAAAGGAAGACTAGTTCGTATCTTTGTTCCTTCTCTTACAACATAGTTCATCAATCAATATGACCTTGCTCAGAATTATTGAATTGATTGTTTCCCATATGGTTATTCCTGTAGCTAAAGCATATTCCAAGTAAATAATTGCAATACTCAAATCTTATTAAAATTTGAACCCTTTCAATAGTTTAAGAGATGTCTTAATTGACTTTAACTGTTTGTGGCGGCTATAGAGCTTGGTAAGTTATCCACTCTGCTCTTTTTGTCTGGATCCAACCTCAGATAAAATGATATTCTTAGATGATGGATTCCATGAGCAGCAGCAGCAGCAACAACAACAAACACTAGCCTGAAGATGATGAAACCATGAAGAAGACGAAACTGATATTGTAGACGCAAGATGAAGTCGCTATTGTCACACGCTTGTTTTATTTTTTCACTTCTTACGTCTGATGTGTATGCTGATTCATTTATTATCATGTCTATTCGGCCACGTCATTACATAGTCAGTTAATCTGTTAGTGATAGTTATAGGAGCTCATTTGTATATAAATCACAACCATCTTCTTCCTCATTGATATATACACGAATTCACAGAAAACAGAGCTTGAATGTTCATTTTCATGGCTTCCACTGTGTCATATCTCTTCAAGATCAGACTTTAACATGGTATCAGAGCCTTCCTTGTGAAGATCTCGGGGTGCTAAAACCAATTTTACTTCAATGGCGCATAGAGAATTGCTGAATTATGGCGGATTCGATTGTGAGTCCGAGCAGCAAAGCTACTGCAGAACAATTGGAAAGAGATGCACTATATATATATCCCTCTAAGAATTCGAGCTTGACACTACCCTCTTCTCCGTTAGACGGAACACACTTTCTACCATGGAGTCGCTCCGTTTATGTAGCGCTTGGGACAAAGATGAAACTCGGTTTCATTGATGGGACTTTCCCCAGACCAACAGCTGGTTCCGTGATCTTTGAACAATGGAGACGGGTGGATTTAATGGTCACGTCATGGATTTGGAATTCAATTTCCAGAGATTTCATTGAGTCGTTCATGTACGTATCTTCCTCACATGAACTTTGGCTTGAGATTCAAGGTAGATATGGGCGGAGCAATGGCCCTATGGTCTACCAAATTCAATGGGATCTATCACTGACTGCTTATGTGACCAGACTTAATAAAATATGGAACAAATTGTCGTACCTTGCGCCTAATCCCAAATGCACCTCTGGAGGCTGCACATGTGGTTAAACAAAGCAATTGCAGAGAGGAATGAGAACACACAATTGATGCAATTACTCATGGAGTTACATGAAAGCTTTGATTATGAAAGAAGCTAGATTTTGATGCAAAAACCTTTGGCAGATTTAGAGCGAGCATTCTCCATGGTTTTCACGGTGGAGAAACAAAGGCAGGTTCACACTGATATGGGAGAAGTCTCAAGACAAATGGTCTACCAGCTCATGTTGAAAGATAACAAGAAGGATGTAGGAGATATGTTCTCAAACAGGAGGAAACCATATTTGAATAAACATAATTTGTTGCGCACCTACTGTCATAAACCTGGTCTTACATAAGACACATGCTTCCAGGTTCATGGAGAGCAAAACTGGTACAAGTACAAGTAGAAGGAACAAGCAATCGAAATTTTGTTGCTGCAGCAACACTGGATGAAAGGGCAACATCTGTAGATACCACCACTACTGAACTTTGCTTGTCACAAAATACAGAAGAGTTTGCTGGTAATACCTCTGGACCATCTGAAAATGATTCGGACTGTTGGATAATTGATTGCAGGGCTACTAACCATATATGTGAAACATTCAACTTTTTCATTCATACACTAAGCCTCCACACACCAAATACATTCACTTGCCTGGTGGTTCCATGAAGCTTGCATCATACGTTGGCATTGTTCACTTAAATGACCATGTCACACACACGCAAGTCTTTATATTCCTTCTTTCTCTATCAACTTGTTATTTGTCAGCCAGTTATGTCATCACAATGCTTATACTTTTCAGTTCCCTAAAGCTAAGTGCTTATTGCAGGACCAAGTTACGAAAGGAGCTTGGTTGAAGGGACTGCTTCCAAGAATCTCAACATTGTTAGACAGTGCCTTAACACATATGCCTTTCCTCCCTCTGTGCATTGCAATATTGCATGTTCTAGCTCAGTTCAATGTGATGTACAAACCTGGCACAATAGGCTGGGACATTCTTTTAAACGTAATGAAACATATTCCAATCTGTGCTTTCACTAATGTCGATCTTGATGTACCCTGTGATGTGTGTCACAAAGCCAAACAAACTAATGACATTTCTTTCCAGTGAATCACAATCTGAAGCACCCTTTCATCTTATACATTTAGATGTTTGGGGCCATTATACAACCTATACAATTTCAAAGTGCAACTATGTCCTCACAATTCTAGATGATTACAGTCGCTCCTTGTGGACTTACCTCTTGAGACACAAATCCTAAGTTGATTCCACTCTCAAGTATTTCTTCTCCATGATCAATAACCAATTTGCCATAAATATAAAAGTCATAAGGACGGACAATGGTTCTGAATTCCTCAACAACGACTGCCACACTCTTTGTCAAGATCTAGGTGTCATCCATCAAACTTCTTGCACATATACACCTCAGCAAAATTGGAGAATTGAACGCAAACATAAATAACTTCTAAATATTACTAGAGCCTTGCTATACCAACCCTCCTACAGTTCCGGGGTAATTCCATTCTCACAGCAACCTACTTAATCAATAGAACACCTTCAAAGCTCCTCCACTAGAAAACTCTCTTTGAACAATTAATAGATCACAGTCCCTCTCACACTCATCTCTGTGCCTTTGGTTGCCTTTGCTATGCCAGTAATGTAGATCCTCACAAGTCTAAGTTTCATCCTAGGGCTCTCAAGTGCATTCTGTTAGGGTATGCCATGACCTAGAAAGCATATAAACTCTATGACTTGGATAAAAACCGTATTATCATCTCTAGAGATGTTCACTTCCATGAACATTACTTTCCTTTTTCTACCCTGTTTCTCTCTCTTCTTTTAGTCTCTGTCCTTTTTCTTTAGTTCCCCCTTATACTGATGATGCTCTCTGTGATCCTACTGCACTTTTCACCCATTTCCCGCAGTTCTTCTGACTCTTGTGTCCCTTCTCTTTCTCCTCTTGCTCCTCAACCACCTGCACCTCCTCTTCGTCGTTCCACCAGAAATACTCAATGTACTCCTTGGCTTAATGATATTATATGTTCTGCACATGTACCTCCTTCTTTACACTCCACCACTCCTGCATTTAAGTTGTTTGTAGCCTCGTTATCTGTTTTGCAGGAGCCCAAGTCTTTCTTTAGGCCATCCAGCATGAGGAATAGCGGGAGGCCATGAACAATGAGCTGCAGGCCTTAGAGCACAACAACACTTGGAAGCTTGCCCCTTTTTTGCCAGGTAAACGGGCAATTGGTTGTAAATGGATCTTCAAAGCAAAGCTTAGAGATGATGGCCAAAACAGTTTTAGAGAAAAATTATATATATATAAACAGGTGTGAGAGTAAATAAAAAGAATGTATTTTTTTAGGGGAATTATTGTAATAATGCAAAGAAAAAGAAAGTTACAAGAGTGGGGTGGTTTTGGAGGTGTTTAAAAAGTAGGCAGCAACACTGCTGCTATTTTTTATAATTATACTGTTTTTTTAAAATTCTTAACAAGTAAAAGAATATTATTTATTTTAATTCTTAACAAATAAAAGGATTTATGCTATATATTGAACAGTTACAAAACATAAAAAATAAAAAATAAGATAGAATTATGGAACAATCACATCATTATGGGCATCAACTGTGGAGTGTTAGGCTGTGGCCTACTGCTAGCAATTTTCAGCCCACATGCGATAATTGGAAACTAGCATTCCACCTTTGAAAATTAGTATTTTCAGCCCAATTTAAGGAATGTTATTTGTTCCAACGTGGCTTTATTTGCTTTTGATTTCTTAAATCCGATTGTAATATTTCAAAACATCGTTTCGATTGCTTGAAATCAAATATATTTCCAACATAACCCTTCTCCTTATTTTGTATTAGTAAATAAATAAATTAATATTATACTAATATTATATTACTATATAAAAAATTTTAAAACCTTATTAAAAAATATCTTATCAAACAAGAATAAGAAATTTTCTTGGTAATAAAAATATTCATTAAAATGAGTATTGCTCATTTATTTTAAATCGTTTATTTTAAATAAAATTCCTAGCAAATTAACAACGTTGAAATGTTATTTGCCTATTTATTTTTAAGAATATAGTGTTCATTCTTTAATTAGTTTAGAGAAATTAGGAATTAATGGCAAATAATTTTCTTCTTTGACAGAGTTTTGCTCTTATGTCTTTTCACAATAGGACTGAAACACTTAGACTATATTTGAATTGATGGATTTGAAGTTTAGATTAGTGTTTATATATTATTCACATTTTATTTATTTTAAATATTTTGGAAGTGACTTTGTCACTTACAACATTGAGGATGATCCGATAACTTTCAAAGATGCTATGGCTTCTTCAGAAGCCAAGCAGTGGAAAGAAGCTGTTAAAAGTGAGATGGACTCCATTGTTTCTAATGGAACGTGGGTGCTAGTCGATCTTCCTCCGGGGTGTACTACTATTGGGTGTAATTGGATTTTTAAAAGGAAACTGAAACCTGATGGGACCAAAGATAAGTTTAAAGCCAGATTGGTGGCTAAATGGTTTAAATAAAAGGAGGGAATAGACTATTTCGATACCTATTCTCCGGTAGCTCGATTGACTACAATCCGGGTGCTTATAGCAATTGCTTCAGTGTATAATCTCCCAATTCATCAGATGGATGTGAAAACAACCTTCTTGTATGGTGAACTCGAGGAAGAGATTTACATGGAACAGCCTGAGGGGTTTGTAGCTCATGGTAACGAGCATAAAGTTTGTAAACTTGTTAAGTCTCTATATGGACTTAAAACAAGCACCCAAATATTGGCATGAAAAGTTTGATAAAACTATTCTTGCGTTCGGCTTCACTGTAAATGAGAATGATAAATGCATATACTGCAAGGTTAAAGGAGATAAAATGATAATTGTATATCTGTATGTGGACGATATTCTATTAATAGAGTCATGTCTAGATATTATTATCGAAACCAAGTCATTTTTGAAAAATAAGTTTGAAATGAAGGATATGGGTGAGGCTAATGTGATTCTTGGCATCAAGTTGACTCGGTCAACTGATGGAATAGCCATTTCTCAGTCTCATTATGTTGAGAAGATAATTGAGAAATTTGGTTATCAAAACAGCAGAATTGCTAAAACACCATATGATCCTTCTGTAGCTTTATTCAAAAATAAAAGTGGTGTTTCGGTTGCACAGCTAAGGTATTCCCAAATTATTGGGAGCTTACAGTATCTAGCAAATGGCACGAGACCAGATATATCTTTTTCTGTCTCTAAGCTGGCTAGATATACTAGTTGTCCTGACAAAACTCATTAGGGTGCCTTGGATAGAGTACTAAGGTATCTAAAGGGCACGGTGTCACTGGCCATACATTATGGCAGATTCCCTGTTGTTCTTGAGGGATATAATGATGCTAGCTGGATAGCCAAAAACTCCGGGAGTAATAGGTGCTCAGGATATGTTTTTACCTTAGGTGAGGGCGCAGTCTCTAGGAAGTCTGCAAAACAGACTTTGATAACTCGGTCTACGTTTGAAGCCGAGTTATGTGCGTTAGATACGAATGGTACCAAGGCAGAATGGCTATTTTGGTTGTTATCACAACTTCCCGTTGTAAATCAGCCTCTTTCACCATGATAGCCAAACTACAATAGCAAAGGTGAGGAGTCGTAAATACAATCAATAGACCAAACGACACATCCAAGTTAGACTAAAATCTATAAGGGCATTAGTGTCAGATAGAGTAATAGGCATTGACTTTGTGGCAACAAAGGACAATGTGGCTGATCCTTTGACGAAAGGATTGAATCTGTCTCAAGTTCATAAGTCTAGATTGGAGATGAGATTGAAAACCTATGAGTGATATATCTACGACGGCAACCCAACCTTTTGAGTGGAGATCCCATAAAGAAGTTCAATGTGGTATCAACAAGTCGTAAGGGTATGTTAGAGCACCAAATAGACTAATACTTTGTATCTGGAGTCTATCCCCTGAAATTCTAGAAGGTGCTGCTACTGCAAGTATAGTAAGAGTTCATCTCTGAATGGGGTCAAGTCTTATAAGACGAGATGCTAGCAGTGCATCCCTGGAGACGCCCAACTAAGTGAATGTCGTTATTTGGCCGTAACTAAGGAATTGAGTTTTTCCTGAAAGCATTCATGAACAGGATCAAGACACATGGCCTAAGTGTCAACCCTAAAGATCAACACAAAGCTGGTTGCTCGTTGTTACTGACAGACGTTGTCACACTCACAGGCTTAAATTCAAGGCTTAGTTCCATTTAACCTGTTGACAACTGACGTTAGATAACTTAGACAGTGGTTCAAACCGAAAGGTACCTTTGTTGAAAGCAAGTCATGGAAACTTGAGTTCAAATCTATGAGTTTGTGGGGGATTGTTGAATTTGAATTTTCAAAAGCAGAAACCCACAGATTTGTAACAACAGTAGCAATTGAATTGCTGATTCATTTCGCACGATTTCTTGTGGGGGGAGGTTAATTGCCAATATATTTTCTTTTATGGCTGTACTTTGGGCATGCCTATATAAAGGCATGCCACTTCCCATTTGTAAAAACACAACTACAATCACAATCTCTCTTCCTTTGCGAACTCTCTCCCTCTCTTTCTCGATTTCTATCATTCTTTAAAGATTTGAGCGATCAAGTTTTGATTACGAGCTTCTGAGTGTTTGGTCGAGGTGTTTTTCGGTATAGTGCTAAAACCAAAAGAACTGTAACCGTCTTATCCTGAGAGAAATTACGTTGCACCCGGTGCACTGCTGATACGAGGCGTATATTTTTTTCAAGGCAAGCAGTAATTCTGCGATTCGGTTAAAATTAACGATTTCAAAGTGGACTGAAAATTGTTACGATACGGATTCTCGTTGTAAGTTTTCAATTTAAATTTCTTGTCAGAAATAGCATTTCTAATTGCTTTTTGTTATTTGTTCCAACGTGGCTTTATTTGCTTTTGATTTCTTAAATCCGATTGTAATATTTCAAAACATCGTTTCGATTGCTTGAAACCAAATATTTTTCCAACATAACCCTTCTCCTTATTTTGTATTAGTAAATAAATAAATTAATATTATACTAATATTATAGTTTACTATATAAAAAATTTTAAAACCTTATTAAAAAATATCTTATCAAACAAGAATAAGAAATTTTCTTGGTAATAAAAATATTCATTAAAATGAGTATTGCTCATTTATTTTAAATCGTTTATTTTAAATAAAATTCCTTGTAAATTAACAACGTTGAAATGTTATTTGCCTATTTATTTTTAAGAATATAGTGTTCATTCTTTAATTAGTTTAGAGAAATTAGGAATTAATGGCAAATAATTTTCTTCTTTGACAGAGTTTTGCTCTTATGTCTTTTCACAATAGGAATAAAACACTTAGACTATATTTGAATTGATGGATTTAAAGTTTAGATTAGTGTTTATATATTATTCACATTTTATTTATTTTAAATTTTACTATGCCAAGTAAATTATAATAAAAATATCTTCTATCAAATTAATTGTGTTAAAATATTATTTTGCATTTAATCTTTTTATTGGATATATAGTCTGTTTCCTACTTGGTCGTTTACTTGATTCATCCCTTGGACTTGATGTTGTCATGTGTGGCGACTTAGCCAAATAATTCGAGTGAAGTTTGCTCCTCTCAAAATAAAACAAAAAAAAAAACAGAAAAAGATAGAGAAGGTATAATAGTGCACATGAGAAGCAAAAGGAAAAAGAAAAATTGCTTGCTTGCTCAAAACATGGTACCGCATCAAATATTTACTTACAAGATAGTAGGAAACAACTACATAGGATCTCTAGGAAACAACTACATACTTTCTCTGTTTCTGGTTTCCTTAATATATAATTATGATCTAAGTATTACAAACATGCTTGGTTCTATTTACAGTAGGCAAGATTTACACCGACGGCGAACCCATCGACAAATCCACGAATGTGTTGTTAAGCAGACTCTTTCATTCAGATCATCTTCACCGCTAACTTAACTGCAAAAACAAAGAAGAAAACTTGAGCAAAATCAACCATATAAGAAAAGTATGCAACACATAATGGCATGTAAACTATACGACAACCTATATCCTTCTCTGCCATTTCTACCCAAAAAGCAACCTTTGTCCCCATCCATTTCACCTCTACTGATTTTACCCCATATTTAAAAATCAAGAAATATTGAGACCATTTTATTATCCTTTGCATAATTCAAACCCAAAATTCGGACTGATTTCTATTATGCCTTCACGTTCTCAACATTCTAATGGGGAAAGCAATAGGATTATGAATTCCAAGGCCACTTTAAACATGACGGACGCAAGGCAGTTCGGAGTTGAGGCCTACACGAGAGATAATACTCCAATGTTTTTGTAGATTTATTCTTGGTCTGTTCATTATGTTGGCTTTTGGCCTCATGTTGCTTTCTTAGAAATTTTTGTTTGTCATACATTTGCATTTTTGTACAAATTTTACAAAAACTCCATATATGTCCATATCATTGACATCTAACATTTGAAGGTGTATCACAAAATAATTTGTTGAAAAATCATTATTACACAATCACACGAAATTCAGAAATCAAATACTGCATACTAAATTGCAAAACAGTCGAGATGCCAATCTCATTATTTGTGTTAAAATCACTTGTATATATATCTTAAAAGACTTTTATCATTTATCAAAATAAAAGATAGTGATGGATGTAATTTGCTAAAAAATAGTGTACTTTTTTGGAAGTCTAAACAAAGATGGTGATGAATGCAATTTGCTAAAAAACAGAAAACTTAATGCAGCTTAAAATTTTCCAAAGAGCTGCAAAAACTGTTTTGAATCCAATTCTTTTTTATGGAAATAAAAATCAATAACAGATTTCCTTGAAAATCCAAAAACGTGACTTATTCATGCATTTATCAAAAATAATTAAATGAATATATGCCCATGAATAATCAAATACAAAAAATATTCTAAACGCTGTAAATTTATTTTAAATAATTTGAAAGAAATTACTGCAATTCAAGCTGATTTTGAGAATTAAAGAAGACCACAGCTGATTTTAAAAATTAAAGAAGACCACCCACAAGAAAAACAAATCTTTGAGTCAAAGAGAAAAATTTATTTTAAGAACTTTACGTGAAAACAAAAGAACATTTGACAAGGAAAACAAATCTTTTGGGCAAAAGAGAGAAACAATTTTCTAGTAATACATTTCAACTTATCAAAACTTTGTGTTCCTTAAAAATCATTGATGAACTCTTGAACGTACATAATAATACTCACAAAAGTTTTACCAAGTAATCTTGAAAAATATATTTTTAATTGGCATCTCGACAACTGTTCCACATTAGCATAGCATTTAATCCCAAAGTTCGCAAATAAAAAATAATTCATGATTGTATAATATAGATGTTCCAACATACTATTCTGTAATACACCTTCAGAAATAAGATGTTAATAACAAGAACTAACATGGATTTTGTAAATCATACACAAATGTCAAACGTATTAACAACAAAAAGTTTTAAGGCAGCTCATGAAGAAAACCCAACATAATAAACGAACCAAAAATAAATTTACAAAAAGATGAGGTATTTGTTCTCTCATTAAGGTCTCAACTCTATACTTGCATCATTCACATTTTTTAGCAGCCTAAAAAATCCCTAATCCCATACTTTCCAAACCAGAATGGAGAAAGCACGGCTTTCCAAAGAAATCAGAGCAGCAAATTTTAGGTTTGAATTATACAAAGTATAAAATCAATGGTCTCAACCATTCTTGATTCCAAAATATAGGAGAAAAATCAGCAAAGAAGAATTGATAGGGGCCGTTGGTTGCTTTTCAGTTAGAAACTTGAAGAGAAGACTATGAAGATACGTAAGGCTACCATTAGGTTCTAAAATGTCAACAAATTCCCACACAATTCTTATCGATATGAGGTTATCTAGTTTGCACCTAATTGGCAAACCCAATTCAAACTCTAGCCTTCAATCTTTTAATAAACAAGTATGAAAAACCTATACTAACTTATATGCTTCACTTTAATGCATGTGGAGAATGATGTATCAGGTAGGGTGATGCCCTTTGCTAATTGAACGCTATATGTGTTAGGGCTAAAGAAAACCAGATATCACCTCCAACATTAGTTCAATATGGTCCAATTTTTATTTGAAAATCTCTTAAAATTTCACTTTATATGTACGGATAGAAATTCACCAATAAATAAATACTCACCTTACCTAGTCAATGGGTTGTGGGACCCAAAACCTATCGAACAATTTCACAATTTTAATGCAATTAGAAACAAACTTGCAAATAAATATGGGTTTCAGCGAGACTTCAGTGACGGCATTGCCTGCATCAAATTTAGAGTATAGTGCTTTTTTCAACAAATAAAACTTGCAAATAAAAGAATTGATAACAGCAATTCCGTGTGACTCTATTGAATCTCTGTACTTTGTATCGAGACAGAATTACGAACAGACATGGAAGAAAACAACATAGATACAACATTGTAGCACTCTCCAATTAAAAGGCATAAGAACAAATACCGCACTTGATGCACTTGAGAAAAGATATTTTGCTGGCCCATCAATTGAGCAAGTATCAATTGGTTTACGAAGTTCCATTACAGTCCAAAGAGGAAATTGAGATATTTAAAGTCAAGCTCATATTCAGCGAATCACATATATGCATTAAGAAAGAAGATAAGTGAACTTGATCGGCAACAAAGATAATAGCAGGAAAAACAAAGTGTTACTTACTGTTCCTAAAGTAGGTTCATAGTTGCTGATCTAAGTGAAGATACATGTGGGATCCCATTAGTTTCAAGCAACTGTCTTATGCTAGATTGTGTAAGATAATCGACATGGTGTGACTAACAAAAATCATCATATTTCTAGTATAGCCTAGCCCCATATATCAACAACTGCAGCCAAACATTTTCAGAAACAAAGTCCCACGTAAACCAAGGATCATTGGCAGCAATTTATACGGATGGAAAATGAAAATCATGGCCAATACATTCACACAAGCAAAATATATTAACAACTGCAACCAAATACATTAGTAAATAACGTTTCTGAAACACAACATTCATGCAAATTATAACATTGTTAGACTCACATTCTTTCCCAACCTAATGGTAGGGAAGATCAGCCAGCGGACAAAGATGACAATCCAATCCAAAGCCTGCAGGTTCTCCTGGCAGATTTGGAAAAACAAAGGTTTTGCCCTAGGAGTTACTACATCATTAACACTCGTGAAAACTTGATTCGAAACAATGATTAACGCATGCATTATTAACAAAGAACATGTAAAAGACCAAAAGATTACCAATTCAATGCCAGTAGTCTCGTCGATTCGAGTCCCTAAACCCAACATAAGTTTCGTTCCCACTCCATCTCTATACGAATCCCCTGTGAAAGCATTTGGATGCAATTAAATAACATTATAAGATGGGAAAAGACCAATGAAATCGGAGCCAAAAAGAAAAAAGGAAAAGCTAGACACAGAAAATGCAAGTGGAATAAGCAAAGCCAAATCTGCCTTCAAGAAAGAAGCTCTGAAAAACAAGACTGCCAAAAAATTGACCAGTTTGTGAGTGTAGGCAATATGTATTAATATCCCTCAAGACACTAGCGATCAAAATGACAACAGGATCACTACTGAATATAATCATATGAAAAAACAACCATACCCAAAGGGAAAAGCCTTCAAAACCTCCAATTCAGAGAGCCATCTTGCCTATTCTCTGAACAAGTTCTGATCCAGCAACAGTGTCCACACCAGCATCCTTGTATGTAAGTCCCAGACACTTGTCCGCAGACTGCAGTCGTAATCCAAGACATACAATAGAGCCCATGTGTAATTGAAATTCAAGAACCTTGAAATAACAAATCGAGACCTTAAAAAAGACAAAAAGGAAAAAGAGTAAGGCCGTGTAATTTCACAATTCAGTGACACTGAAAAGTACTCGTATTAAATCTTCCGTTGGGAAGACAGACTTCCTTTAACCAAGATACTCTTAAGTTCACAATGCAAGAACCCATAATTCAAGAAACTTAAAAGAACTCTTATGCAATGAGTTGATGTCAGACTCTCAAGAAATACCTTAAGAAAGAAGAGATCGAGGCTGAGGGCAGTCGGCGGAGGCGGCCGGACGTCTGAGACGATGTTCAAAAACGCCGCTGTTAAAAAAGAAGGGCATGTCAATGTGAGCGCCCTCTTGCTTTTCTTCTGCACTATTTTTGATTTTTCAAAATCTGGTCGTGGATGTTCCTCTTATATAAATATGCGCCGGCGCGGGGAACACAACGGTAAAGCTTTTTTGTTCTTTTCTTTCTTGTAATCACAACGGTAAAGTTGGGAAGATTAGGTTTCACTGTGGTTTGAGGGTGAGAAAGTGACAGACCCGTGAACAAGATGATGATTTCAAGGGTAAATTGCATTTTTGCCCCTGTATTATCATCAAAATGCAAAGAACCCCTATATTAAAAAAAATAGGTTAAAAATTCGATGTTTTTATTAATCTTGTATAGAACCTTATTCCTGTTAGGATCTGGCGAATAGCGAGAAATATTAAAAAATGCTATATCAATACAATATTATATCATATGATATCAATTAGAAAAATCCGCACCATTGTCGTGTTAATACATTAATATATGACTGGCATGTGTTGAATTAAAATATAATTAAATCATACATAATTTAAAAATATAATCACATATAACCCACACATGTAGGTGAAATAAGTGCATGTTATAAAAAAAATGGGGTTAAATGCAATTTACTTATCTGATATACGAAATGAGCAAATATCCTCTTATGACAACACATGAAATAATTTACTATTTTATTTTTTATAGAGGATTTTTTGCTCATTTATATTATGCAATTTGATATTTTCTTTTTACATGTAAGTGTTTATGTAGCGGATGAAAGACTAATTAAAAAAATGTCCAATCAATAAAATCCTCAAATTAAAAAATCTCAATTCTGTCCATCTCACCATATTTTAGCCACTTTTAAAATCGACGATCAGAATCTTGCAATTGTAAAAAATCAATTAATTCGATGTTACTATTTTGCCACCTCTTATATACATGACAGTAAATGCAATTAAAGGTTAAAAAATCCCACTATTCAATTTCGGCATTGGATCTTCTATTTCATCTCCTATTGAATTTTGGGATGATTGCCGTGTGGATAATCTTAAGTGAGAGAAAATGTGGTGTAAAAATCGTGGGGCAAGAGAGAGAAAATATATAGAAAAAGTAGATCGAAATAAAAAATTAAAAAAGATAAAATCTATGGCAAAGAGATAGAAAATTATCGATAAAAAATAATTAATGATAATTTTAATATTATCACAAATTATATTTATTTAGTGGCAAGAATTATTATTTTATTACAACAATGAATTTTAAAGTTTTATTGAAGATAATTATTTTATAAAAAATATAATTAGTTTCTAATTGTAAAAATTAACTCTTATATTTACCAGTTCACTAATTCTTGAGAGAGTTAATAGTCGTGAACAAAAAAATAACGCCAAGAGAGGTAGTACAGTTAGTGAGCTGGTAAATACAGGAGTTAATTTAGTGAACTAGCAGATATAATTATTTTGTAAAAACTATTCTTTAACTTAAGAAAAAGTATTTTAAATACATTTGAAAAAAATATATCACATCAACTATAATTATTATATATTATTTTATCTCATAATTAATTATGTATTAAAAAAATATTGATTATACTACAAAAATAATGATTATTTTATATTATTATGTGTGTCTTTTATTAACGCGTATTATTATTGAAAATACATTAATAAGTAACTTAAAATCATTATTATTGAAAATATTAATGAGTACGTGAATGTAGCTTTTAAAATAGTATAACATATTTAATATTTTGTAATTGTTGTAAATAAAAAATTTGCATTTTTGGCACAAGAATATCATCTAACTATGAGAATCAAGACGTCATTTATTATTGGACCTAGCCAAGTATTTTCCACACTCAACCAATTACATAATTAACTTAAGAACAGTGTCTCTATATATCTCAAAATGTAAATAGTTTAGGCTGTAATTACTTGCGAGTAAAATATGTTTGATTGAGATAAGATATTAAAATTATTATTAAATATTTTTTATTGATAATTTTCTATTTTCTTGTAGTAATAAAAAATAAATTTTTGTCTCCTATCTATCGACGGTTGTCATGAGGGATAATGGCACATGCGATAGGGAAGACAACAACCATAAAAGTGCCACACATAACTGCTATCATCAATCAGCCTGAGCGCATATATTCCCGTTCTTCCGTGACGCACATTGTCTGCTAGTCTGCCGCACGTAGGGTGCTGCCTGCCGCACAACTTGATGTCGTCTAAACATTGGATGTTGCCTACGCGTGCAACTTCCTGCCTTTTGAACGTCGTGTCCTACATGAGTGCATGACATCCGGTCTTACTTCAAATGCATGCGGCCTGTGTGGGCGGCACCTTTCTTTGTTGCAACTCAAGTGCTATCTTCACTAAACTCGGGTACCATTTAGCCAACCCCCGCAACCTTCCATGCAAAGCCCCTATCCACACATACCCACAATCATTCACCACTGTAGAACAAGGCTACGACACCAACGTATTGTTGCTCACACCTCTGCATGGCTAATCGTCACTCTAATACGATGAACCGTCTGCCTTAAACTGGTTCAAAACTTAACCAGCTCGAGTGCCACACCATGCTGGCACCCATGCACACTGACAGGCAAACTTGCCATGCCAACGTCTGATAGAGCTTCAAGGGGCTTACAGGAGCATCGTCTAAGACTGATCCGCCATTTGCTTCCAAATATCAAGAATGCTAAGGCATGGCCTTCTCAGGTAGTATAACATGTCCCCTTTCTTCCAGATTACCCCATCTACCATTAACACCCTGTTTTCACAATATTGGTTTCTTCTTTACATGGATGGGAAATCAAAGAGTGTAGTAGGCCTAGCGTAGCGATCGAGGGAGAGAGCGGCTTCCTAGTTGGAAGGCGCGAGAGACGACTAATGGGGGGGGGGGTTACAGGGGGGTGTCCCCCTTGTTTGGCGTCGTAAACTATATACCAGTGCCCCCTACCAGATTACTATAACTAAACTATATGCCCTAATCCCCTTTAAACGACACTTTTTTGACTACATCATTTTAGAAGCGGGCTCGGGATCTTTAACAATCTATAAGGCAACTCAGAAGACCATGATAGTCTAGAGAAAACTCATAAAGAAAAATTATTCGTAGCTTCCTTGCAAGCAGAATTACCAATCCACGGCCTTCATCAAATCGAAGTGCTTCTTACACATATCTACGAACTTCGGATGCCATGAAAACACTGCAGGTGCAGGACAACCGAGAGTATGAAACTTCATCGTCTGAAAAAATTGACTGCATTTTTTTCTCAATTTTATCGGCCACAAATTTGAGAAGTTTTGCTTAATGATGCCCCCTTCTTGTTTCGAATTTTCCATTGCCTTGTCTGTCCGTCTTTTTTTTTTGTGGCGTGTGGGTGTGGTGTGTGTGTGTGTGTGCATGCACGTGTGCGGTGTGGGGTGTGTGTGTGTGCGCATGTGTGTGGGGGGGGGGGTGTGTGTGTGTGTGTATGCGTGTGGAGTGTGTGGGGGTGTGTGTGTGTTTGGGGTGGGGTGTGTGAGTGTGTGTGTCACGATAGGACATGTTTTACTTTCATTTTGAACATAGAAGAAGTGAGGTGTTGCTTTTATCTTCAGCGCCAACGAATGTCATCTGCGTCTTGTTACATTTGCCATCCTCCAATTTCTAAGTCTTCACTTTTATCTACACAACCTTTTTTCTCGTGCAGGATATCACCATAGTTTTGCAATATTTTATACTCATTACGGGTATTGTGTGTCTTTGTGGTCTATTTATGTCCTTTGTAATATTTTTGTGTGCTTGCATAGATGTGTATCCTCATTTTTGTTTACTTGATATTAAAGAGTATTTATTGAAATAAGAGCAATAACAGGATAGGAGAGAGTGTATTGCCCTCTTCTTTTTTCCTTTCAATATATCTCGTTAGCAAGAGTGGTCTTGGATTGATTTAATTTACTAGAGGGGATATAGTAAGGAAAAATGAGTGGAGGATTGATAAAAACTGATAACTGCCTTGGGTGGTTATGATATGCTAACCAATTCTTTGAATTGGTTGACAACGACCATTACAAAATGTTGTAGTTTTGAACCCTGACTTTAGTGTGTTTAGTCATTTTGATTTTCTTCCTACTAATAGCGGTCTCTATAATTTTCACCCTTTGAATCACATGGTAGTTTCTGTGGCATCACCGTGATTTTTGGGTACTCGCATAGAAGAGGGAGAATGGTGCTTTTGCTTAAGAACAATTAATTAGTTATATATGTTGTAGCTGATGCTTGACTCATGCTTGTGCTTACATGTGGCTTACTGTTTATCAGGTAAAGAACTAATCATTCACCTCCCCAAGTTTTTGCTATTTTCCTGCCTTCAGGTACTTATTGGCAGTTTCATACATATTTGAGTGGTAACAGTTTCCTAGTAATGCAGTTTTGGTATTGCAGAAATCAGGATATTAGGCCTATAAGTTGTTAAATTTGTGGTGTTGCTCGATAAATGGGACAGCAGTTCCCGTGGCTCTTCTTCAGAAAGTGAATGATTCATTTACTGGAAGGAGACACTAGCTTTAAATTTTTGGAAGGGAGGTAAGTTTCATGAAGTAATCAAAATTCATTACATGTTTTTATGCTAACTTTGTTAAACGTTGAAGTGTCTTGTGTGATTTATGTTTCTTGTCGCTTGGGCTTTTGCTGAAATGCCTTAGTAAATACAAAGCTAACCTAGTGCTAATTGCTTTCAGTTAACCATCCTATGTATTCATAGCATTTTGGATTTTTGTTTACTTTCTGATCTCATATTGCTTTTGAGCAGTATGGGTAGTTGGATTACCTTGAAGGTACTTTTCTATTTTTTTTTATTTTCTTTTAAGGAATTGAAGGCACTTTTTTGAATTAGGTAAATTGCAGGAACTGAAGCGCAGGCGAAGAAAGAGGAAGAGGAGAAGAGGAGGGGGAGGAGTCACCATCATTCAGATGATGATTCTGCTGATCTGCGGCATAAAAGGAGGAACAGGAAGGCGTATTCAAACTCTAATTCTGATGTCAGTGCTTCAAATGATTTGCGAGTGGTTAGGGGCGAGAAGCGGTCTAAGAAAAAGAGTAGGAAACATCGCCATGAAGAGGACTAGCTTCTACAGTGGGTGATATGCTAACCAATTCTTGAATTGGTTGACAACGACCATTACAATATTGTAGTTTTGAACCCTGACTTTGGTATGTTTAGCCATTTTGATTTCCTTCCTGCTAATAGCGGTCTCTATAATTTTCACCCTTGAATCACATGGTAGTTTCTGTGGCATCACCGTGATTTTTGGGTACATGGAAGAGGGAGAATGTGCTTTTGCTCATGAATAGGACTAGCTTCTACAGTGGGTGATATGTCATGTGCTTTTAGGGTTCCTCTAAACTGCTGCTCAGTGTGCGCTATTCAATCTTTAATCTGGTGATTGATGAGCTTCTTGATGAAAACCACTTCAGCTTAGTAGACAATGCATAGTTTGGTGCATTTGCTGTTTTTCAGTTTGATGTAATGTATCATTGTAATTGCTTTATTATTTTGGTTGTAACAATTCTGATACTTACTGAGTATGATATGTGTGATTCCGACATATGATCGGTCCTGTTAGTTGAAATATTGCAGTAATGCTTTGTAATTTTATTGAGTTTAAAGTTGCATTACTTATTGGTTGCTATTCGATGCTTTGGGAGAAGCCTGCCTGTGGGCATCAAGAAGAGCTTAACTATTACTGCTCTATTGAACCCAGTGTTATTATTGGAGCAAAGAAAGTTGCAATATTTCCCAGTGTGTTTTACACATGTAATAGTATTAGGGCAATGATTTTTTCATTAATATTATCTAGTTTCTGGATCAACCTCTCTGAAAATTAAGATCTATTGTAGCAGGTTTCTGTTGAGATCATGATGTCAACGAATATATTTTTATATGTTATGATCAGCTACTGCATTTCTTTTTCAATTTTATCGTCCACAAACTTGAGAAGTTTTGCTTAATGATGCCCCTCCTTGTTTCGAATTTTTTATTTCCTTTTCTGTCCATCTTTTTTTTTATGCGGTGTTTGGGTGTCTGTGGGGTGTGTGTGTGTGCATGTGGGAGTGTGTGTGTGTTTGTGCATGTGGGGGTGTGTGTGAGTGTGTGTGCGTGTGTGGGGGTGTGTGCGTGCGTGTGGGGTGTGTGTGTGTGTGTGGGGTGTGTGTGTGTGTGTGCATATATGTGTGTGTGTGCATGGGGTGTGTGTGTGTGTGTGCGTGTGGGGTGTGTGTGTATGCGTGTGGAGTGTGTGTTTGTGGTGGGGTGTGTGTGTGTGTGTGTCACGATAGAACATGTTTTACTTTCATTTTGAACATTCTAATACGATGAACAGTCTGCCTTAAACTGGTTCAACACTTAACCAGCTCGAGTGCCACACCATGCTAGCACCCATGCACACTGACAGGCAAACCAGCCATGCCAACGTCTGATAGAGCTTCATGGGGCTTATAGGAGCATCGTCTAAGGCTGATCCGCCATTTGCTTCCAAATATCAAGAATGCTGAGGCATGGCCTTCTCGGGTAGTATAACATGGCCCCTTTCTACCAGATTACCCCGTCCACCATTAACACCCTGTCTTCACAATATTGGTTTCTTCTTTACATGGATGGGAAATCCTCTCACAGCTACGCGCATGCATTTTGTGGAAAGAGGAGAAATTATCCGTTGCTTCCTTGCAAGCAGAATTATCAATCCAGGGCCTTCATCAAATCGAAGTGCTTCTTACACATATCTACGAACTTCGGATGCCATGAAAACGCTGCAGGTGCAGGACAACTGAATTTGATGATTTTTTACAAAGGCCCAAGTCGGGACCGAAAAATCTTATTATTTTAGAGAGTTTATTAATTTATAAAGTATTAATTTATAGAGGTTTTACTGTATCTCGTTAGGAAGAGTGGTCTTGGATTGATTTAATTTACTAGAGGGGATATAGTAAGGAAAAATGAGTGGAGGATTGATAAAATCTGATAACTGCCTTGGGTGGTTATGATATGCTAACCAATTCTTGAAATTGGTAGACAACGACCATTACAAAATGTTGTAGTTTTGAACTTGACTTTGGTGTGTTTAGCCATATTGATTTCCTTCCTGCTAATAGTGGTCTCTATAATTTTCACCCTTGAATCACATGGTAGTTTCTGTAGCTTCACCGCGATTTTTGGATACTCGCATGGAAGAGGGAGAATGGTGCTTTTGCTCAAGAACAATTAATCAATTATATATGTTGTAGCTGATGCTTGACTCATGCTTGTGCTTACATGTGGCTTACTGTTTATCAGGTAAACAATTAATCAATACGTGGACTCTGAGCATTTTTTTCCATTGCTTAGCTAAGGTACAGTTGGACTTCAATACATTCATTTATATCATATTTGTTTTCCAAGCAAATGTCTGTGCTTGATGTGATAACCAAAGGAAGACTAGTTCGTATTTTTGTTCCTTCTCTTACAACATAGTTCATCAATCAATATGACCTTGCTCAGAATTATTGAATTGATTGTTTCCCATATTGTTATTCCTGTAGCTAAAGCATATTCCAAGTAAATAATTGCAATACTCAAATCTTATTAAAATTTGAACCCTTTCAATAGTTTAAGAGATGTCTTAATTGACTTTAACTGTTTGTGGCGGCTATAGAGCTTGGTAAGTTATCCACTCTGCTCTTTTTGTCTGGATCCAACCTCAGATCAAATGATATTCTTAGATGATGGATTCCATGAGCAGCAGCAGCAACAACAACAACAAACACTAACCTGAAGATGATGAAACCATGAAGAAGACGAAACTGATATTGTAGACGCAAGATGAAGTCGCTATTGTCACACGCTTGTTTTATTTTTTCACTTCTTACGTCTGATGTGTATGCTGATTCATTTATTATCATGTCTATTCGTCCACGTCATTACATAGTCAGTTAATCTGTTAGTGATAGTTATAGGAGCTCATTTGTATATAAATCACAATCATCTTCTTCCTCATTGATATATACACGAATTCACAGAAAACAGAGCTTGAATGTTCATTTTCATGGCTTCCACTGTGTCATATCTCTTCAAGATCAAACTTTAACATGGTATCAGAGCCTTCCTTGTGAAGATCTCGGGGTGCTAAAACCAATTTTACTTCAATGGCGCATAGAGAATTGCTGAATTATGGCGGATTCGATTGTGAGTCCGAGCAGCAAAGCTGCTGCAGAACAATTGGAAAGAGATGCACTATATATATATATATCCCTCTAAGAATTCGAGCTTGACACTACCCTCTTCTCCGTTAGACGGAACAAACTTTCTACCATGGAGTCGCTCCGTTTATGTAGCGCTTGGGACAAAGATGAAACTCGGTTTCATTGATGGGACTTTCCCCAGACCAACAGCTGGTTCGGTGATCTTTGAACAATGGAGACGGGTGGATTTAATGGTCACGTCATGGATTTGGAATTCAATTTCCAGAGATTTCGTTGAGTCGTTCATGTACGTATCTTCCTCATGTGAACTTTGGCTTGAGATTCAAGGTAGATATGGGCAGAGCAATGGCCCTATGGTCTACCAAATTCAATGGGATCTATCACTGAATGCTTATGTGACCAGACTTAATAAAATATGGAACAAATTGTCGTACCTGGCGCCTAATCCCAAATGCACCTCTGGAGGCTGCACATGTGGTTAAACAAAGCAATTGCAGAGAGGAATGAGAACACACAATTGATGCAATTACTCATGGAGTTACATGAAAGCTTTGATTATGAAAGAAGCTAGATTTTGATGCAAGAACCTTTGGCAGATTTACAGCGAGCATTTTCCATGGTTTTCACGGTGGAGAAACAAAGGCAGGTTCACACTGATATGGGAGAAGTCTCAAGACAAATGGTCTACCAGCTCATGTTGAAAGATAACAAGAAGGATGTAGGAGATATGTTCTCAAACAGGAGGAAACCATATTTGAATAAACATAATTTGTTGCGCACCTACTGTCATAAACTTGGTCTTACATAAGACACATGCTTCCAGGTTCATGGAGAGCAAAATTGGTACAAGTACAAGTAGAAGGAAAAAGCAATCGAAATTTTGTTGCTACAGCAACACTGGATGAAAGGGCAACATCTGTAGATACCACCACTACCGAACTTTGCTTGTCAAAAAATACAGAAGAGTTTGCTGGTAATACCTCTGGACCATCTGAAAATGATTCGGACTGTTGGATAATTGATTGCAGGGCTACTAACCATATATGTGAAACATTCAACTTTTTCATTCATACACTAAGCCTCCACACACCAAATACATTCACTTGCCTGGTGGTTCCATGAAGCTTGCATCATACGTTGGCATTGTTCACTTAAATGACCATGTCACACACACGCAAGTCTTTATATTCCTTTTTTCTCTATCATCTTGTTATTTGTCAGCCAGTTATGTCATCACAATGCTTATACTTTTCAGTTCCCTAAAGCTAAGTGCTTATTGCAGGACCAAGTTACGAAAGGAATCTCTATAACTATCCCTAAAGCTAAGTGCTTATTGCTTGGTTGAAGGGACTGCTTCCAAGAATCTCTACATTGTTAGACAGAGCCTTAACACATATGCCTTTCCTCCCTCTGTGCATTGCAATATTGTTTGTTCTAGCTCAGTTCAATGTGATGTACAAACCTGGCACAATAGGCTGGGACATTCTTTTAAACGTAATGAAACATATTCCAATCTGTGCTTTCACTAATGTCGATCTTGATGTACCCTGTGATGTGTGTCACAAAGCCAAACAAACTAATGACATTTCTTTCCAGTGAATCACAATCTGAAGCACCCTTTCATCTTATACATTTAGATGTTTGGGGCCATTATACAACCTATACAATTTCAAAGTGCAACTATGTCCTCACAATTCTAGATGATTACAGTCGCTCCTTGTGGACTTACCTCTTGAGACACAAATCCTAAGTTGCTTGCACTCTCAAGTATTTCTTCTCCATGATCAATAACCAATTTGCCATAAATATAAAAGTCATAAGGACGGACAATGGTTCTGAATTCCTCAACAACGACTGCCACACTCTTTGTCAAGATCTAGGTGTCATCCATCAAACTTCTTGCACATATACATCTCAGCAAAATTGGAGAATTGAACGCAAACATAAATAACTTCTAAATATTACTAGAGCCTTGCTATACCAACCCTCCTACAGTTCCGGGGTAATTCCATTCTCACAGCAACCTACTTAATCAATAGAACACCTTCAAAGCTCCTCCACTAGAAAACTCTCTTTGAACAATTAATAGATCACAGTCCCTCTCACACTCATCTCTGTGCCTTTGGTTGCCTTTGCTATGCCAGTAATGTAGATCCTCACAAGTCTAAGTTTCATCCTAGGGCTCTCAAGTGCATTCTGTTAGGGTATGCCATGACCTAGAAAGCATATAAACTCTATGACTTGGATAAAAACCGTATTATCATCTCTAGAGATGTTCACTTCCATGAACATTACTTTCCTTTTTCTACCCTGTTTCTCTCTCTTCTCTTAGTCTCTGTCCTCTTCCTTTAGTTCCCCCTTATACTGATGATGCTGTCTGTGATCCTACTGCACTTTTCACCCATTTCTCGCAGTTCCTCTGGCTCTTGTGTCCCTTCTGTTTCTCCTCTTGCTCCTCAACCACCTGCACCTCCTCTTCGTTGTTCCACCAGAAATACTCAATGTACTCATTGGCTTAATGATTTTATATGTTCTGCACATGTACCTCCTTCTTTACACTCCACCACTCCTGCATTTAAGTTGTTTGTAGCCTTGTTATCTGTTTTGCAGGAGCCCAAGTCTTTCTTTAGGCCATCCAGCATGAGGAATAGAGGGAGGCCATGAACAATGAGCTGCAGGCCTTAGAGCACAACAACACTTGGAAGCTTGCCCCTTTTTTGCCTGGTAAACGGGCAATTGGTTGTAAATGGATCTTCAAGACAAAGCTTAGAGATGATGGCCAAAACAGTTTTAGAGAAAAATTATATATATATATAAACAGGTGTGAGAGTAAATAAAAAGAATGTATTTTTTTAGGGGAAATTATTGTAATAATGCAAAGAAAAAGAAAGTTACAAGAGTGGGGTGGTTTTGGAGGTGTTTCAAAAGTAGGCAGCACCGCTGCTGCTATTTTTTACAATTATACTGTTTTTTTTAAATTCTTAACAAGTAAAAGAATATTATTTATTTTAATTCTTAACAAATAAAAGGATTTATGCTATATTTTGAACAGTTACGAAACATAAAAAATAAAAAATAAGATAGAATTATGGAACAATCACATCATTATGGGCATCAACTGTGGAGTGTTAGGTTGTGGCCCACTGCTAGCAATTTTCAGCCCACATGCGATAATTGGAAACTAGCATTCCACCTTTGAAAATCAGTATTTTCAGCCCAATTTAAGGAATGTTATTTGTTCCAACGTGGCTTTATTTGCTTTTGATTTCTTAAATCCGATTGTAATATTTCAAAACATCGTTTCGATTGCTTGAAACCAAATATTTTTCCAACATAACCCTTCTCCTTATTTTGTATTAGTAAATAAATAAATTAATATTATACTAATATTATAGTTTACTATATAAAAATTTTTAAAACCTTATTAAAAAATATCTTATCAAACAAGAATAAGAAATTTTCTTGGTAATAAAAATATTCATTAAAATGAGTATTGCTCATTTATTTTAAATCGTTTATTTTAAATAAAATTCCTAGCAAATTAACAACGTTGAAATGTTATTTGCCTATTTATTTTTAAGAATATAGTGTTCATTCTTTAATTAGTTTAGAGAAATTAGGAATTAATGGCAAATAATTTTCTTCTTTGACAGAGTTTTGCTCTTATGTCTTTTCATAATAGGACTGAAACACTTAGACTATATTTGAATTGATGGATTTGAAGTTTAGATTAGTGTTTATATATTATTCACATTTTATTTATTTTAAATATTTTGGAAGTGACTTTGTCACTTACAACATCGAGGATGATCCGATAACTTTCAAAGATGCTATGGCTTGTTCAGAAGCCAAGCAGTGGAAAGAAGCTGTTAAAAGTGAGATGGACTCCATTGTTTCTAATGGAACGTGGGTGCTAGTCGATCTTCCTCCGGGGTGTACTACTATTGGGTGTAATTCAATTTTTAAAAGGAAACTGAAACCTGATGGGACCATAGATAAGTTTAAAGCCAGATTGGTGGCTAAAGGGTTTAAATAAAAGGAGGGAATAGACTATTTCGATACCTATTCTCCGGTAGCTCGATTGACTACAATCCGGGTGCTTATAGCAATTGCTTCAGTGTATAATCTCCCAATTCATCAGATGGATGTGAAAACAACCTTCTTGTATGGTGAACTCGAGGAAGAGATTTACATGGAACAGCCTGAGGGGTTTGTAGCTCATGGTAACGAGCATAAAGTTTGTAAACTTGTTAAGTCTCTATATGGACTTAAAACAAGCACCCAAATATTGGCATGAAAAGTTTGATAAAACTATTCTTGCGTTCGGCTTCACTGTAAATGAGAATGATAAATGCATATACTGCAAGGTTAAAGGAGATAAAATGATAATTGTATATCTGTATGTGGACGATATTCTATTAATAGAGTCATGTCTAGATATTATTATCGAAACCAAGTCATTTTTGAAAAATAAGTTTGAAATGAAGGATATGGGTGAGGCTAATGTGATTCTTGGCATCAAGTTGACTCGGTCAACTGATGGAATAGCCATTTCTCAGTCTCATTATGTTGAGAAGATAATTGAAAAATTTAGTTATCAAAACAGTAGAATTGCTAAAACACCATATGATCCTTCTGTAGCTTTATTCAAAAATAAAAGTGGTGGTTCGGTTGCACAGCTAAGGTATTCCCAAATTATTGGGAGCTTACAGTATCTGGCAAATGGCACGAGACCAGATATATCTTTTTCTGTCTCTAAGCTGGCTAGATATACTAGTTGTCCTGACAAAACTCATTGGGGTGCCTTGGATAGAGTACTAAGGTATCTAAAGGGCACGGTGTCACTGGCCATACATTATGGCAGATTCCCTGTTGTTCTTGAGGGATATAATGATGCTAGCTGGATAGCCAAAAACTCCGGGAGTAATAGGTGCTCAGGATATGTTTTTACCTTAGGTGGGGGCGCAGTCTCTAGGAAGTCTGCAAAACAGACTTTGATAACTCGGTCTACGTTTGAAGCCGAGTTATGTGCGTTAGATACGAATGGTACCAAGGCAGAATGGCTATTTTGGTTGTTATCACAACTTCCCGTTGTAAATCAGCCTCTTTCACCATGATAGCCAAACTAAATAGCAAAGGTGAGGAGTCGTAAATACAATCAATAGACCAAACGACACATCCAAGTTAGACTAAAATCTATAAGGGCATTAGTGTCAGATAGAGTAATAGGCATTGACTTTGTGGCAACAAAGGACAATGTGGTTGATCCTTTGACGAAAGGATTGAATCTGTCGCAAGTTCATAAGTCTAGATTGGAGATGAGACTGAAAACCTATGAGTGATATATCTACGACGGCAACCCAACCTTTTGAGTGGAGATCCCATAAAAAAAGTTCAATGTGGTATCAACAAGTCGTAAGGGTATGTTAGAGCACCAAATAGACTAATACTTTGTATCTGGAGTCTATCCCCTGAAATTCTAGAAGGTGTTGCTACTGCAAGTATAGTAAGAGTTCATCTCTGAATGGGGTCAAGTCTTATAAGACGAGATGTTAGCAGTGCATCCCTGGAGACGCCCAACTAAGTGAATGTCGTTATTTGGCCGTAACTAAGGAATTGGGTTTTTCCTGAAAGCATTCATGAACAGGATCAAGACACATGGCCTAAGTGTCAACCCTAAAGATCAACACAAAGTTGGTTGCTCGTTGTTACTGACAGACGTTGTCACACTCACAGGCTTAAATTCAAGGCTTAGTTCCATTTAACCTGTTGACAACTGACGTTAGATAACTTAGACAGTGGTTCAAACCGAAAGGTACCTTTGTTGAAAGCAAGTCATGGAAACTTGAGTTCAAATCTATGAGTTTGTGGGGGATTGTTGAATTTGAATTTTCAAAAGCAGAAACCCACAGATTTTTAACAACAGCAGCAATTGAATTCACCTTCAATTTTCTTCATTTCATTTGCTATTGAATGTGCTTGATTGAGGATCAAAAACCGCAAAACCCATTTTCAATTGTTGTTTTCAATTTACAATTTGAAAAAGAAATTGAATTGCTGCTTTCAATTTGCAATTGAATATGAGTGTAACAACAATTTCCTTTCTTCATTGCTGATTCATTTCGCACGGTTTCTTGTGGGGGGAGGTTAATTGCCAATATATTTTCTTTTATGGCTGTACTTTGGGCATGCCTATATAAAGGCATGCCACTTCCCATTTGTAAAAACACAACTACAATCACAATCTATCTTATCAAACAAGAATAAGAAATTTTCTTGGTAATAAAAATATTCATTAAAATGAGTATTGCTCATTTATTTTAAATCGTTTATTTTAAATAAAATTCCTAGTAAATTAACAACGTTGAAATGTTATTTGCCTATTTATTTTTAAGAATATAGTGTTCATTCTTTAATTAGTTTAGAGAAATTAGGAATTAATGGCAAATAATTTTCTTCTTTGACAGAGTTTTGCTCTTATGTCTTTTCCAAATAGGACTGAAACACTTAGACTATATTTGAATTGATGGATTTGAAGTTTAGATTAGTGTTTATATATTATTCACATTTTATTTATTTTAAATTTTACTATGCCAAGTAAATTATAATAAAAATATCTTCTATCAAATTAATCGTGTTAAAATATTATTTTGTATTTAAGCTTTTTATTGGATATATAGTCTGTTTCCTACTTGGTCGTTTACTTGATTCATCCTGCTGTCCCCTTGGACTTGATGTTGTCATGTGTGGCGAGTTAGCCAGATAATTCGAGTGAAGTTTGTTCCTCTCAAAATAAAAAATAAAAAAAAAACAGAAAAAGATAGAGAAGGTACAATAGTGCACATGAGAAAGGAAAAAGAAAAATTGCTTGCTTGCTCAAAACATGGTACCACATCAAATATTTACTAACAAGATAGTAGGAAACAACTACATAGGATCTCTAGGGATCACTTTTAGGCATGAACCAGACATACTTTCCCTGTTTCTGGTTTCCTTAATACATGATTATGATCTAAGTATTACAAACATGCTTGGTTCTATTTACAGTAGGCAAGATTTACTTCCACGGCGAACCCATGAGGCTCATACTTAGAATTACTTGAATGCCACAACTGATATCGACAAATCCATGAACGTTGTTAAGCAGACTCTTTCATTCAGATCATCTTCACTGCTAACTTAACTGCAAAAACAAAGAAGAAAACTTGAGCAAAATCAACCATATAAGAAAAGTATGCAACACATAATGGCATGTAAACTATAGGACAACCTATATCCTTCTCTGCCATTTCTACCCAAAAAGCAACCTTTGTCCCCATCCATTTCACCTCTACTGATTTTTCCCCATATTAAAAAACAAGAAATATTGAGACCATTTTATTATCCTTTGCATAATTCAAACCCAAAATTCGGACTGATTTCTATTATGCCTTCACGTTCTCAACATTCTAATGGGGAAAGCAATAGGATTATGAATTCCAAGGCCACTTTAAACATGACGGACGCAAGGCAGTTCGGAGTTGAGGCCTACACGAGAGATAATACTCCAATGTTTTTGTAGATTTATTATTGATCTGTTCATTATGTTGGCTTTTGGCCTCATGTTGCTTTCTTAGAAATTTTTGTTTGTCATACATTTGTATTTTTGTACAAATTTTACAAAAACTCCATATATGTCCATATCATTGACATCTAACATTTGAAGGTGTATCACAAAAAAATTTGTTGAAAAATCATTATTACACAATCACACGAAATTCAGAAATCAAATACTGCATACTAAATTGCAAAACAATCGAGATGCCAATCTCATTATTTGTGTTAAAATCACTTGTATATATATCTTAAAAGACTTTTATCATTTATCAAAATAAAAGATAGTGATGGATGCAATTTGCTAAAATATAGTGTACTTTTTTGGAAGTCCAAACAAAGATGGTGATGAATGCAATTTGCTAAAAAACAGAAAACTTAATGCAGCTTAAAATTTTCCAAAGAGCTGCAAAAACTGTTTTGAATCCAATTCTTTTTTATGGAAATAAAAATCAATAACAGATTTCCTTGAAAATCCAAAAACGTGACTTATTCATGCATTTATCAAAAATAATTAAATGAATATATGCCCATGAATAATCAAATACAAAAAATATTCTAAACGCTGTAAATTTATTTTAAATAATTTGAAAGAAATTACTGCAATTCAAGCTGATTTTGAGAATTAAAGAAGACCACAGCTGATTTTAAAAATTAAAGAAGACCACACACAAGAAAAACAAATCTTTGAGTCAAAGAGAAAAATTTATTTTAAGAACTTTACGTGAAAACAAAAGAACACTTGACAAGGAAAACAAATCTTTTGGGCAAAAGAGAGAAACAATTTTCTAGTAATACATTTCAACTTATCAAAACTTTGTGTTCCTTAAAAATCATTATGAACTCTTGAACGTACATAATAATACTCACAAAAGTTTTACCAAGTAATCTTGAAAAATATACAACGTTGAAATGTTATTTGCCTATTTATTTTTAAGAATATAGTGTTCATTCTTTAATTAGTTTAGAGAAATTAGGAATTAATGGCAAATAATTTTCTTCTTTGACAGAGTTTTGCTCTTATGTCTTTTCACAATAGGACTGAAACACTTAGACTATATTTGAATTGATGGATTTGAAGTTTAGATTAGTGTTTATATATTATTCACATTTTATTTATTTTAAATTTTACTATGCCAAGTAAATTATAATAAAAATATCTTCTATCAAATTAATCGTGTTAAAATATTATTTTGTATTTAATCTTTTTATTGGATATATATAGTTTGTTTCCTACTTGGTCGTTTACTTGATTCATCCTGTTGTCCCCTTGGACTTGATGTTGTCATGTGTGGCGAGTTAGCCAGATAATTCGAGTGAAGTTTGTTCCTCTCAAAATAAAAAATAAAAAAAAAACAGAAAAAGATAGAGAAGGTATAATAGTGCACATGAGAAAGGAAAAAGAAAAATTGCTTGCTTGGTCAAAACATGGTACCACATCAAATATTTACTAACAAGATAGTAGGAAACAACTACATAGGATCTCTAGGGATCACTTTTAGGCATGAACCAGACATACTTTCCCTGTTTCTGGTTTCCTTAATACATGATTATGATCTAAGTATTACAAACATTCTTGGTTCTATTTACAGTAGGCAAGATTTACTTCCACGGCGAACCCATGAGGCTCATACTTAGAATTACTTGAACGCCACAACTGATATCGACAAATCCATGAACGTTGTTAAGCAGACTCTTTCATTCAGATCATCTTCACTGCTAACTTAACTGCAAAAACAAAGAAGAAAACTTGAGCAAAATCAACCATATAAGAAAAGTATGCAACACATAATGGCATGTAAACTATAGGACAACCTATATCCTTCTCTGCCATTTCTACCCAAAAAGCAACCTTTGTCCCCATCCATTTCACCTCTACTGATTTTTCCCCATATTTAAAAATCAAGAAATATTGAGACCATTTTATTATCCTTTGCATAATTCAAACCCAAAATTCGGACTGATTTCTATTATGCCTTCACGTTCTCAACATTCTAATGGGGAAAGCAATAGGATTATGAATTCCAAGGCCACTTTAAACATGACGGACGCAAGGCAGTTCGGAGTTGAGGCCTACACGAGAGATAATACTCCAATGTTTTTGTAGATTTATTCTTGGTCTGTTCATTATGTTGGCTTTTGGCCTCATGTTGCTTTCTTAGAAATTTTTGTTTGTCATACATTTGCATTTTTGTACAAATTTTACAAAAACTCCATATATGTCCATATCATTGACATCTAACATTTGAAGGTGTATCACAAAATAATTTGTTGAAAAATCATTATTACACAATCACACGAAATTCAGAAATCAAATACTGCATACTAAATTGCAAAACAGTCGAGATGCCAATCTCATTATTTGTGTTAAAATCACTTGTATATATATCTTAAAAGACTTTTATCATTTATCAAAATAAAAGATAGTGATGGATGTAATTTGCTAAAAAATAGTGTACTTTTTTGGAGTCTAAACAAAGATGGTGATGAATGCAATTTGCTAAAAAACAGAAAACTTAATGCAGCTTAAAATTTTCCAAAGAGCTGCAAAAACTGTTTTGAATCCAATTCTTTTTTATGGAAATAAAAATCAATAACAGATTTCCTTGAAAATCCAAAAACGTGACTTATTCATGCATTTATCAAAAATAATTAAATGAATATATGCCCATGAATAATCAAATACAAAAAATATTCTAAACGCTGTAAATTTATTTTAAATAATTTGAAAGAAATTACTGCAATTCAAGCTGATTTTGAGAATTAAAGAAGACCACAGCTGATTTTAAAAATTAAAGAAGACCACCCACAAGAAAAACAAATCTTTGAGTCAAAGAGAAAAATTTATTTTAAGAACTTTACGTGAAAACAAAAGAACACTTGACAAGGAAAACAAATCTTTTGGGCAAAAGAGAGAAACAATTTTCTAGTAATACATTTCAACTTATCAAAACTTTGTGTTCCTTAAAAATCATTGATGAACTCTTGAACGGACATAATAATACTCACAAAAGTTTTACCAAGTAATCTTGAAAAATATATTTTTAATTGGCATCTCGACAACTGTTCCACATTAGCATAGCATTTAATCCCAAAGTTCGCAAATAAAAAATAATTCATGATTGTATAATATAGATGTTCCAACATACTATTCTGTAATACACCTTCAAAAATAAGATGTTAATAACAAGAACTAACATGGTTTTTGTAAATCATACACAAATGTCAAACGTATTAACAACAAAAAGTTTTAAGGCAGCTCATGAAGAAAACCCAACATAATAAACGAACCAAAAATAAATTTACAAAAAGATGAGGTATTTGTTCTCTCATTAAGGTCTCAACTCTATACTTGCATCATTCACATTTTTTAGCAGCCTAAAAAATCCCTAATCCCATACTTTCCAAACCAGAATGGAGAAAGCACGGCTTTCCAAAGAAATCAGAGCAGCAAATTTTAGGTTTGAATTATACAAAGTATAAAATCAATGGTCTCAACCATTCTTGATTCCAAAATATAGGAGAAAAATCAGCAAAGAAGAATTGATAGGGGCCGTTGGTTGCTTTTCAGTTAGAAACTTGAAGAGAAGACTATGAAGATACGTAAGGCTACCATTAGGTTCTAAAATGTCAACAAATTCCCACACAATTCTTATCGATATGAGGTTATCTAGTTTGCACCTAATTGGCAAACCCAATTCAAACTCTAGCCTTCAATCTTTTAATAAACAAGTATGAAAAACCTATACTAACTTATATGCTTCACTTTAATGCATGTGGAGAATGATGTATCAGGTAGGGTGATGCCCTTTGCTAATTGAACGCTATATGTGTTAGGGCTAAAGAAAACCAGATATCACCTCCAACATTAGTTCAATATGGTCCAATTTTTATTTGAAAATTCACCTTACCTAGTCAATGGGTTGTGGGACCCAAAACCTATCGAACAATTTCACAATTTTAATGCAATTAGAAACAAACTTGCAAATAAATATGGGTTTCAGCGAGACTTCAGTGACGGCATTGCCTGCATCAAATTTAGAGTATAGTGCTTTTTTCAACAAATAAAACTTGCAAATAAAAGAATTGATAACAGCAATTCCGTGTGACTCTATTGAATCTCTGTACTTTGTATCAAGACAGAATTACGAACAGACATGGAAGAAAACAACATAGATACAACATTGTAGCACTCTCCAATTAAAAGGCATAAGAACAAATACCGCACTTGATGCACTTGAGAAAAGATATTTTGCTGGCCCATCAATTGAGCAAGTATCAATTGGTTTACGAAGTTCCATTACAGTCCAAAGAGGAAATTGAGATATTTAAAGTCAAGCTCATATTCAGCGAATCACATATATGCATTAAGAAAGAAGATAAGTGAACTTGATCGGCAACAAAGATAATAGCAGGAAAAACAAAGTGTTACTTACTGTTCCTAAAGTAGGTTCATAGTTGCTGATCTAAGTGAAGATACATGTGGGGTCCCATTAGTTTCAAGCAACTGTCTTATGCTAGATTGTGTAAGATAATCGACATGGTGTGACTAACAAAAATCATCATATTTCTAGTATAGCCTAGCCCCATATATTAACAACTGCAGCCAAACATTTTCAGAAACAAAGTCCCACGTAAACCAAGGATCATTGGCAGCAATTTATACGGATGGAAAATGAAAATCATGGCCAATACATTCACACAAGCAAAATATATTAACAACTGCAACCAAATATATTAGTAAATAACGTTTCTGAAACACAACATTCATGCAAATTATAACATTGCTAGACTCACATTCTTTCCCAACCTAATGGTAGGGAAGATCAGCCAGCGGACAAAGATGACAATCCAATCCAAAGCCTGCAGGTTCTCCTGGCAGATTTGGAAAAACAAAGGTTTTGCCCTAGGAGTTACTATATCATTAACACTCGTGAAAACTTGATTCGAAACAATGATTAACGCATGCATTATTAACAAAGAACATGTAAAAGACGAAAAGATTACCAATTCAATGCCAGTAGTCTCGTCGATTCGAGTCCCTAAACCCAACATAGGTTTCGTTCCCACTCCATCTCTATACGAATCCCCTGTGAAAGCATTTGGATGCAATTAAATAACATTATAAGATGGGAAAAGACCAATGAAATCAGAGCCAAAAAGAAAAAAGGAAAAGCTAGACACAGAAAATGCAAGTGGAATAAGCAAAGCCAAATCTGCCTTCAAGAAAGAAGCTCTGAAAAACAAGACTGCCAAAAAATTGACCAGTTTGTGAGTGTAGGCAATATGTGTTAATATCCCTCAAGACACTAGCGATCAAAATGACAACAGGATCACTACTGAATATAATCATATGAAAAAACAACCATACCCAAAGGGAAAAGCCTTCAAAACCTCCAATTCAGAGAGCCATCTTGCCTATTCTCTGAACAAGTTCTGATCCAGCAACAATGTCCACACCAGCATCCTTGTATGTAAGTCCCAGACACTTGTCCGCAGACTGCAGTCGTAATCCAAGACATACAATAGAGCCCATGTGTAATTGAAATTCAAGAACCTTGAAATAACAAATCGAGACCTTAAAAAAGACAAAAAGGAAAAAGAGTAAGGCCGTGTAATTTCACAATTCAGTGACACTGAAAAGTACTCGTATTAAATCTTCCGTTGGGAAGACAGACTTCCTTTAACCAAGATACTCTTAAGTTCACAATGCAAGAACCCATAATTCAAGAAACTTAAAAGAACTCTTATGCAATGAGTTGATGTCAGACTCTCAAGAAATACCTTAAGAAAGAAGAGATCGAGGCTGAGGGCAGTCGGCGGAGGCGGCCGGACGTCTGAGACGATGTTCAAAAACGCCGCTGTTAAAAAAGAAGGGCATGTCAATGTGAGCGCCCTCTTGCTTTTCTTCTGCACTATTTTTGATTTTTCAAAATCTGGTCGTGGATGTTCCTCTTATATAAATATGCGCCGGCGCGGGGAACACAACGGTAAAGCTTTTTTGTTCTTTTCTTTCTTGAAATCACAACGGTAAAGTTGGGAAGATTAGGTTTCACTGTGGTTTGAGGGTGAGAAAGTGACAGACCCGTGAACAAGATGATGATTTCAAGGGTAAATTGCATTTTTGCCCCTGTATTATCATCAAAATGCAAAGAACCCCTATATTAAAAAAAATAGGTTAAAAATTCGATGTTTTTATTAATCTTGTGTAGAACCTTATTCCTGTTAGGATCTGGCGAAGAGCGAGAAATATTAAAAAATGCTATATCAATACAATATTATATCATATGATATCAATTAGAAAAATCTGCACCATTGTCGTGTTAATACATTAATATATGACTGGCATGTGTTGAATTAAAATATAATTAAATCATACATAATTTAAAAATATAATCACATATAACCCACACATGTAGGTGAAATAAGTGCATGTTATAAAAAAAATGGGGTTAAATGCAATTTACTTATCTGATATATGAAATGAGCAAATATCCTCTTATGACAACAAATGAAATAATTTACTATTTTATTTTTTATAGAGGATTTTTTGCTCATTTATATTATGCAATTTGATATTTTCTTTTTACATGTAAGTGTTTATGTAGCGGATGAAAGACTAATTAAAAAAATATCCAATCAATAAAATCCTCAAATTAAAAAATCTCAATTCTGTCCATCTCACCATATTTTAGCCACTTTTAAAATCGACGATCAGAATCTTGCAATTGTAAAAAATCAATTAAGTCGAGGTTACTATTTTGCCACCTCTTATATACATGACAGTAAATGCAATTAAAGCTTAAAAAATCCCACTATTCAATTTCGGCATTGGATCTTCTATTTCATCTCCTATTGCTTTTTGGGATGATTGCCGTGTGGATAATCTTAAGTGAGAGAAAATATGGTGTAAAAATCGTGGGGCAAGAGAGAGAAAATATATAGAAAAAGTAGATCGAAATAAAAAATTAAAAAAGATAAAATCTATGGCAAAGAGATAGAAAATTATCGATAAAAAATAATTAATGAGAATTTTAATATTATCACAAATTATATTTATTTAGTGGCAAGAATTATTATTTTATTACAACAATGAATTTTAAAGTTTTATTGAAGATAATTATTTTATAAAAAATATAATTAGTTTCTAATTGTAAAAATTAACTCTTATATTTACCAGTTCACTAATTCTTGAGAGAGTTAATAGTCGTGAACAAAAAAATAACGCAAAGAGAGGTAGTACAGTTAGTGAGCTGGTAAATACAGGAGTTAATTTAGTGAACTAGCAGATATAATTATTTTGTAAAAACTATTCTTTAACTTAAGAAAAAGTATTTTAAATACATTTGAAAAAAATATATCACATCAACTATAATCATTATATATTATTTTATCTCACAATTAATTATGTATTAAAAAAATATTGATTATACTACAAAAATAATGATTATTTTATATTATTATATGTGTCTTTCATTAACGCGTATTATTATTGAAAATACATTAATAAGTAACTTAAAATCATTATTATTGAAAATATTAATGAGTACGTGAATGTAGCTTTTAAAATAGTATAACATATTTAATATTTTGTAATTGTTGTAAATAAAAAATTTGCATTTTTGGCACAAGAATATCATCTAACTATGAGAATCAAGACGTCATTTATTATTGGACCTAGCCAAGTATTTTCCACACTCAACCAATTACATAATTAACTTAAGAACAATGTCTCTTTATATCTCAAAATGTAAATAGTTTAGGCTGTAATTACTTGCTAGTAAAATATGTTTGATTGAGATAAGATATTAAAATTATTATTAAATACTTTTTATTGATAATTTTCTATTTTCTTGTAGTAATAAAATTTAAATTTTGGTCTCCTATCTATCGACGGTTGTCATGAGGGATAATGGCACATGCGATAGGGAAGACAACAACCATAAAAGTGCCACACATAACTGCTATCATCAATCAGCCTGAGCGCATATATTCCCGTTCTTTCGCGACGCACATTGTCTGCTAGTCTGCCGCACGTAGGGTGCTGCCTGTCGCACAACTTGATGTCGTCTAAACATTGGATGTTGCCTGCGCGTGCAACTTCCTGCCTTTTGAACGTCGTGTCCTACATGAGTGCATGACATCCGGTCTTACTTCAAATGCATGCGGCCTGTGTGGGCGACACCTTTCTTTGTTGCAACTCAAGTGCTATCTTCACTAAACTCGGGTACCATTTAGCCAACCCCCGCAACCTTCCATGCAAAGCCCCTATCCACACATACCCACAATCATTCACCACTGTAGAACAAGGCTACGACACCAACGTATTGTTGCTCACACCTCTGCATGGCTAATTGTCACTCTAATACGATGAACCGTCTGCCTTAAACTGGTTCAAAACTTAACCAGCTCGAGTGCCACACCATGCTGGCACCCATGCACACTGACAGGCAAACTTGCCATGCCAACGTCTGATAGAGCTTCAAGGGGCTTACAGGAGCATCGTCTAAGACTGATCCGCCATTTGCTTCCAAATATCAAGAATGCTGAGGCTTGGCCTTCTCAGGTAGTATAACATGTCCCCTTTCTTCCAGATTACCCCATCTACCATTAACACCCTGTTTTCACAATATTGGTTTCTTCTTTACATGGATGGGAAATCAAAGAGTGTAGCAGGCCTAGCGTAGCGATCGAGGGAGAGAGCGGCTTCCTAGTTGGAAGGCGCGAGAGACGACTAATGGGGGGGGTTACAGGGGGGTGTCCCCCTTGTTTGGCGTCGTAAACTATATACCAGTGCCCCCTACCAGATTACTATAACTAAAGTATATGCCCCAATCCCCTTTAAACGACACTTTTTTGACTACATCATTTTAGAAGCGGGCTCGGGATCTTTAACAATCTATAAGGCAACACAGAAGACCATGATAGTCTAGAGAAAGCTCATAAAGAAAAATTATTCGTAGCTTCCTTGCAAGCAGAATTACCAATCCAGGGCCTTCATCAAATCGAAGTGCTTCTTACACATATCTACGAACTTCGGATGCCATGAAAACGCTGCAGGTGCAGGACAACCAAGAGTATGAAACTTCATCGTCTGAAAAAATTGACTGCATTTTTTTCTCAATTTTATCGGCCACAAATTTGAGTAGTTTTGCTTAATGATGCCCCCTCCTTGTTTCGAATTTTCCATTTCCTTGTCTGTCCGTCTTTTTTTTTTGTGGTGTCTGGGTGTGGTGTGTGTGTGTGTGTGCATGCACGTGTGCGGTGTGGGGTGTGTGTGTGTGCGCATGTGTGTGGGGGGTGTGTGCGTGCGTGTTGGGTGTGTGTGTGTGTGTATGCGTGTGGAGTGTGTGGGTGTGTGTGTGTGTTTGGGGTGGGGTGTGTGAGTGTGTGTGTCACGATAGGACATGTTTTACTTTCATTTTGAACATAGAAGAAGTGAGGTGTTGCTTTTATCTTCAGCGCCAACGAATGTCATCTGCGTCTTGTTACATTTGCCATCCTCCTTCAATTTCTAAGTCTTCACTTTTATCTACACAACCTTTTTTCTCGTGCAGGATATCACCATAGCTTTGCAATATTTTATACTCATTACGGGTATTGTGTGTCTTTGTGGTCTATTTATGTCCTTTGTAATATTTTTGTGTGCTTGCATAGATGTGTATCCTCATTTTTGTTTACTTGATATTAAAGAGTATTTATTGAAATAAGAGCAATAACAGGATAGGAGAGAGTGTATTGCCCTCTTCTTTTTTCCTTTCAATATATCTCGTTAGCAAGAGTGGTCTTGGATTGATTTAATTTACTAGAGGGGATATAGTAAGGAAAAATGAGTGGAGGATTGATAAAAGCTGATAACTGCCTTGGGCGGTTATGATATGCTAACCAATTCTTGAATTGGTTGACAACGACCATTACAAAATGTTGTAGTTTTGAACCCTGACTTTGGTGTGTTTAGCCATTTTGATTTTCTTCCTGCTAATAGCGGTTTCTATAATTTTCACCCTTTGAATCACATGGTAGTTTCTGTGGCATCACCGTGATTTTTGGGTACTCGCATAGAAGAGGGAGAATGGTGCTTTTGCTTAAGAACAATTAATTAGTTATATATGTTGTAGCTGATGCTTGACTCATGCTTGTGCTTACATGTGGCTTACTGTTTATCAGGTAAAGAACTAATCATTCACCTCCCCAAGTTTTTGCTATTTTCCTGCCTTCAGGTACTTATTGGCAGTTTCATACATATTTGAGTGGTAACAGTTTCCTAGTAATGCAGTTTTGGTATTGCAGAAACCAGGATATTAGGCCTATAAGTTGTTAAATTTGTGGTGTTGCTCGATAAATGGTACAGCAGTTCCCGTGGCTCTTCTTCAGAAAGTGAATGATTCATTTACTGGAAGGAGACACTAGCTTTAAATTTTTGGAAGGGAGGTAAGTTTCATGAAGTAATCAAAATTCATTACAAGTTTTTATGCTAACTTTGTTAAACGTTGAAGTGTCTTGTGTGATTTATGTTTCTTGTCGCTTGGGCTTTTGCTGAAATGCCTTAGTAAATACAAAGCTAACCTAGTGCTAATTGCTACTGTTAACCATCCTATGTATTCATAGCATTTTGGATTTTTGTTTACTTTCTGATCTCATATTGCTTTTGAGCAGTATGGGTAGTTGGATTACCTTGAAGGTACTTTTCTTTTTTTTTTATTTTCTTTTAAGGAATTGAAGGCACTTTTTTGAATTAGGTAAATTGCAGGAACTGAAGCGCAGGCGAAGAAAGAGGAAGAGGAGAAGAGGAGGGGGAGGAGTCACCATCATTCAGATGATGATTCTGCTGATCTGCGGCATAAAAGGAGGAACAGGAAGGCGTATTCAAACTCTAATTCCGATGTCAGTGCTTCAAATGATTTGCGAGTGGTTAGGGGCGAGAAGCGGTCTAAGAAAAAGAGTAGGAAACATCGCCATGAAGAGGACTAGCTTCTACAGTGGGTGATATGTCATGTGCTTTTAGGGTTTCTCGAAACTGTTGCTCAGTGTGCGCTATTCAATCTTTAATCTGGTGATTGATGAACTTCTTGATGAAAACCACTTTAGCTTAGTAGACAATGCATTAGTTTGGTGCATTTGCTGTTTTTCAGTTTGATATAATGTATCATTGTAATTGCTTTATTATTTTGGTTGTAACAATTCTGATACTTACTGAGTATGCTATGTTTGATTCTGACATGCAATCGGTCTTGTTAGTTGAAATATTGTAGTAATGCTTTGTAATTTTATTGAGTTTAAAGTTGTTTTACTTGTTGGTCGCTATTTGATGCTTTGGGAGAAGCCTACTTGTGGGCATCAAGAAGAGCTTAACTATTACTGCTCTTTTGAACCCAGTGTTATTATTGAAGCAAAGAAAGTTGCAATATTTCCCAGTGTGTTTTATATATGTAATAGTATTAGGGCAATGATTTTGCCATTAATATTATCTAGTTTCTGGATCAACCTCTCTGAATATTAAGATCTATCATAGCAGGTTTCTGTTGAGATTATGATGTCAACGAATATATTTGTATATGTTCTAATCAGCTACTACATTTCTTTTTCAATTTTATCGGCCACAAACTTGAGAAGTTTTGCTTAATGATGCCCCCTCCTTGTTTCGAATATTCCATTTCCTTATCTGTCTGTCTATTTTTTTTTTGTGGTGTTTGGGTGTCTGTGGGGTATGTGTGTGCGTGCGTGTGGGAGTGTGTGTGTGTGTGTGTGTGCGTGTGCGGTGTGGGGGTATGTGTGAGTGTGTGTGTGTGGGGGGGGGTGCGTGCGTTGTGTGTGTGTGTGCGTGTAGTGTGTGTGTGTGTGTGTATGCGTGTGGAGTGTGTGGGTGTGTGTGGGTGTTTGGGGTGGGGTGTGTGTGTGTGTGTGTGTCACGATAGAACATGTTTTACTTTCATTCTGAACATAGAAGAAGTGAGGTGTTGCTTTTGTCTTCAACGCCAACGAATGTCATCTGCATCTTGTTACATTTGCCATTCTCCTTCAATTTCTAAGTCTTCATTTTTATCTACACAACCTTTTTTCTCATGCAGGATTTCACCAAAGTTTCGCAATATTTTATGCTCATTACGGGTATTGTGTGTCTTTGTGGTCTATTTATGTCATTTGTAACATTTTTGTGTGCTTGCATAGATGTGTATTCTCATTTTTGTTTACCTGATATGAAATATTATTTATTGAAATAAGAGCAATAACAGGATAGGAGAGAGTGCGTTGCCCTCTTCTTTTTTCCTTTCAATATATCTCGTTAGCAAGAGTGGTATTGGATTGATTTAATTTACTAGAGGGGATATAGTAAGGAAACCTGAGTGGAGGATTGATAAAATCTCATAACTGCCTTAGGTGGTTATGATATCTTAACCAATTCTTGAATTGGTTGACAGCGACCATTACAAAATGTTGTAGTTTTGAACCATAACTTTGGTATGTTTAGCCATTTTGATTTCCTTCTTGCTAAAAGCGGTCTCTATAATTTTTACCCTTGAATCACATGGTTGTTTCTGTGGTATCACCGTGATTTTTGGGTAGTCGCATGGAAGAGGGAGAATGGTGTTTTTGCTCATGAAAAGGACTAGCTTCTACAGAGGGTGATATGTCATGTGCTTTTAGGGTTCCTCTAAACTGCTGCTCAGTGTGCGCTATTCAATCTTTAATCTGGTGATTGATGAGCTTCTTGATGAAAACCACTTTAGCTTAGTAGACAATGCATAGTTTGGTGCGTTTGCTATTTTTCAGTTTGATGTAATGTATCATTGTAATTGCTCTATTATTTTGGTTGTAACAATTCTGATACTTACTGAGCATGATATGTGTGATTCCGACATGTGATCGGTCCTGTTAGTTGACATATTGTAGTAATGCTTTGTAATTTTATTGAGTTTAAAGTTGCATTACTTGTTGGTTGCTATTCGATGCTTTCGGAGAAGCCTGCCTGTGGGCATCAAGAAGAGCTTAACTATTACTGCTCTATTGAACCTAGTGTTATTATTGGATCAAAGAAAGTTGCAACATTTCCCAGTGTGTTTTACATATGTAATAGTATTAGGGCAATGATTTTTTCATTAATATTATCTAGTTTCTAGATCAACCTTTCTGAAAATTAAGATCTATTGTAGCAGGTTTCTGTTGAGATCATGATGTCAACGAATATATTTTTATATGTTATAATCAGCTACTGCATTTCTTTTTCAATTTTATAGGTCACAAACTTGAGAAGTTTTGCTTAATGATGCCCCTCCTTGTTTCGAATTTTTTATTCCATCTTTTTTTTTATGTGGTGTTTGGGTGTCTGTGGGGTGTGTGTTTGTGCATGTGGGGGTGTGTGTGTGTTTGTGCATGTGGGTGTGTGTGTGTGTGTGTGTGTGTGTGTGCGTATGTGTGGGGTGCGTGCGTGTGTGTGTGTGTGTGGTGTGTGTGTGTGTGTGTGTGGGATGTGTGTGTGTGTGTGCATGTTGGGTGTGTGTGTGTGTGTGGGGTTTGTGTGTGTGTGTGTGGGGTGTGTGTGTGTATGTGTGTATGCATGTGGAGTGTGTGGGTGGGTGTGTGTGTTTGGGATGGGGTGTGTGTGTGTGTGTCATGATAGAACATGTTTACTTTCATTCTGAACATAGAAGAAATGAGGTGTTGCTTTTGTCTTCAGCGCCAACGAATGTCATCTGCGTCTTGTTACATTTGTCATTCTCCTTCAATTTCTAAGTCTTCATTTTTATCTACACAATCTTTTTTCTCGTGCAGGATGTCACCATAGTTTCGTAATATTTTATGCTAATTACTGGTATTGTGTGTCTTTGTGGTCTATTTTTGTCCTTTGTAATATTTTTGTGTGCTTGCATAGATGTGTATTCTCATTTTTGTTTACCTGATATTAAATAGTATTTATTGAAATAAGAGCAATAACAGGACCGGAGAGAGTGCATTGCCCTCTTTTTTCTTTCTTTTAATATATCTCGTTAGCAAGAGTGGTCTTGGATTGATTTAATTTACTAGAGGGGATATAGTTAGGAAAAATGAGTGGAGGATTGATAAAATCTGATAACTGCCTTGGGTGGTTATGATATGCTAACCAATTCTTGAATTGGTTGACAACGACCATTACAAAATATTGTAGTTTGGAACCCTGACTTTGGTATGTTTAGCCATTTTGATTTCCTTCCTGCTAATAGCGGTCTCTATAATTTTCACCCTTGAATCACATGGTAGTTTCTGTGGCATCAATGTGATTCTTGGGTAAATGGAAGAGGGAGAATGGTGCTTTTGCTCATGAATAGGACTAGCTTCTACAATGGGTGATATGTCATGTGCTTTTAGGGTTCCTCTAAACTGCTGCTCAGTGTGCGCTATTCAATCTTTAATCTGGTGATTGATGAGTTTCTTGATGAAAACCACTTTAGCTTAGTAGACAATGCATAGTTTGGTGCATTTGCTGTTTTTCAGTTTGATGTAATGTATCGTTGTAATTGCTTTATTATTTTGGTTGTAACAATTCTGATACTTACTGAGTATGATATGTGTGATTCCGACATGTGATCGGTCCTGTTAGTTGAAATATTGCAGTAATGCTTTGTAATTTTATTGAGTTTAAAGTTGCATTACTTGTTGGTTGCTATTCGATGCTTTGGGAGAAGCCTGCCTGTGGGCATCAAGAAGAGCTTAACTATTACTGCTCTATTGAACCCAGTGTTATTATTGGAGCAAAGAAAGTTGCAACATTTCCCAGTGTGTTTTACATATGTAATAGTATTAGGGCAATGATTTTTTCATTAACATTATCTAGTTTCTGGATCAACCTCTCTGAAAATTAAGATCAATTGTAGCAGGTTTCTGTTGAGATCATGATGTCAACGAATATATTTTTATATGTTATGATCAGCTACTGCATTTCTTTTTCAATTTTATCGTCCACAAACTTGAGAAGTTTTGCTTAATGATGCCCCTCCTTGTTTCGAATTTTTTATTTCCTTTTCTATCCATCTTTTTCTTATGTGGTGTTTGAGTGTCTGTGGGGTGTGTGTGTGTGCGTGTGGGGTGTGTGTGTATGTGTGTGTGGGGTGTGTGTGTGTGTGGGGTGTGTGTGTGTGTGTGCATGGGGTGTGTGTGTGTGTGGGGGGGGGGGGGTGTGTGTGTATGCGTGTGGAGTGTGTGGGTGTGTGTGTGTGTTTGGGGTGGGGTATGTGTGTGTGTGTGTGTCACGATAGAACATGTTTTACTTTCATTTTGAATAGTCTAATACGATGAACAGTCTGCCTTAAACTGGTTCAACACTTAACCAGCTCGAGTGCCACACCATGCTGGCACCCATGCACACTGACAGGCAAACCAGCCATGCCAACGTCTGATAGAGCTTCAAGGGGCTTATAGGAGCATCGTCTAAGGCTGATCCGCCATTTGATTCCAAATATCAAGAATGCTGAGGCATGGCCTTCTCGGGTAGGCATAACATGGACCCTTTTTTCCAGATTACCGCGTCCACCATTAACACCCTGTCTTCACAATGTTGGTTTCTTCTTTACATGGATGGAAAATCCTCTCACAGCTATACGCATGCATTTTGTGGAAAGAGGAGAAATTATTCGTTGCTTCCTTGCAAGCAGAATTATCAATCCAGGGCCTTCATCAAATCGAAGTGCTTCCTACACATATCTACGAACTTCGGATGCCATGAAAATGCTGCAGGTGCGGGACAACTGAATTTCATGATTTTTTACAAAGGCCCAAGTCGGGACCGAAAAATTTTATTATTTTACAGAGTTTATTAATTTATAGAGTATTAATTTATAGAGGTTTTACTGTATCTCGTTAGCAAGAGTGGTCTTGGATTGATTTAATTTACTAGAGGGGATATAGTAAGGAAAAATGAGTGGAGGATTGATAAAATCTGATAACTGCCTTGAGTGGTTATGATATGCTAACCAATTCTTGAAATTGGTTGACAGCGACCATTACAAAATGTTGTAGTTTTGAACCCTGACTTTGGTGTGTTTAGCCATTTTGATTTTCTTCCTACTAATAGCGGTCTTTATAATTTTCACCCATGAATCACATGGTAGTTTCTGTAGTGCTTGGGACAAAGATGAAACTCGGTTTCATTGATGGGACTTTCCCCAGACCAACAGCTGGTTCGGTGATCTTTGAACAATGGAGACGGGTGGATTTAATGGTCACGTCATGGATTTGGAATTCAATTTCCAGAGATTTCGTTAAGTCGTTCATGTACGTATCTTCCTCACGTGAACTTTGGCTTGAGATTCAAGGTAGATATGGGTGGAGCAATGGCCCTATGGTCTATCAAATTCAACGGGATCTATCACTGACTGCTTATGTGACCAGACTTAATAAAATATGGAACAAATTGTCGCCTGGCGCCTAATCCCAAATGCACCTCTGGAGGCTGCACATGTGGTTAAACAAAGCAATTGCAGAGAGGAATGAGAACACACAATTGATGCAATTACTCATGGAGTTACATGAAAGCTTTGATTATGAAAGAAGCTAGATTTTGATGCAAGAACCTTTGGCAGATTTAGAGCGAGCATTCTCCATGTTTTTCACGGTGGAGAAACAAAGGCAGGTTCACACTGATATGGGAGAAGTCTCAAGACAAATGGTCTACCAGCTCATGTTGAAAGATAACAAGAAGGATGTAGGAGATATGTTCTCAAACAGGAGGAAACCATATTTGAATAAACATAATTTGTTGCGCACCTACTGTCATAAACCTGGTCTTACATAAGACACATGCTTCCAGGTTCATGGAGAGCAAAACTGGTACAAGTACAAGTAGAAGGAACAAGCAATCGAAATTTTGTTGCTGCAGCAACACTGGATGAAAGGGCAACATCTGTAGATACCACCACTACCGAACTTTGCTTGTCACAAAATACAGAAGAGTTTGCTGGTAATACCTCTGGACCATCTGAAAATGATTCGGACTGTTGGATAATTGATTGCAGGGCTACTAACCATATATGTGAAACATTCAACTTTTTCATTCATACACTAAGCCTCCACACACCAAATACATTCACTTGCCTGGTGGTTGCATGACGCTTGCATCATACGTTGGCATTGTTCACTTAAATGACCATGTCACACACACGCAAGTCTTTATATTCCTTCTTTCGCTATCAACTTGTTATTTGTCAGCCAGTTATGTCATCACAATGCTTATACTTTTCAGTTCCCTAAAGCTAAGTGCTTATTGCAGGACCAAGTTACGAAAGGAGCTTGGTTGAAGGGACTGCTTCCAAGAATCTCTACATTGTTAGACAGTGCCTTAACACATATGCCTTTCCTCCCTCTGTGCATTGCAATATTGCATGTTCTAGCTCAGTTCAATGTGATGTACAAACCTGGCACAATAGGCTAGGACATTCTTTTAAACGTAATGAAACATATTCCAATCTGTGCTTTCACTAATGTCGATCTTGATGTACCCTGTGATGTGTGTCACAAAGCCAAACAAACTAATAACATTTCTTTCCAGTGAATCACAATCTGAAGCACCCTTTCATCTTATACATTTAGATGTTTGGGGCCATTATACAACCTATACAATTTCAAAGTGCAACTATGTCCTCACAATTCTAGATGATTACAGTCGCTCCTTGTGGACTTACCTCTTGAGACACAAATCCTAAGTTGCTTCCACTCTCAAGTATTTCTTCTCCATGATCAATAACCAATTTGCCATAAATATAAAAGTCATAAAGACGGAGAATGGTTCTGAATTCCTCAACAACGACTGCCACACTCTTTGTCAAGATCTAGGTGTCATCCATCAAACTTCTTGCACATATACACCTCAGCAAAATGGGAGAATTGAACGCAAACATAAATAACTTCTAAATATTACTAGAGCCTTGCTATACCAACCCTCCTACAGTTCCGGGGTAATTCCATTCTCACAGCAACCTACTTAATCAATAGAACACCTTCAAAGCACCTCCACTAGAAAACTCTCTTTGAACAATTAATAGATCACAATCCCTCTCACACTCATCTCTGTGCCTTTGGTTGCCTTTGCTATGCCAGTAATGTAGATCCTCACAAGTCTAAGTTTCATCCTAGGGCTCTCAAGTGCATTCTGTTAGGGTATGCCATGACTTAGAAAGCATATAAACTCTATGACTTGGATAAAAACCGTATTATCATCTCTAGAGATGTTCACTTCCATGAACATTACTTTCCTTTTTCTACCCTGTTTCTCTCTCTTCTCTTAGTCTCTGTCCTCTTCCTTTAGTTCCCCCTTATACTGATGATGCTGTCTGTGATCCTACTGCACTTTTCACCCATTTCCCGCAGTTCCTCTGGCTCCTGTGTCCCTTCTGTTTCTCCTCTTGCTCCTCAACCACCTGCACCTCCTCTTCGTCGTTCCACCAGAAATACTCAATGTACTCATTGGCTTAATGATTTTATACGTTCTGCACATGTACCTCCTTCTTTACACTCCACCACTCCTGCATTTAAGTTGTTTGTAGCCTCGTTATCTGTTTTGCAGGAGCCCAAGTCTTTCTTTAGGCCATCCAGCATGAGGAATAGAGGGAGGCCATGAACAATGAGCTGCAGGCCTTAGAGCACAACAACACTTGGAAGCTTGCCCCTTTTTTGCCTGGTAAATAGGCAATTGGTTGTAAATGGATCTTCAAGACAAAGCTTAGAGATGATGGCCAAAACAGTTTTAGAGAAAAATTATATATATATAAACAGGTGTGAGAGTAAATAAAAAGAATGTATTTTTTTAGGGGAAATTATTGTAATAATGCAAAGAAAAAGAAAGTTACAAGAGTGGGGTGGTTTTGGAGGTGTTTCAAAAGTAGGCAGCACCGCTGCTGCTATTTTTTACAATTATACTGTTTTTTTAAAATTCTTAACAAGTAAAAGAATATTATTTATTTTAATTCTTAACAAATAAAAGGATTTATGCTATATTTTGAACAGTTACGAAACATAAAAAATAAAAAATAAGATAGAATTATGGAACAATCACATCATTATGGGCATCAACTGTGGAGTGTTAGGTTGTGGCCCACTGCTAGCAATTTTCAGCCCACATGCGATAATTGGAAACTAGCATTCCACCTTTGAAAATCAGTATTTTCAGCCCAATTTAAGGAATGTTATTTGTTCCAACGTGACTTTATTAGCTTTTGATTTCTTAAATCCGATTGTAATATTTCAAAACATCGTTTCGATTGCTTGAAACCAAATATTTTTCCAACATAACCCTTCTCCTTATTTTGTATTAGTAAATAAATAAATTAATATTATACTAATATAGTTTAATATATAAAAAATTTTAAAACCTTATTAAAAAATATTTTATCAAACAAGAATAAGAAATTTTCTTGTTAATAAAAATATTCATTAAAATGATTATTGCTCATTTATTTTAAATTATTTATTTTAAATAAAATTCCTAGTAAATTAACAACGTTGAAATGTTATTTGCCTATTTATTTTTAAGAATATAGTGTTCATTCTTTAATTAGTTTAGAGAAATTAGGAATTAATGGCAAATAATTTTCTTCTTTGACAGAGTTTTGCTCTTATGTCTTTTCACAATAGGACTGAAACACTTAGACTATATTTGAATTGATGGATTTGAAGTTTAGATTAGTGTTTATGTATTATTCACATTTTATTTATTTTAAATTTTACTATGCCAAGTAAATTATAATAAAAATATCTTCTATCAAATTAATCGTGTTAAAATATCGGGGATGATCCGATAACTTTCAAAGATGCTATGGCTTCTTCAGAAGCCAAGCAGTGGAAAGAAGCTGTCAAAAGTGAGATGGACTCCATTGTTTCTAATGGAACGTGGGTGCTAGTCGATCTTCCTCCGGGGTGTACTACTATTGGGTGTAAGTGGATTTTTAAAAGGAAACTGAAACCTGATGGGACCATAGATAAGTTTAAAGCCAGATTGGTGGATAAAGGGTTTAAACAAAAGGAGGGAATAGACTATTTCGATACCTATTCTCCGGTAGCTCGATTGACTACAATCCGGGTGCTTATAGCAATTGCTTCGGTGTATAATCTCCCAATTCATCAGATGGATGTGAAAACAGCCTTCTTGTATGGTGAACTCGAGGAAGAGATTTACATGGAACAGCCTGAGGGGTTTGTAGCTCATGGTAACGAGCATAAAGTTTGTAAACTTGTTAAGTCTCTATATGGACTTAAACAAGCACCCAAACAGTGGCATGAAAAGTTTGATAAAACTATTCTTGCGTTCGGCTTCACTGTAAATGAGAATGATAAATGCATATACTGCTAGGTTAAAGGAGATAAACTGATAATTCTATATCTGTATGTGGATGATAATCTATTAATAGGGTCATGTCTAGATATTATTATTGAAACCAAGTCATTTTTGAAAAATAAGTTTGAAATGAAGGATATGGGTGAGGCTAATGTGATTCTTGGCATCAAGTTGACTCGGTCAACTGATGGAATAGCCATTTCTCAGTCTCATTATGTTGAGAAGATAATTGAGAAATTTGGTTATCAAAACAGCGGAATTGCTAAAACACCATATGATCCTTCTGTAGCTTTATTCAAAAATGAAAGTGGTGTTTCGGTTGCATAGCTAAGGTATTCCCAAATTATTGGGAACTTACAGTATCTGGCAAATGGCACGAGACCAGATATATCTTTTTCTGTCTCTAAGCTGGCTAGATATACTAGTTGTCCTGACAAAACTCATTGGGGTGCCTTGGATAGAGTACTAAGGTATCTAAAGGGCACGGTGTCACTGGCCATACATTATGGCAGATTCCCTGTTGTTCTTGAGGGATATAATGATGCTAGCTGGATAGCCAAAAACTCCGGGAGTAATAGGTGCTCAGGATATGTTTTTACCTTAGGTGGGGGCGCAGCCTCCTGGAAGTCTGCAAAACAGACTTTGATAACCCGGTCTACGTTTGAAGCCGAGTTACGTGCGTTAGATACGAATGGTACCGAGGCAGAATGGCTATTTTGGTTGTTATCACAACTTCCCGTTGTAAATCAGCCTCTTTCACCAATTGTTGTACATTATGATATCCAAACTACAATAGCAAATGTGATGAGTCGTAAATACAATCAAAAGACCAAACGACACATCCAAGTTAGACTAAAATCTATAAGGGCATTAGTGTCAGACAGAGTAATAGGCATTGACTTTGTGGCAACAAAGGACAATGTGGCTGATCCTTTGACGAAAGGATTGAATCTGTCGCAAGTTCATAAGTCTAGATTGGAGATGAGACTGAAAACCTATGAGTGATATATCTACGACGGCAACCCAACCTTTTGAGTGTAGATCCCATAAAAAAAGTTCAATATGGTATCAACAAGTCGTAAGGGTATGTTAGAGCACCAAATAGACTGATACTTTGTATCTGGAGTCTATCCCCTGAAATTCTAGAAGGTGCTGCTACTGCAAGTATAGTAAGAGTTCATCTCTGAATGGGGTCAAGTCTTATAAGACGAGATGCTAGCAGTGCATCCCTGGAGACGCCCAACTAAGTGAATGTCGTTGTTTGGCCGTAACTAAGGAATTGGGTTTTTCCTGAAAGCATTCATGAACAGGATCAAGACACATGGCCTAAGTGTCAACCCTAAAGATCAACACAAAGCTGGTTGCTCGTTGTTACTGACAGACGTTGTCACACTCACAGGCTTAAATTCAAGGCTTAGTTCCATTTAACCTGGTGACAACTGACGTTAGATAACTTAGACAGTGGTTCAAACCGAAAGGTACCTTTGTTGAAAGCAAGTCATGGAAACTTGAGTTCAAATCTATGAGTTTGTGGGGGATTGTTGAATTTGAATTTTCGAAAGCAGAAACCCACAGATTTGTAATAGCAGCAGCAATTGAATTCACCTTCAATTTTCTTCATTTCATTTGCTATTGAATGTGCTTGATTGAGGATCAAAAACCGCAAAACCCATTTTCAATTGTTGTTTTCAATTTACAATTTGAAAAAGAAATTGAATTGCAGCTTTCAATTTGCAATTGAATATGAGTGTACCAGCAATTTCTTTCTTCATTGTTGATTCATTTCGCACGGTTTCTTGTGGGGGGAGATTAATTGCCATTATATTTTCTTTTATGGTTGTACTTTGGGCATGCCTATATAAAGGCATGCCACTTCCCATTTGTAAAAACACAACGACAATCACAATCTCTCTTCCTTTGCGAACTCTCTCCCTCTCTTTCTCGATTTCTATCATTCTTTAAAGATTTGAGCGATCAAGTTTTGATTACGAGCTTCTGAGTGTTTGGTCGAGGTGTTCTTCGGTATAGTGCTAAAAACCAAAAGAACTGTAACCGTCTTATCCTGAGAGAAATTACGTTGCACCCGGTGCACTGCTGATACGAGGCGTATATTTTCTTCAAGGCAAGCAGTAATTCTGCGATTCGGTTAAAATTAACAATTTCAAAGTGGACTGAAAATTGTTATGATACGATTCTCGTTGTAAGTTTTCAATTTAAATTTCTTGTCAGAAATAGCATTTCTAATTGCTTTTTGTTATTTGTTCCAACGTGGCTTTATTTGCTTTTGATTTCTTAAATCCGATTGTAATATTTCAAAACATCGTTTTGATTGCTTGAAACCAAATATTTTTCCAACATAACCCTTCTCCTTATTTTGTATTAGTAAATAAATAAATTAATATTATACTAATATTATAGTTTACTATATAAAAAATTTTAAAACCTTATTAAAAAATATCTTATCAAACAAGAATAAGAAATTTTCTTGGTAATAAAAATATTCATTAAAATGAGTATTGCTCATTTATTTTAAATCGTTTATTTTAAATAAAATTTCTAGCAAATTAACAACGTTGAAATGTTATTTACCTATTTACTTTTAAGAATATAGTGTTCATTCTTTAATTAGTTTAGAGAAATTAGGAATTAATGGCAAATAATTTTCTTCTTTGACAGAGTTTTGCTCTTATGTCTTTTCACAATAGGACTGAAATACTTAGACTATATTTGAATTGATGGATTTGAAGTTTAGATTAGTGTTTATATATTATTCACATTTTATTTATTTTAAATTTTACTATGCCAAGTAAATTATAATAAAAATATCTTCTATCAAATTAATCGTGTTAAAATATTATTTTGTATTTAATCTTTTTATTGGATATATATAGTTTGTTTCCTACTTGGTCGTTTACTTGATTCATCCTGTTGTCCCCTTGGACTTGATGTTGTCATGTGTGGCGAGTTAGCCAGATAATTCGAGTGAAGTTTGTTCCTCTCAAAATAAAAAATAAAAAAAAAACAGAAAAAGATAGAGAAGGTATAATAGTGCACATGAGAAAGGAAAAAGAAAAATTGCTTGCTTGCTCAAAACATGGTACCACATCAAATATTTACTAACAAGATAGTAGGAAACAACTACATAGGATCTCTAGGGATCACTTTTAGGCATGAACCAGACATACTTTCCCTGTTTCTGGTTTCCTTAATACATGATTATGATCTAAGTATTACAAACATGCTTGGTTCTATTTACAGTAGGCAAGATTTACTTCCACGGCGAACCCATGAGGCTCATACTTAGAATTACTTGAACGCCACAACTGATATCGACAAATCCATGAACGTTGTTAAGCAGACTCTTTCATTCAGATCATCTTCACTGCTAACTTAACTGCAAAAACAAAGAAGAAAACTTGAGCAAAATCAACCATATAAGAAAAGTATGCAACACATAATGGCATGTAAACTATAGGACAACCTATATCCTTCTCTGCCATTTCTACCCAAAAAGCAACCTGTCCCCATCCATTTCACCTCTACTGATTTTTCCCCATATTTAAAAATCAAGAAATATTGAGACCATTTTATTATCCTTTGCATAATTCAAACCCAAAATTCGGACTGATTTCTATTATGCCTTCACGTTCTCAACATTCTAATGGGGAAAGCAATAGGATTATGAATTCCAAGGCCACTTTAAACATGACGGACGCAAGGCAGTTCGGAGTTGAGGCCTACACGAGAGATAATACTCCAATGTTTTTGTAGATTTATTCTTGGTCTGTTCATTATGTTGGCTTGGCCTCATGTTGCTTTCTTAGAAATTTTTGTTTGTCATACATTTGCATTTTTGTACAAATTTTACAAAAACTCCATATATGTCCATATCATTGACATCTAACATTTGAAGGTGTGTCACAAAAAAATTTGTTGAAAAATCATTATTACACAATCACACGAAATTCAGAAATCAAATACTGCATACTAAATTGCAAAACAGTCGAGATGCCAATCTCATTATTTGTGTTAAAATCACTTGTATATATATCTTAAAAGACTTTTATCATTTATCAAAATAAAAGATAGTGATGGATGCAATTTGCTAAAAAATAGTGTACTTTTTTGGAGTCTAAACAAAGATGGTGATGAATGCAATTTGCTAAAAAACAGAAAACTTAATGAAGCTTAAAATTTTCCAAAGAGCTGCAAAAACTGTTTTGAATCCAATTCTTTTTTATGGAAATAAAAATCAATAACAGATTTCCTTGAAAATCCAAAAACGTGACTTATTCATGCATTTATCAAAAATAATTAAATGAATATATGCCCATGAATAATCAAATACAAAAAATATTCTAAACACTGTAAATTTATTTTAAATAATTTGAAAGAAATTACTGCAATTCAAGCTGATTTTGAGAATTAAAGAAGACCACAGCTGATTTTAAAAATTAAAGAAGACCACCCACAAGAAAAACAAATCTTTGAGTCAAAGAGAAAAATTTATTTTAAGAACTTTACGTGAAAACAAAAGAACACTTGACAAGGAAAACAAATCTTTTGGGCAAAAGAGAGAAACAATTTTCTAGTAATACATTTCAACTTATCAAAACTTTGTGTTCCTTAAAAATCATTGATGAACTCTTGAACGGACATAATAATACTCACAAAAGTTTTACCAAGTAATCTTGAAAAATATATTTTTAATTGGCATCTCGACAACTGTTCCACATTAGCATAGCATTTAATCCCAAAGTTCGCAAATAAAAAATAATTCATGATTGTATAATATAGATGTTCCAACATACTATTCTGTAATACACCTTCAAAAATAAGATGTTAATAACAAGAACTAACATGGTTTTTGTAAATCATACACAAATGTCAAACGTATTAACAACAAAAAGTTTTAAGGCAGCTCATGAAGAAAACCCAACATAATAAACGAACCAAAAATAAATTTACAAAAAGATGAGGTATTTGTTCTCTCATTAAGGTCTCAACTCTATACTTGCATCATTCACATTTTTTAGCAGCCTAAAAAATCCCTAATCCCATACTTTCCAAACCAGAATGGAGAAAGCACGGCTTTCCAAAGAAATCAGAGCAGCAAATTTTAGGTTTGAATTATACAAAGTATAAAATCAATGGTCTCAACCATTCTTGATTCCAAAATATAGGAGAAAAATCAGCAAAGAAGAATTGATAGGGGCCGTTGGTTGCTTTTCAGTTAGAAACTTGAAGAGAAGACTATGAAGATACGTAAGGCTACCATTAGGTTCTAAAATGTCAACAAATTCCCACACAATTCTTATCGATATGAGGTTATCTAGTTTGCACCTAATTGGCAAACCCAATTCAAACTCTAGCCTTCAATCTTTTAATAAACAAGTATGAAAAACCTATACTAACTTATATGCTTCACTTTAATGCATGTGGAGAATGATGTATCAGGTAGGGTTATGCCCTTTGCTAATTGAACGCTATATGTGTTAGGGCTGAAGAAAACCAGATATCACCTCCAACATTAGTTCAATATGGTCCAATTTTTATTTGAAAATCTCTTAAAATTTCACTTTATATGTACGGATAGAAATTCACCAATAAATAAATACTCACCTTACCTAGTCAATGGGTTGTGGGACCCAAAACCTATCGAACAATTTCACAATTTTAATGCAATTAGAAACAAACTTGCAAATAAATATGGGTTTCAGCGAGTCTTCAGTGACGGCATTGCCTGCATCAAATTTAGAGTATAGTGCTTTTTTCAACAAATAAAACTTGCAAATAAAAGAATTGATAACAGCAATTCCGTGTGACTCTATTGAATCTCTGTACTTTGTATCAAGAGAGAATTACGAACAGACATGGAAGAAAACAACATAGATACAACATTGTAGCACTCTCCAATTAAAAGGCATAAGAACAAATACCGCACTTGATGCACTTGAGAAAAGATATTTTGCTGGCCCATCAATTGAGCAAGTATCAATTGGTTTACGAAGTTCCAATACAGTCCAAAGAGGAAATTGAGATATTTAAAGTCAAGCTCATATTCAGCGAATCACATATATGCATTAAGAAAGAAGATAAGTGAACTTGATCGGCAACAAAGATAATAGCAGGAAAAACAAAGTGTTACTTACTGTTCCTAAAGTAGGTTCATAGTTGCTGATCTAAGTGAAGATACATGTGGGGTCCCATTACTTTCAAGCAACTGTCTTATGCTAGATTGTGTAAGATAATCGACATGGTGTGACTAACAAAAATCATCATATTTCTAGTATAGCCTAGCCCCATATATTAACAACTGCAGCCAAACATTTTCAGAAACAAAGTCCCACGTAAACCAAGGATCATTGGCAGCAATTTATACGGATGGAAAATGAAAATCATGGCCAATACATTCACACAAGCAAAATATATTAACAACTGCAACCAAATATATTAGTAAATAACGTTTCTGAAACACAACATTCATGCAAATTATAACATTGCTAGACTCACATTCTTTCCCAACCTAATGGTAGGGAAGATCAGCCAGCGGACAAAGATGACAATCCAATCCAATGCCTGCAGGTTCTCCTGGCAGATTTGGAAAAACAAAGGTTTTGCCCTAGGAGTTACTATATCATTAACAGTCGTGAAAACTTGATTCGAAACAATGATTAACGCATGCATTATTAACAAAGAACATGTAAAAGACCAAAAGATTACCAATTCAATGCCAGTAGTCTCGTCGATTCGAGTCCCTAAACCCAACATAAGTTTCGTTCCCACTCCATCTCTATACGAATCCCCTGTGAAAGCATTTGGATGCAATTAAATAACATTATAAGATGGGAAAAGACCAATGAAATCAGAGCCAAAAAGAAAAAAGGAAAAGCTAGACACAGAAAATGCAAGTGGAATAAGCAAAGCCAAATCTGCCTTCAAGAAAGAAGCTCTGAAAAACAAGACTGCCAAAAAATTGACCAGTTTGTGAGTGTAGGCAATATGTATTAATATCCCTCAAGACACTAGCGATCAAAATGACAACAGGATCACTACTGAATATAATCCTATGAAAAAACAACCATACCCAAAGGGAAAAGCCTTCAAAACCTCCAATTCAGAGAGCCATCTTGCCTATTCTCTGAACAAGTTCTGATCCAGCAACAATGTCCACACCAGCATCCTTGTATGTAAGTCCCAGACACTTGTCCGCAGACTGCAGTCGTAATCCAAGACATACAATAGAGCCCATGTGTAATTGAAATTCAAGAACCTTGAAATAACAAATCGAGACCTTAAAAAAGACAAAAAGGAAAAAGAGTAAGGCCGTGTAATTTCACAATTCAGTGACACTGAAAAGTACTCGTATTAAATCTTCCGTTGGGAAGACAGACTTCCTTTTACCAAGATACTCTTAAGTTCACAATGCAAGAACCCATAATGCAAGAAACTTAAAAGAACTCTTATGCAATGAGTTGATGTCAGACTCTCAAGAAATACCTTAAGAAAGAAGAGATCGAGGCTGAGGGCAGTCGGCGGAGGCGGCCGGACGTCTGAGACGATGTTCAAAAACGCAGCTGTTAAAAAAGAAGGGCATGTCAATGTGAGCGCCCTCTTGCTTTTCTTCTGCACTATTTTTGATTTTTCAAAATCTGGTCGTGGATGTTCCTCTTATATAAATATGCGCCGGCGCGGGGAACACAACGGTAAAGTTTTTTTGTTCTTTTCTTTCTTGAAATCACAACGGTAAAGTTGGGAAGATTAGGTTTCACTGTGGTTTGAGGGTGAGAAAGTGACAGACCCGTGAACAAGATGATGATTTCAAGGGTAAATTGCATTTTTGCCCCTGTATTATCATCAAAATGCAAAGAACCCCTATATTATAAAAAATAGGTTAAAAATTCGATGTTTTTATTAATCTTGTGTAGAACCTTATTCCTGTTAGGATCTGGCGAAGAGCGAGAAATATTAAAAAATGCTATATCAATACAATATTATATCATATGATATCAATTAGAAAAATCCGCACCATTGTCGTGTTAATACATTAATATATGACTGGCATGTGTTGAATTAAAATATAGTTAAATCATACATAATTTAAAAATATAATCACATTTAACCCACACATGTAGGTGAAATAAGTGCCATGTTATAAAAAAAAATGGGGTTAAATGCAATTTACTCATCTGATATACGAAATGAGCAAATATCCCCTTATGACAACACATGAAACAATTTACTATTTTATTTTTTAGAGAGGATTTTTTGCTCATTTATATTATGCAATTTGATATTTTCTTTTTACATGTAAGTGTTTATGTAGCGGATGAAAGACTAATTGAAAAAATGTCCAATCAATAAAATCCTCAAATTAAAAAATCTCAATTTTGTCCATCTCACCATATTTTAGCCACTTTTAAAATCGACGATCAGAATCTTATAATTGTAAAAAATAAATTAATTCGAGGTTACTATTTTGCCACCTCTTATATACATGACAGTAAATGCAATTAAAGCTTAAAAAATCCCACTATTCAATTTCGGCATTAGGATCTTCTATTTCATCTCCTATTGCTTTTTGGGATGATTGCCGTGTGGATAATCTTAAGTGAGAGAAAATGTGATGTAAAAATCGTGGGGCAAGAGAGAGAAAATATATAGAAAAAGTAGATCGAAATAAAAAATTAAAAAAGATAAAATCTATGGCAAAGAGATAGAAAATTATCGATAAAAAATAATTAATGATAATTTTAATATTATCACAAATTATATTTATTTAGTGGCAAGAATTATTATTTTATTACAACAATGAATTTTAAAGTTTTATTGAAGATAATTATTTTATAAAAAATTATAATTAGTTTCTAATTGTAAAAATTAACTCTTATATTTACCAGTTCAGTAACTCTTGAGAGAGTTAATGGTCGTGAACAAAAAAATAACGCCAAGAGAGGTAGTACAGTTAGTGAGCTGGTAAATACAGGAGTTAATTAAGTGAACTAGCAGATATAATTATTTTGTAAAAACTATTCTTTAACTTAAGAAAAAGTATTTTAAATACATTTGAAAAAAATATATCACATCAACTATAATCATTATATATTATTTTATCTCACAATTAATTATGTATTAAAAAAATATTGATTATACTACAAAAATAAGGATTATTTTATATTATTATATGTGTCTTTCATTAACGCGTATTATTATTGAAAATACATTAATAAGTAACTTAAAATCATTATTATTGAAAATATTAATGAGTACGTGAATGTAGCTTTTAAAATAGTATAACATATTTAATATTTTGTAATTGTTGTAAATAAAAAATTTGCATTTTTGGCACAAGAATATCATCTAACTATGAGAATCAAGACGTCATTTATTATTGGACCTAGCCAAGTATTTTCCACACTCAACCAATTACATAATTAACTTAAGAACAGTGTCTCTTTATATCTCAAAATGTAAATAGTTTAGGCTGTAATTACTTGCGAGTAAAATATGTTTGATTGAGATAAGATATTAAAATTATGATTAAATACTTTTTATTGATAATTTTCTATTTTCTTGTAGTAATAAAAAATAATTTTTTGTCTCCTATCTATCGACGGTTGTCATGAGGGATAATGGCACAGGCGACAGGGAAGACAACAACCATAAAAGTGCCACACATAACTGCTATCATCAATTAGCCTGAGCGCATATATTCCCGTTCTTCCGCGACGCACATTGTCTACTAGTCTGCCGCATGTAGGGTGCTGTCTGCCGCACAACTTGATGTCGTCTAAACATTGGATGTTGCCTGCGCGTGCAACTTCCTGCCTTTTGAACGTCGTGTCCTACATGAGTGCATGACATCCGGTCTTACTGCAAATGCATGCGGCCTGTGTGGGCGGCACCTTTCTTTGTTGCAACTCAAGTGCTATCTTCACCAAACTCGGGTACCATTTACCCAACCCCCGCAACCTTCCATGCAAAGCCCCTATCCACACATACCCACAATCATTCACCACTGTAGAACAAGGCTACGACACCAACGTATTGTTGCTCACACCTCTGCATGGCTAATCGTCACTCTAATACGATGAACAGTCTGCCTTAAACTGGTTCAACACTTAACCAGCTCGAGTGCCACACCATGCTGGCACCCATGCACACTGACAGGCAAACCTGCCATGCCAACGTCTGATAGAGCTTCAAGGGGTTGATCCGCCATTTGCTTCCAAATATCAAGAATGCTGAGGCATGGCCTTCTCGGGTAGTATAACATGGCCCCTTTGTTCCAGATTACCCCGTCCACCATTAACATCCTGTCTTCACAATATTGGTTTCTTCTTTACATGGATGGGAAATCCTCTCACAGCTACGCGCATGCATTTTGTGGAAAGAGGAGAAATTATTCGTTGCTTCCTTGCAAGCAGAATTATCAATCCAGGGCCTTCATCAAATCGAAGTGCTTCTTACACATATCTACGAACTTCGGATGCCATGAAAACGCTGCAGGTGCAGGACAACCGAGAGTATGAAACTTCATCGTCTGAAAAAATTGACTGCATTTTTTTCTCAATTTTATCGGCCACAAATTTGAGAAGTTTTACTTAATGATGCCCCCTCCTTGTTTCGAATTTTCCATTTCCTTGTCTGTCCTTCTTTTTTTTGTGGTGTGTGGGTGTGGTGTGTGTGTGTGTGTGTGCATGCACGTGTGCGGTGTGGGGTGTGTGTGTGCGCGCATGTGTGTGGGGGGTGTGTGCGTGCGTGTTGGGTGTGTGTGTGTGTGTATGCGTGTGGAGTGTGGGGGGGTGTGTGTGTGTTTGGGGTGGGGTGTGTGAGTGTGTGTGTCACGATAGGACATGTTTTACTTTCATTTTGAACATAGAAGAAGTGAGGTGTTGCTTTTATCTTCAGCGCCAACGAATGTCATCTGCGTCTTGTTACATTTGTCATCCTCCTTCAATTTCTAAGTCTTCATTTTTATCTACACAACCTTTTTTCTCGTGCAGGATATCACCATAGTTTTGCAATATTTTATACTCATTACGGGTCTTGTGTGTCTTTGTGGTCTATTTATGTCCTTTGTAATATTTTTGTGTGCTTGCATAGATGTGTATCCTCATTTTTGTTTACCTGATATTAAAGAGTATTTATTGAAATAAGAGCAATAACAAGATAGGAGAGAGTGTATTGCCCTCTTCTTTTTTCCTTTCAATATATCTCGTTAGCAAGAGTGGTCCTGGATTGATTTACTTTACTAGAGGAGATATAGTAAGGAAAAATGAGTGGAGGATTGATAAAATCTGATAACTGCCTTAGGTGGTTATGATATGCTAACCAATTCTTGAATTGGTTGTCAGCGACCATTACAAAATGTTGTAGTTTTGAACTTGACTTTGGTGTGTTTAGCCATATTGATTTCCTTCCTGCTAATAGTGGTCTCTATAATTTTCACCCTTGAATCACATGGTAGTTTCTGTAGCTTCACCGCGATTTTTGGATACTCACATGGAAGAGGGAGAATGGTGCTTTTGCTCAAGAACAATTAATCAGTTATATATGTTGTAGCTGATGCTTGACTCATGCTTGTGTTTACATGTGGCTTACTGTTTATCAGGTAAACAATTAATCAATACGTGGACTCTGAGCATTTTTTTTCCATTGCTCAGCCAAGGTACAGTTGGACTTCAATACATTCATTTATATCATATTTGTTTTCCAGGCAAATGAGGTCTGTGCTTGATGTGATAACCAAAGGAAGACTAGTTCATATTTTTGTTACTTCTCTTACAACATAGTTCATTAATCAATATGACCTTTGCTCAGAATTATTGAATTGATTGTTTCTCATATTGTTATTCCTGTAGCGAAAGCATATTCCAAGTAAATAATTGCTATACTCAAATCTTATTAAAATTTGAACCCTTTCAATAGATTAAGAGATGTCTTAATTGACTTTAACTGTTTGTGGCGGCTATAGAGCTTGGTAAGTTATCCACTCTGCTCTTTTTGTCTGGATCCAACCTCAGATCAAATGATATTCTTAGATGATGGATTCCATGAGTAGCAGCAGCAACAACAACAAACACTAGACGGAACAAACTTTCTACCATGGAGTCGCTCCGTTTATGTAGCGCTTAGGACAAAGATGAAACTCGGTTTCATTGATGGGACTTTCCCCAGACCAACAGCTGGTTCGGGGATCTTTGAACAATGGAGACGGGTGGATTTAATGGTCACGTCATGGATTTGGAATTCAATTTCCAGAGATTTCGTTGAGTCGTTCATGTACGTATCTTCCTCACGTGAACTTTGGCTTGAGATTCAAGGTAGATATGGGCGGAGCAATGGCCCTATGGTCTATCAAATTCAACGGGATCTATCACTGACTGCTTATGTGACCAGACTTAATAAAATATGGAACAAATTGTCGTACCTGGCGCCTAATCCCAAATGCACCTCTGGAGGATGCACATGTGGTTAAACAAAGCAATTGCAGAGAGGAATGAGAACACACAATTGATGCAATTACTCATGGAGTTACATGAAAGCTTTGATTATGAAAGAAGCTAGATTTTGATGCAAGAACCTTTGGCAGATTTAGAGCGAGCATTCTCCATGGTTTTCACGGTGGAGAAACAAAGGCAGGTTCACACCGATATGGGAGAAGTCTCAAGACAAATGATCTACCAGCTCATGTTGAAAGATAACAAGAAGGATGTAGGAGATATGTTCTCAAACAGGAGGAAACCATATTTGAATAAACATAATTTATTGCGCACCTACTGTCATAAACCTGGTCTTACATAAGACACATGCTTCCAGGTTCATGGAGAGCAAAACTGGTACAAGTACAAGTAGAAGGAACAAGCAATCGAAATTTTATTGCTGCAGCAACACTGGATGAAAGGGCAACATCTGTAGATACCACCACTACCGAACTTTGCTTGTCACAAAATACAGAAGAGTTTGCTGGTAATACCTCTGGACCATCTGAAAATGATTCGGACTGTTGGATAATTGATTGCAGGGCTACTAACCATATATGTGAAACATTCAACTTTTTCATTCATACACTAAGCCTCCACACACCAAATACATTCACTTGCCTGGTGGTTCCATGAAGCTTGCATCATACGTTGGCATTGTTCACTTAAATGACCATGTCACACACACGCAAGTCTTTATATTCCTTCTTTCTCTATCAACTTGTTATTTGTCAGCCAGTTATGTCATCACAATGCTTATACTTTTCAGTTCCCTAAAGCTAAGTGCTTATTGCAGGACCAAGTTACGAAAGGAGCTTGGTTGAAGGGACTGCTTCCAAGAATCTCTACATTGTTAGACAGAGCCTTAACACATATGCCTTTCCTCCCTCTGTGCATTGCAATATTGCATGTTCTAGCTCAGTTCAATGTGATGTACAAACCTGGCACAATAGGCTGGGACATTCTTTTAAACGTAATGAAACATATTCCAATCTGTGTTTTCACTAATGTCGATCTTGATGTACCCTGTGATGTGTGTCATAAAGCCAAACAAACTAATGAAATTTCTTTCCAATGAATCACAACCTGAAGCACCCTTTCATCTTATACATTTAGATGTTTGGGGCCATTATACAACCTATATAATTTCAAAGTGCAACTATGTCCTCACAATTCTAGATGATTACAGTCGCTCCTTGTGGACTTACCTCTTGAGACACAAATCCTAAGTTGCTTCCACTCTCAAGTATTTCTTCTCCATGATCAATAACCAATTTGCCATAAATATAAAAGTCATAAGGACGGACAATGGTTCTGAATTCCTAAACAACGGCTGCCACACTCTTTGTCAAGATCTAGGTGTCATCCATCAAACTTCTTGCACATATACACCTCAGCAAAATGGGAGAATTGAACGCAAACATAAATAACTTCTAAATGTTACTAGAGCCTTGCTATACCAAGCCTCCTACAGTTCTAGGGTGATTCATTCTCACAGCAACCTACTTAATCAATAGAACACCTTCAAAGCTCCTCCACTAGAAAACTCTCTTTGAACAATTAATAGATCACAGTCCCTCTCACACTTATCTTTGTGCCTTTGGTTGCCTTTGCTATGCTAGTAATGTAGATCCTCACAAGTCTAACTTTCATCCTAGGGCTCTCAAGTGCATTCTGTTAGGGTATGCCATGACCTAGAAAGCATATAAACTCTATGACTTGGATAAAAACCGTATTATCATCTCTAGAGATGTTCACTTCCATGAACATTACTTTCCTTTTTCTACCCTGTTTCTCTCTCTTCTCTTAGTCTCTATCCTTTTCCTTTAGGTCCCCCTTATACTGATGATGCTGTCTGTGATCCTACTGCACTTTTCACCCATTTCCTGCAGTTCCTCTGGCTCCTGTGTCCCTTCTGTTTCTCCTCTTGCTCCTCAACCACCTGCACCTCCTCTTCGTCGTTCCACCAAAAATACTCAATGTCCTCCTTGGCTTAATGATTTTATATGTTCTGCACATGTACCTCCTTCTTTACACTCCACCACTCTTGCATTTAAGTTGTTTGTAGCCTCGTTATCTGTTTTGTAGGAGCCCAAGTCTTTTTTTTAGGCCATCCAGCATGATGAATAGAGGGAGGCCATGAACAATGAGCTGCAGGCCTTAGAGCACAACAACACTTGGAAGCTTGTCCCTTTTTTGCCTGGTAAACGGGCAATTGGTTGTAAATGGATCTTCAAGACAAAGCTTAGAGATGATGGCCAAAACAATTTTAGAGAAAATATATATATATATATATATATAAACAGGTGTGAGAGTAAATAAAAAAGAATGTACTTTTTTAGGGAAAATTATTGTAATAATGCAAAGAAAAAGAAAGTTACAAGAGTGGGGTGGTCTTGGAGGTGTTTAAAAAGTAGGCAGCACCGCTGCTGCTATTTTTTATAATTATAATATTTTTTTAAATTCTTAACAAGTAAAAGAATATTATTTATTTTAATTCTTAACAAATAAAAGAATTTATGCTATATTTTGAACAGTTACGAAACATAAAAAATAAAAAATAAGATAGAATTATGGAACAATCACATCATTATGGGCATCAACTGTGGAGTGTTAGGCTGTGGCCCACTGCTAGCAATTTTCAGCCCACATACGACAATTGGAAACTAGCATTCCACCTTTGAAAATCAGTATTTTCAGCCCAATTTAAGGAATTTTATCCAAATTCTTCATCCCAATATTGATCGACTCAACCAAAATGGTGTATATGTTGTTTGTGTTTGAGTGAAGTGCGCAGGAGAAGAAATAGGCTTTCCCAGGTTGGTGAACTTCCTTCACATTTAGCACCTAAACACACCACAAAAGTTGAGTTTTCTTATAATTAAAAACACTAATAATTACGCCATGATCTCCTAAAATTTATGGAATTATTATAAATAGAAAAAAATGCAATTTATCCCCTTATAATATGAGAAATGTGTAAAAAATTCCATGTGAAAAATAAAAGAGTAAATTACGTCTTATCATTTGAAATATGTCCGTTCTTCATTTTTTGAAACACAGAGGGTAATTTGCTAAATCTTTTTTTACAGGAGTTTATTTGTTCATTTCACGTATCATAGGGGGTAAATTGTATTTAACCCGCAATAAATAGATAGCCTATTCACTTAAGATTCACGAAATGTTTGATATTAGCAAAAAGATTGAATGAAAATCAATGTTTATGTTTATATATATAGTGCTAAAATTTATGACGTTTAGGAATAATATAATTTTTTTAATCATATTCCAATTGTAATTTGCATCACAATTTTATAAAAGAAAAAAAATGGATGACTTTTAACTCCAATTTTTCGGCTCCTAATAAATATATAGATATTTTCTCACTTTATGTAAATTTATTAAAATTTATGTCATTAGGATATTAATTTATTGGGAGGATGTATTGCTCAATTTAGTGAGCTAATCATTGTCAAAATAAAAATTGATCCGACAAGGGTGAGCTAAAATTGATAGTCAAATGTTGTGAACTGAGAGCGTGTGCAAGGTAGAAGAAGAAAGAGCGAGCGTACTCAAAAGTAAAAGATACAGAAATTTAGGAAATTGGTTGGTGAGTTAGGTATCACTTTCACAGAATATTACCCACTGCACTGATAAAGAGGAATGGAGTCTTCATCTTACTCAACCACATTAGTTGGCTTCCCCTTCTCAATTCTCAACTTCTCTGCCTAAACAAAGCAGGACAATCAATTTCCAGTTTTTCGCAGATTGATTAATTAATTTTGATTGAATTGAGATTCATGGGATTAAACCCCTCCCAAAATCAACTTTTTTTTTAAAAAAAAATTAATTTGAGTTCGAAAATGGGCCCGAATTAGAATTTCCCGCTAGTGATAAGGATGGATGGACGAGACTGTTGACTAAGAACAAGAATGAGATGTAAAAATTTTGCTTTGTGGTACGATGTACGTATAACAACCGTACTTGGTTATGATTATGTGTATATATATGTTTGAGGGGCTTGAATTTCTATAGTTCTTAGCTTTCCAGTTGATGGTAGTGGGGATTGGAACAGAGAGAAGATGACGGTGGCGGCGAAGGTGGTGGATGAATTGGTGCCTCACCCTGTCAAAGAACAGCTTCCCGGCGTAGATTATTGTGTCAACAGCAACCCTTCATGGGGTAGCTAAAACCTCTCTCTCTCTCTCTCTCTCTCTCTCACACACACACACACACACTCATTCACTGAGAAACACTCGTTTTGCATGGGCATATCAATGGCGTCGATCAGTTCAGTTATACAAACGAGATTTGTAAAATGGGCTATACTTGAACTCTCTGTTTCACATGCATGCAAATTTGGGCCTATTCACGGACAATTTGCCTTTGCTGGATTTATCTTGCCCTGTTTAAAGCTTTCCATGTAATCAATGTGTAACCTGGTTGCAAACGAGTTTGGAGTTTTCCCTGAATTTGCTATAATTCTGTAAATGCGATTTTTAGCTTGTGATTCTGTAACGAATTTTAGATCTATACAAGTTTTATATATGGTTTCAAACTTTCGATATCAAGGGGTTTAGCCCAATTTATGGACACTGAAGCATAGCATAGTTCCTAAGTGTCGACCTCTAATCTGATGCAGCTGAAGCCGTCGTTTTGGGATTTCAGCACTATTTAGTAATGCTTGGGACGACTGTGATCATTCCTACCATCATTGTTCCTTACATGGGCGGTGGCAATGTTAGAGTTATTCTTTACCACTGATTAGCTGTTTATTTGTTTGAATAAAATTGTGAGTATGATAGAAACTGAATGTTCTATGTTATCCTTATCAGGTGGAGAAGGCTCAAGTGATACAAACTTTGCTGTTTGTTTCTGGAGTGAACACACTTTTGCAGACCTGGTTTGGCACCCGGCTGCCTGTTGTGATAGGCGGATCGTTTAGATTCATAGTTCCATCTCTTTATGTTGCATTTGCCCAAAGATATTACATCTATCTCAATCCTTATCAGGTTAGCTTGCTAATCTCCTTAAGGCAGTTGGTTTTCAATAAGATTGCTATATTTTGAGAATCCATATTTATTTACTTATTGACATCATAATTTCTCCCATCATCAATGAAGAGGTTTATAAGAACGATGAGGGCAATACAAGGTGCTCTCATGGTTGCTTCAGTACTACCTATGTTGCTTGGTTTTCTGGGAATTTGGAGAATTGTTGTAAGGTACATGGTTAGATACGAAATTTGAGTTAGGCTACTTGTTGGTATCTTGTGAAAGAATCAATGACTAAATCGCGTTAGTCTGACACTGTAGGTTCCTGAGTCCTCTTTCTGCTGTGCCTCTGGTAGCTCTTGTTGGACTTGGTCTCTATGAACAGGGCTTCCCGCTGGTATGAAATCTTCTAGCAATATTATCACTTGAGTAAAGTTATGAGTGTCTTATAGATGAGTTGTTCCTACTCATGCTGTCTATATGAAATTGGTTAGGAAATATGTTTGTTATATGTAAGTTCAACCTATTTTCCCAAAACCCAAATTTGAGGCCTCTATTCAGGCCACAGAACTTTAGAAGTCAAGGCGTCTAGGGTCAAAGTGTGCTTCTGATGGCGTGCCTTAGATACCCCTGGATGGATTCATGTTTCACGAAACCTGGCCTCTAACATGAAAATGATCTCATCTAAAAGGCAGTTTTAATAATGACAAAGCATTTTACAATTGATTGCTTGTCATTTTTGTTGGTTGATTTTGCAGCTTGCAGAATGTGTGGAAGTTGGGCTTCCGGAACTGATTATTCTTATTTTATTGTCTCAGGTAAGCATATCTCTTTACTATAACATATATTAGCCTCTTCCTCTTTGGGGATGTAAAAGGTGTACAATATCAGGTGGTTTGGTAGGAAATCCCCAGTGTGCTTCCCACTGAATTATGTCAAATCTGAATTATTTCTTATACTCTTCGGTTCTTGTTTTGGATGTGGTTAAAGATAAAGATAAAAACACATGGAGATTGGTCATTATTAATTTCATCTTTAGAAATGCGTAGAAGAGAAAGTTGCATTTGGACCTGTAATCGTACACTTTTGGTCGAATCATCAGTTGGTTCTCGTGGCAACTTAGATTGCAGAAACAGTTTGATTTGGGGGTATTCATGGCTTCCTTACTAAGTTATTTGTCAAGTTGAGATTTTTTTACTTGACTCATGGTGATTACATTTGTGGCAGTATATTCCGTACATATGGAGCTTTAAGCGCCCGATTTACGATCGTTTTGCTGTCTTATTGTCTGTGGGGATTGTATGGGCTTATGCAGCCCTTCTGACAGCAGCTGGCGCATACAAAAATAAGCCCCTAAATACTCAGTTGAGCTGCCGTGTTGATCGTTCTGGACTTCTAAGTGGATCGTCATGGTACGTGTACAATTCCATTAGGTCTTAGTTGTTTTCTCCATAATTCTTGTGCTCAAGTTCTACATACATGACATTCCATTTTACTCTTAGTGGAGTTTGATAAAAAAATGTAGCTATATTCCTGATGGTTTTAATAATTTTTGGTACATGAGATTATCTTCTTCAGTTAAGGCTGCCTTCTTTGGCTGCTGAGTGATCACCGTAGCAGTCAAATGTTCAACAGTCCCTTGATTAGGACCTATAGTTTCTCTACTATTTCTATAAAATAGTATTAATTTTCAAAATTATGGATTTTGTTTATTTTTTCTTCTGCTCAAGTAGGAGTGATGTTGTGTAATTATATTTAGTTTTTTTAAAATTTTTCATTGTAGTGATACTTGAAGGTTGCAGTCTGCAATGAAGAAGTGTTGTACTGACTTGCTCTATCTATTGTTTCACAATGACACTCGTGTATAATTTGTTGCTTGACCTAGATGTTATTTAATCTAATGCATGAATCATCAAGAGATAACAAACAGCCTTCCGTACCTCATGAAAAATGCTAGATCGTATTTAAATTTAATATCTCCAAGGATTATTACATATAAAATAATTTCCTCAGTTTGAGATTATAGGTTATTCTCTTCAGGTTACAGACGAACTAGCTAGTAGCTATATTATGGATGCAAAAGCATTCCAATGCCTGCTGCTAACTTGATAGTCTCTGCTCCATTTCTTCCAAGTGCTAATGCCGCCCTCAACATGCAGGATTAGCTTTCCATATCCAATTCAATGGGGTCAACCCAGTTTACATGTTGGAGAAGTTCTAGTGACACTAGCTGCAGCTTTTGTTGCAATGGTTGAGGTTCTTATCGATATCCCAAATTTCTGGAAAATGGACATAATTTTACTTGAGAGTTATCTCTTGGTTTTCCTCTTCTCAGAAGTTCAACCCAAAAAGAACTTGCTCAATCAACGAGATTGTTAAGATCTTTGGTGAAAAAGTACCTGTCAAATTTTGCCTACTTATCTGGAAGGATGAACTTATATGGTTTCATTTTCATTTTCTTTTGACAGTCAACAGGGGCATTTATTGCTGCATCTAGATATGGGAGTGCAACACATATACCAGCTTCTGTTCTTAGCCGAGGTGTTGGCTGGCTGGTAAGAAGAGAGCTTGCTTATATATCAGATTGTTTCCGGAATTCATATTATTCTTCCAGGGTTTTCCAACCTTCATATGTAACTTTTTTTCTTCTCATTCTTTCTTTTTGTGAGATACAGGGATTTGGTATATTTCTGGATGGTTTATTCGGTACAGGAAGTGGATCTACCGTATCAGTGTAATACATCTAACCTGCTGAAAGAAACAAAGGAACTGAATTATAGATTCAAGATGCTTATGGTGTTACTGTTTACTTAAGTCAATAATATACCACATTTTCCTCTACGATTAAGAGGAGAGTATTTTGATACTGATGGTTTTACGATGAGAAATGCATAATGACTATAAAGAATCTCAAATGGAGACATGAAGATAGAGTGTGATTGCTTCCATTTTAATATATTTGTGCTGTGCTTTCTCGGAACTCAATTTCTTGCACAAATTGCATAATTGTAGGAACCTTCTCTTTTTCCAAATATATGTGAGAGATAATTTAGAGGATCTAAAAGATTGTCTTAACTACCTTGCTCAAAGTCTACTCAGTCTATTTAAAGTAAGTTGGCGCCATATAAACATTGAAATGCAATACCTTGTTTTAATCATGAAAAGGCCCCTGGAGTGTACTGGTTGAAGCTGGTTCTACATATGACTGGATTGTTGGTTGAATCATAATGACAAGGAAGGGTCATGTCCATCAGATGAGAATCCTGGTTTTAGAAATTGACTAGGCATAGGAATTAGAATTGAAGTAATGTGAGTCACTGGTACAGTTAGATGCATTGACAGACAATCTGAATACATGCACTTCAGTTTTTAGAAAACCGAGGGAGAATCTACATCATATGAATGCCACTTTATGTTATTTTTGGCATGATCATAACACTTAAAAATATTTAATTCTCCTACAAACTGAACAAATAACCAGTGGAAAACCTTTTATTGGATGTATTGTTAATGCTTCCATTTTTCCATATAATCTAATTCCCTTTTTCTTTGTGCAGTGAAAATGTAGGATTGTTGGCTCTGACCCGAGTGGGGAGCAGAAGGGTGCTTCAGATATCAGCAGCTTTCATGCTCTTCTTTTCAGTATTAGGTTTGTTCATCTGATGCCCACTTTTTATGTTCTTTTATTACACAAAATTACTCTGTATTTTCTACTCATTGTATAATCTTTCATGGAAATAAACAGGAAAGTTTGGAGCTATTATTGCTTCCATCCCACTGCCAATTGTTGGAGCTCTATATTGTGTTCTATTTGCTCTCATGTGTACGTATATCTTCCTTCTAATATAACTGTGCCTCATGTACTTGATGTAATTAATGCTTCGACGACTCTGTTTCAATTCATAAATTAGAATCCAAATTTTCTAAATTGGAGGATGCTCAATGGGAATTACCGAATTGGAAATCCTTTCAACGCCTTCTAGATCAATAGAAAAGTAGCAATTTCCTTGTCTTCCTACAGTTTTCAAAAAACGCAGGTTTGGCAATGGAAAGTACGACAGAAAATCTGCAAGTTTAAGTATGCCACATTCGAGTCTAAGCAAATTTTGGAATTTGACTGTGCCGAATTTTTGTCTTCTATGGAAGATACGAAACAATATGTTTCTTTCCTGTCCCACATCCGTCCCGATTTTGATGGTATTTATTTAATTTTCACGTTCATCATCGGTGTCCTTAATGCAGCTTCTGCTGGTCTTGGCCTACTGCAGTACTGCAACCTCAACAGCTTCAGAACAAAGTTTATCATAGGTTTCTCATTCTTCATGGGTCTTTCAGTACCAAGGTATTTCAGTGACTACGTGATAACTTCTGGTCACAGCCCTGTTCATACTCATTCCGTCTGGGTACGTAAAGCCTACCAATGCCAACCTCCTCGATTCACACACGTATATAACCTTATGCAAATTCTACCTGTGACGGACTAATCACGTGTAACCTCTATCGTTTGTGCAGTTCAACAAAATGGTGTTAGTGATCTTCACGTCCCCAGCCACCGTGGCCGGACTCGTTGCATTCTTTCTGGACCTTACATTTGCACGCAAGCACGCCTCAACTCGAAGAGACAGTGGCAGGCATTGGTGGGCTAAGTTCAAGTATTTCGACAAAGATCCTAGAAGTGCAGAGTTTTACTCTCTCCCATATGGTCTCTCTAAGTACTTCCCCTCACTCTAACCTTTGAATCATCCGAATGAAGAATGTGTATTCTATGGACAGTTCAAATTATGTAAAATAGATAAACTGCATCTGATGCTTCTACATAGTCGAGAATGATGCTTGTCTGAAGGAACATATATGGGAAGAGAACGAAGAAACAGTTATGTGTGTGAAGAATTGGCATATTTTACAAATAAGGGCTCTTCTCAATAATCCCATAATTTGTAAATATATTTGGATATATTCAATTATATGACTAAATTTATTTAGCACGCAGTTGTAGGACTAAATATATTAAGATCATTATATTTAAAGGTGTAAATGCGATTGTCCAAACAAAAGAGAATTAAAAAACGACACAGCTCTATAAATAGAGATAAGGAGTAAATAATTGTGAGATGGAAATACAAGTGTGGATGCAGGGATTTAGATGGAACTGAGACCCCAAAAAAAGGTAAAAATTGGAGCAGGAGGAAAGCACATGCTCATGCCACCCAAAGGGTATTCAAAGTTAGTACAATCTCTCCCACTGCATTCAAATTCAAATTCAAATAAATATATAAGTTTGTTAGAGGAAAAAATGAGCAAAGACCAGTCAATCCCGAATATCAAAGTATACTATTTTATACACCCTATGATTCAGTTTTCTATCATGCGTTGTACCCCCCGCAGCGGAAATACATCAGATCATCACACCCTTCACACTCTTCCAATCTCTTTATATATATATATATATGCGTGTGTGTGTAAAAGTTAAATCGAGTGGTGATTTTACAAATAAATCTTCAGTTTGATGGAGTTAGACGTAAATACATGATATGAATAAGAGATTTCCAATTGTAATAGGATTAGAATTTGCATGTATTTTTGTAGGAACCATTACACATTCAACTAGTTGACTCAAAATTCTAACTGTCTATCATTATGGTAAACCCAAGCATATATATTATTATGGTAAAATATTAACATAACTAGTTGAAAAAGAATAATAATTATTAATCTTGAGTAAAACAGTATTTTAGTATAGTAGTAATGGTTGGCAAGGAGCAAGAGGCCTTTCCTGGGAAATAAAAACTGAAAAAGAAATTCGGCCCACTTTAATCATAAGATCATCGGATGTATTTTTAATCATTAATCAGACGGCAATAAATACACCAAATTAATTACACCTGCTCCACCTTAGAATTTCACCTTCACAGTCCATAGATCAATCTCGGCTGCACTCTTCTTCCTTCCACGCTCCTCTTCCCCTCTCGTCTTTCCACCACTACTTATTTAGAGAGATAAACACGCGCACTACACACAGTATGTGTGTGAGAGAAAGAAAAGAGAAGTGAAAAAATGTCCTTACTACTACTCCTCCACAAACCTTAGCCGGCCATGTTTGTTTCCACACCGCCTCCTCTTCTCCTCCCCACCGCCTCTAATGCTGTGAGCTCGCCGCCGCTGATTGCCGCCGCCGTGCTCCGCCATGTCCGATAATTCCGATACTAACTTGTTGTGTAACGAGGAATTGGCGGACGACGTCGTCAGATCCGATGCTGACACGTACTCCGAATATTGTTCGACACCAATAACATCAGATGAATCGTCATTCATCGCCCGGCTGTTGGAATCGGAGCCCCACCACATGCCCCACCCCGATTACCTCCGCTTCTGCGAAAACCGATCTAGCCACTTCACCGCTCGCCAGGACTCCATCAACTCCATCCTCAAGGTATGTGCATATACATACAAAGCTACAAACGCACCAAGTTCTGTTTATCGTAAATGATTGTGCGATAATAATAGCTTTTTACCACTCAAATAGGTTCATTCGCACTTTCAATTCAAACCGGTTACTGCCTTCCTCTCCATCAACTACTTGGATCGTTTCCTCTCCTCTCATATACTTCCGGTATATTATTCTTTCTCTATCATCTTTCCCTACGTCAATGGGGAAAAGTTTTAATTAATTTTATTTGGTCGATAAATAGGAAACTGGGTGGCCGTTTCAGCTTCTATCATTGACGTGCTTGTCTCTAGCGGCGAAAATGGAAGAATTGTACGTTCCGTTGCTTTTGGACTTGCAAATGCTGGAAACAACATACGTCTTTGAGCCCAAAACAATACAGAGAATGGAGCTTTTGGTAATGGCAACTCTCAAGTGGAGACTTCGCTCTGTTACTCCCTTTGACTACCTCCATTACTTCATCTCAATGCTCCCCTCTTCCGCCTCCAAACCGGATTCGGCCACCACCCTCCACTCGATCGCCTCCAATATTATCCTTAATACCACCCGTGGTAATCCTCTCAACAATTAGTCACTATGGAATAAGATTTTGTTCTAATGTTTTGAAGTTTATGATTTGTGTAATTCTGTGGTTAATGAATATCAGTGATAGATTTTTTGGGCTTCCCGGCATCGGTCATTGCAGCGGCCGCCGTGATTTCCGCCGCCGGTCAGGGTGTAAATCTGCCCACTACTTTCGATGACAGAGTAGACAGAGTAAGTTCCGGGTGTGTTATTTTGGAGCGTTCTAGTTCCTTGAGATGGGAGTTACACTAGAAATGTGTATATTAATTTGGGGTGGTAAATTGGAACATGGAAACCTCGGGGGGTTAAGAGTAAATACTGATTTGGTGTTTCTCCCGGAGACAGGAAATGGTGAGAAGCTGTCATCAACTAATGGAGGAATACTTGTTGGACACGTGTCCATCAGATGGTCTTAAAGTCATGAGCATTGAGCCTCTCGCGCCGCCGAGTCCCATCGGTGTCCTTGATGCGGCTGCTTGTGCTAGCTGTGACACCCACTCCGAGAATCCAGCGTCAGTTCCAGGTCCCGGCTCAGGCGCTGGCGGAGGGGAAGCCGAGCCAGAACCCAAGAGGCAGAGATTGTCTACGCCGGATGTACAGGAACCGCAACCATAGAGTACATTTTCCTTTTGAAAGTTTCCAGAATCCCTTTTCTAGGCCTTTTACTTATTAATTAAGGGTAAAAAGTGAGTATCGGAGGGTCAGGAATTTTGTTCTAATTTTGCGTAATTTCTCCATATTGCTTGTGAAAATGAGTGAAGAAACTTGTTAGATTAATTGATGGGTGGCCATAATTTATTATTATTTGGCCAAGAATCACCCCAATTTCGCTTAATCATTTCCAATTTTTTTTACTTGCAATAAAATTAGTTGCTTCATTACAAGTATATTATGTGCTCATTAATTCTTTTTTAATATATTTATTATACAGTTTATTTAACATTGATGTAATTCAATTCGACCATTCGAATTTCGAACCCCAATAATATATAAATATTGATTGTCTATTTCAATTGTAATTATTGATTCATTGTAATATTATTTCTTTTAAAATTGGAGGTCGATATATTTATCATAATAATAGTTATTAGTTAATTATTAATAATTAAAATTTAAAATTGATTAGTTAAAAGAAAAAGGAGGGGAGGATGAATTATTGGGTGAGAAAAGGTGTCCTAGTCTTTGAAACAACCAAATACCACTGGACTCCAATTATTTTAGGCATATGGAGTCTTGTGATTTTTCTTTTTCTTTGCTTTTTCCACTTTACCCCTCCATCATACAAATGCTGTAATCCATTTTCTTGGTTTCATTAATATATAATTCTCAACCAAAAAGTAAATAAAAATACTTTATTATATCATAAAATAAGATGGTCAATTTTGCCATGTGATACATTACCAATCATTTAGCTGTCAATTCTTTTTCTTTTTTTATTTTCTTTTTTACTATATTTATATATAATTCACTATAGATACAAACAATTTTACATTGATTTTATTAGTATTTTGGAGGAACATTAACACATTACAGATATAATAATTATATTATATTTATTATGTAATTAACTCATTTGGATTAAAATTGACTTAGAATAAGAATTTTGTGGGAGTAGTATTTTTGGAAAAGAAATTGGCGTTTGTTTTTTTCTATTTTTAAATCTATAAATAAAAAAATCTAGAATGGAGGTGTGCGGTTTGGTACATGGAACAAGAGTGGAGGGGCCACGGGGTGATGCCACGTATACGACAGAAAGTACAAGGGGGCCCCACTGGTGGGGTTGGTACACCTGAGTGTCTGATTTTGGACGCATTACAATGTACAGTACAACCCCTCTTTTCCGCTACTATTTTCTTTGATTCTACCTTTCTCTGTATATTCGGGTCCAATGGACCGGGCTACACACTTTGGACTTCAACTTTCTTTCCTTTGATAAACAGGTGCTCATGTTTGAATTAATTTTTTTTTATATTCGAATTATATTAATATTTAATTAATTTATTGACAAAAATAGTTCCATTAACTTATACCATATTTTAGAAGAATCGAAAAAAATAATAACAAATACCCAAAAATAAGGGAAAAAGTCTTTTTTTTTTTTTTCTTTTTTCCTCCCAATTTTTATTTGCGAATGATGAGATAGGGATGACGTGGGAAGGGCGACGTGGTATGGAGTTGTGCAGCAAGGGCAAAGAGGAGTCGAGAGCGTGGGAGACAGCCGTGAACCACCAATTACGACTCTCCATCTGTAAAGCTCCATTACGATTTGACGGCTTAAAAAGCGGCCATTATGTCTCATCACTCTGAATTATCACATCATCATGTCACTCTCATAAAACTGTACGGAAACAGCATCAAGCAAGATTAGGGTGAATTTAGATTTGGTGGTGTGTGATTTTGAGAAATAATTTTACATAATATCGAATTAAATAGGTTCAAGATTAATCATAATATTATTCAAAATAGTGTAAAATTCAGATTTAAAGAATTTGAAGCATAAAATTCTCAAACAAATTAGTGCTTTTATTATTATAAAAGTAAATTTCTCACCTTTTCAAACACAATATAACATTTATTTATTTAATTTAATCTAACATTGTGCCAATACATTTGGGAAACGAGTTTTATTTTACTTTTTTTTTTTATTATGATATGATTATGTCAATTTGTATCATTGTCAAGATACTTAACGAGACTAAATGTATGTTCTAACCTATATGCTGATTCTTATATGATTAAATTTTGATTTTTTGGAACAGTAAATTAACTATAAGGATCATAATTGATACATATAACACAATATTTGTAAAATATTATCCCTGTTTTTTTATTTATGCAAAAAAAAAAGGATTAATTATTATAAAAACAAGGTAATAAACTAATGTAAGTGAATTTTGATTTCACAAATCTTTTAAATTTAGCTCTAAATTTGATCAACGGACAAGATCAAACCAATCTAAATCCATCAATGAATGAAAACTCATTCAGACACAAAATCTTTCATGTCTTTTTCTAATGACATGACAGAGAGTTTACAATTGTCGCGAGCAAACGTAGGAATGATGAGAAATTTATTCTTATTATGCTACTAATACTTATACTTAGTAAACTATTATGGACAAGTCTGGTTGAAGAAGAGTTACGCCATTGTATTTTAGTGTTTAATAATAAATCAAGTTATGATAATTCATTTGAGATTAATCACTAAAAAAATATCAATTTAGAATGTGGTGTTGTACACAATGAAAATTTAAATAAATTTCTTTTTTCACTATGATTTTGGAATTTGATTAATAATTTTAATTTATTTGACAAATTGCGTACTTTTTAAAATGTCTTTTTAAAATGACAAATGATTTCTCTCAATTTTATGATGTTATATGTGATTATATTGTGCTTTTTATTTTATGAATTTATAGCGTTTAGATCTATTCGTTTATTATTATTATTATTTTTAAAGAAAAAATAACTTGTAAGCGATCGTGTTCTTGCCCTTACTCTATACATAAATTGAGTGTGCCCCCACTATCGTGTATATAACCACAAGTCCGATTTTCATCTATTTTTTATGTTGAAATGACAAAAATACATTTAAAGACTTGAATTATAATTTTTTTATTTTTTTAAAAGTATTTTTATGAACTAAGTAGATTTTTTTTATAATGTTTAAATTTTTTTCTTCCACTTCATCTTGTGTTTCTATAATTTATTATTTTTTTAAAAAATACAATAAGGGTAAAATGGACAGTTCCACCTCTCCATAAGAGGATTATATAATTTCATCAAATATCAGACAATATTGATAATTTACTAAATAATGAGAGGATATTTGTAATATATTTTAAATTTTAGAAGAGCTCATTGTAATTTATTATATATTTTATTCAAGTTAAATTTGATTGTATTAAATCAACAATATAATAAATATAATTATATTTAGTATGTGATCAATTCGTAAACGAAATGGGGTAGAATTTTCCATTAATCGTAAGTAATGGAATGTTAAAGTAGATCACGGACTTGAGGTCAGTGCGAGTGATGGAGATGTGCGGCCTTGATTTTCTGTGTAATTGGTCAATGGAGTTGGGTCCCTATCCCAGCCTGTAATCTCTGTACTATGTGCATCATCGCTCATGCATGCATGGACCCTGTAATCATTCATCATATCTCCGCCACTGCAGGAGCATCCCCTTTTTTTTTTTTAAATAAATTATAATGATTTTTCTTGAGATTTAACATAATTAACTAATAATTATTAATAATTAATTTTAAAAGTCGTTTAATAATTAGCTCAATTCACTAAATTTTTTATTTATTTTTTGTGGTAAACTAACCAATATGTCATTGTGGATTAAAAATTAAAATTTTATATATTTTTTAAAAAAATTTATTTTTTATGTACTAAGTGGATAATTTTATTTTTGTATAATATTTAAAAAAAAAATCATACACCCCATCTGATTTTTTTCATAATTTTTTATTTTAAAAAATATAGTAAGGACAAAATTGATAATTTCAATTCTCCATTCAAAAATTACATAATTTCATCAAACACAGAGGGGTATTTATAATTTTTAAAATAATAAAGTGATATTTGTAATTGTATCAAATTTTAGAAAAATTCAATATAATTTATCTTTCTTTTTCTAATTATTTTTAGGAAAAATTAATGTGAGGTGTCATAACAATTCCCGATGTGATATTCTGATATAGAGTTTGTTTTGTTAATGGTATTGTATTGATTTTTTTTAATATATTATGTATGAAAAAACATATATACTTATATTAATACAATATAAGAAATATTATAAATATATAAATTATTGATATATTTTTCGCCGTCATTCTCACCATAACATGACGTGAAAAGAATCTCTTTGCAACATAATGTATTTTAATAAATTTCTTACTTTTGATTGTGGTTAGGGTTTATAAATTGTTTTTAATTTAATCTAACCATCTTAAGTATTTTAAAAAAAAATGTACTAATAATATATGAATTTAAAATTATATAGAAAGGTGTAGGAGGGTCATAACCAATATGGTGGACTAGGGAGATTGTCATAATTCATGTAGGCACAAAAAATGTCTAATTATTGCACCCAATTCTCATTTATAATGAAAAAAAAAGAGAAATTCTTTTAGTAGTTGCTAAAGATGTGAAGATTAATGATTTATGTGCTAATTATGTATACATGTATTTATCATACATAGAAATCAGAGATGGGGACCATTTTTCATTTTTATTTTTGTCCATATACCAATATTATATTAGAAGGATATACAGTGAAGAATAGTTGAGATCTATCCATCCATGCATGCATTAGATATAGGGTTGGGGCAGCATGATGAATGGTAGTAGAGGGTTTTGTTTTTCCAATTATGGACAAAGGCTTATCTGTCTTACTCATCACACATTACCATCCAACCACAAAGTACTCCTTCAAAATAGAGCTAAGGGATAATAAGACAAGCCAGGCATCAGCATTAACAACCCCCCCCCCCCCCCCCCCTACATACATATATGTACAAGATTGCATATTAATGTGAGAGTGAGTGAGACCAACTTCATCATGACATGCAACTTCCGATCATTCTCTCACCCACCACATGCCCTCATCACTCTCCCTCTGCTTCTTTCCTTTTCTGCACTTTGTTTTACTCTTTCATCTTCACTTTATAATATGTATATATATATATATATCTCATACATGTTAGGTCATGTTTGGATGACAGATTTAAAGTTAAGAAACATTTCAAGATTCTAATAACAGATCATCTGAATTTGTCCGGATAATTTTATGTTACAAAAATTCCAAACCCTTGTTATCTTATTTTGAGTTATGTTCTATAGCATTGTAATGAAGTGCAAATTCATTTAACGTGTATGGAATAATTTGAAATCTTTCATCTTCCAAATACAACATTAGATCATTTTAGCTATTTTATCAGCCATGTGATGCCTCATAGCTAATTCCAGCTAAATTTCACCTATTTGTTTAAATAAACTCTTAGTATAGGTGAAGCATAGATAAAAAATTTCAATAATTGGGGTTTGAAATCAAGAGGTATTTCATCATAAGAAGAAGAGCAAAAAGTTAATAAGGTTTCGTGTGGGATTTATGTTGAAGTGCTTTTGGGGATATTATTTCATCAAATGTTAGACAACCGTATCCATCACCCATTCTACACAAACACCCAAGTATGAAAACCTGATTAGGTGGGTGTAGAATTTAGGGGAAAGTTTAAATCCGACCCAATTCGGTTCAATCTAAATCAATTATATGACAAGTATATTACGGTTGAATCTGAATCAATTATATAGTAAGTGCAATACACTTGCCGTGTGGCTGGTGTATAGTTTAAGGAGATTAACCAATCACATAAAAAACATCAATATGATTATGCAAACTAACCTTACTACTTTTTGAATAATTAAACATACATCTAACATTTACACAAATGATTTCTCTATTTTTTTGAAAATTATATATACTCCCCTAAAAAACATTAACTTCATCACACAAATTAATCCTACTTTTTCTGTCAATGGTAGTCTTTATAATTATGTAAAAGTAGAGATAATTTGTATAAATATATTAGAAACTAGAGGGTGTAAATGCAATTATTTCTAAAAAGATTTGCAAGACCATTTTTTAAAAAGAAAAAAACAAAATGAGGAACTCGCCCTTGTCCTGCACAAGATACTGGTGGGCTACAGGATTCTATTGCAGAATATGGGCCCATTCCTATAATATAGACCGGCCCAAAGAGAGTAGTGGTGTCTGAATATGGGCCACTCATGAGAATATATGGCCCAAATATTTTTGTAAAGGAGTATTTGCGGTCTATTATTGCATTTATTTTATTTCTTTAACTTGTTTAATATTTCACAGAAAATTCCATAATATATTTTTTTGAAAAGAGAAAATATTTTTTGATTTATTTAATTTGTTTATTTGAAAAAAAAGTTAAATTGGAAATTAAAAAAAGGATGCAGAATGGACAAAAAAAGAGGGTAGAAGGCCCAAATTCAGATTGACGTAATTATTTATTGGGTGGGGCGAAGGTACACAAGAAAATCGTACGGCGTACTTGGCTATGCATGACAAAGTGGTAAGGTGAGGAGTGAGGAGGCATTTATTTATTTATTTATATTTATCATCCCAATTCCAGAGAGAGTGGGGCCCCACACTGGAGACTCCTCCCCACGTGGCGCAGGGTGCAGGTGCCAGCCTATCTTTCCTATAATGGAAGTCACACCATTGAATCCCCAATCAATATTTATTGAATTTGGGATATCCCAACAAATCAGTTAATTCCATCATGTGCTCACATGATCTGTACCAATTCCAATTCTCTGTTTTATTTCAACTTCTTCTCATTATCATTTGGGATAATTATATTCTCATTTTCTAAAATTTAATATAATTACATATAATTTTTTTATAGTTTCATTTAACATCTCTAAAGTTTGTTCTATTTAATAAATAAGTTTCACTATTAACTAAATTTATTAATATTAACAAAATATTTCGAAAAAAAAATTATATTTACATTCAATTAACTATTACTGATTTATTACATTTCAAATAATTTTTTTATGACCAAATTACTCTTATACATCTTTATGCATTGGTGCATAAATATGTTGAGAAAATTATTTGACTTGCAATAAGTCAGTTGATGATATATATCAATTAACTTTCAATTTTTTTTTTGCTAACATCAATAGATTCAGTAAATTTTGACTAATAGAGCGACTTATTTGTTATATGGGAACAAATTTTATGGGTGTTTAAATATAAATTTTTTAAATCATAAGAGATTTGAATGTAATTAGACCAAATCTCAGAACAAAGAAGAGTGATTATTCCTGATAATAATAATAATAATAATAATAATTTTATTATTATTATTTAATTTGAACTTATTTATATGATTAATCAACCTTTATTATTTCAACATATTGAATGTTGTAACATCATATTTATTATGTAAATATATATTTTAAGTTTGAATTAGTAAAGATGTGGGTATTTTAATTTATTACTAGAATTGTTTATTTAAAATTGATACAATCAATTTCCTAAAAAAATTCCAACGTGTTATTGTTAATAAGATTATTTTATTGTATTATAACTGATCAGAACCACAAAATTATACTATAGGAACAAATAAATAAAAATAAAACATTAAAAACCAAAAATATCATGGTGGCATATAAAGAAAACGAGGAATGAACAATGATCTGGTGGAACTCGAATTCAATATAAAATGCAATTAATAGTTTTATTTCATAGGAAAAAGATAATAAATGAAATAAAATTAAAAAAAATATATTTAGATGATGATTTGAAGAAAGGGAAAAGAGGGGACAGGGGAAGGCAAGTGATGGGTCCAAACCTAGCAAACAAACAGGACTTGTCTAATTATGGACCCATATAGATGAGCTGGATAGGGCACACCCCATTTTTCAATGCCTCAAATCAATATGTATGGGTACAAACATCTTTGTACTCTTTCCCTTTGTACATTTGGACAAATTCCAATTTGTACACAGGTTCCATGTAAGTCATTCCAACTCCACTTTATTACAATTTTTGTTTCCATTCAAATCATATGAAACCTACTTAATTATTCTCCACACTCATCAAATCTTAATTTCTACTTTTCAAGTCCTAACTATATTTGCATAATTCAACCGGTCATGAAATTGTCTCGATGTTGACCAGAATATGTGGAGTGGTGCATCTCATGTGTCAGTTATTTAAATACTAATCCTAAATGGTGTAACATCTTTAAAAGCACCTAGCGTCGTTTGAAGATATATATACGTATAGGGTCCGCTCTACATAAATGTTTGCGACTGTTTATAACCTAAATTTATTACAAATGCGTGTAGCAACCCGTTATGCATATAGACAAAAAAAAATATATATCCAAACACTTGCAATATAAAGTTATAGATTACATGAAAACATTAGGTTAAGACAATAAATTAAGAGGAGTCACATTAGTTGGTTGGTTGGTCGCAGAAACGAGTGATCCGAGAGAAGAAGCACATGATGGGGTGCATTTTAACCTTTGACTGGGACGAAGAAACCAAAGCCCCATCAAAGCATCATGCTCACTGCACACAACCAGTACCCAGTACCCAGTACCCAGTACCCAGCACCACTAAATTTACTACCTATCTTAAATTAATCAAAGTCATTAACGTAGTAATCCACGTAAACACCCTTTTAGATCAATGTGTGTTTTGCACTAATTCCGAAAAATCTTCATGTGTCTGATGACATACACCCCTCGTGTTGGGGACTGAAAATCTACCTTTTCTTTATTTCACTGCACCTGCAACAATTAAATTAATTTCTCCCTCTTTTCCAATAATATCCTCTTCTTCATCAAAATTCATTTTTTTTGTAATTTATTTTTTCAGTATGTATAGAGATCTAAGTATTCTAAAGAATAAATCAACAGATGTGGAGAAAATGATTTAATATTAAAATCAAAGATAAATTTTTAATTTGAAAAGTAGGGGGTGGGGGGATAAGATGGAACAACAACTGAAGATTGGAATATGGTTGCAGAAAGATGAGAAGCCCAAAACTATGTTATAGTAATTATTTAAAATTAATTAAGCCCAAGAAAAGCATATATAAGATTGAAAAGTGTGCGCACGTGCATACATGTGTTGAAATCTGTTGGAAATTCTGAATTGCCATATGCACACGTGCAGACATGTGTGTGTGAGTGCGTGTTCCTTTGGAGTGGAGAGGAAGTGAGGGCATGTGAAAATTCCACATAGTAAAAACACTCACACTAGTGACCACTGTACAAGTTCGGTTCTGTTTGGTTGTATTTTACGGCACAGTCAAAACCATCACAACTATTTTACACAGAATATACAATTCCATCTGTTTTAACTTTTTTTTTTTT